>NC_135547.1:101339469-101649369 GCF_045843805.1 Urocitellus parryii
GGAGCATATTAAAAACGCAACACCCCAGGCTTCACCCCAGACCTATTAAATCAAAATCTGAATATTTAGCAAGATCTGTAGGTGACTCGCATGCACATTAAAGTTTAAGAAGCCTGTGAACTAAAGTACGGCAGAGTTGGGAGGGGACTGGGAGCTTGTTTTTCATCTTGATCGCTATGGAGTTCTCACTCTGAATGTTTCAATTCCAAAGACTGGTGGGGTCTGAGTACATCTTGTTTCATGCGTTAAAAGGTAAAATGCCCCATAGGGAAACTTTTTTTCTTGTCTTTGATTGCCGAGCTTTGTTGATTTGTTTTGTTTTGGGAGTATACAGGAGTAAAAAAGAACCACATCTGGTAACGACAAGGGAATGAGGTCTCCCCTGTCCCCCTGTGAATATAGTAAGAGGCCACTAAACAGGGAGTCATTAACTAGTTAATACAAGGACAAATGCTGACTGAGAATTTAATTAGGCCTTTGATCATTCTGCTGTTTCCTCCTTCCCTCCCTTCTTTTCTCTGTTCCCTTCTGTTTTCCTTCCACAGGCATTATTGAGGGTCTCCTCTGTGTCCTGGAACCTGGAAATAGATGGATGAGTAACATAGACTTGGTCCTAGGCCCCTTGGAGCTTACAGTTGTGTGGGAAAGACAGAAAATGAACAATTACACAAACTAGTTGCTTTTCTTGTGTTCAGCTCTTGTAAAAAAATTTCCCAAAGTGTTGACTCTTGAAAGCTAACGAGGTCACATCTTTGGGGGTGGGGGTTGTATTTTGATAGAGATTGTTCAAGACACATTAGAATAAATGACTCAGAAAGGTTTCTGGCACTTTGTGGGGGGAGGGAGCAGCTACTTCATTTACTTGAAAGGCCAATTTTGTTTGGAAGCATTAATTGCCGTGATGAACTTGTTATGATTAAATAGTTTGCCCCTCTATCCTTGCTGGATGTTGTCTGGTGAAGGACCTCAGTTTGCCAGAATTATTGCCAGGACAATCATATTCACATCCAGGGACAGTATGGCCATCATCTTCCTATAATGCTACCAAAATGGGTATACTTTTACTGATAATTAAAATAATAATAAAGCTAAGTCCACTTTACCTAGGAAGCTTGATAAGTTAAAGGAAGAAAGGGCATCAAAGGAGGAAAAACAATGTTTAGCCTTGAGGCTTTCTTCCTAATCCCACAATTGTAATAGACTTTAGGAATGACAAATGTCCCCTCAGACATAGAGACAAAATACAGGCCTTCACAAGGAGGAAATGAAACTGTACCTCTCCCTGTCAGGAATCCAGAGGCAATACTGTTAATTCTGACTCTGATTATCTTTCCACACATCCCAGCCCAGGGGTGCCACCAGCAGCAATGCCAGGAATCTATAGTAACTGATTTCAGAATACTACTGTGAGCATGTCACCAAGAGAAGGAGATCTGCTTTTTCCCAGTTGTGGCAGTTTTCTATTGGCCCCAAATGATTCATAACAAACAACCACAAAAATCTTCTAAGGTCTAACAATAAGTTTATTGTTCAGGTATCTGGAATCTCGGCTGGACTCATTTATGCATCTGGATGTAGGCTGGCTCTTGCTTGGGGATACTGACCTAGCTGGGCTCTGATCCACATGTCCCTTGTCCTCCAGTAGGCCCACCCCATCATGTTTGCATGGCAATGGCAAAGGGGCAAGAGCAAAAGCAGAAATGTGCAAGACTTCTTAGCTTTTAGTCTAAAACTGACATACTCTTTTCTGTCTTATTCTATTGGTACATCATGTAAGGAAACAAGGTTTCATTATAAATTCCAAAGTTATGTGATAAAGGTGTGAATACAGGGCAGGAGCTCCTAGAGATTTCTTTTGTATGCCATCAAGAAGATGCCATCAAGAAGAACTAGGGTCATAAGAAGAATATAAAACAAATGATTTGAACACCGGGTGCAGTAGCACATGCCTGTAATCCCAGTGGCTTGGAAGGCTGAGGCAGGAGGATCAAGAGTTCAAAGCCAGCCTCAGCAACTTAGCTAGGCCCTAAGCAACTCGGCTGTCTACATAAAATACAAAAAAAGGGCTGGGGATCTGGCTTAGTGGCTAAGCGCCCCTAAGTTCAATCCCTGGTAACAAAAAACCCCAAATGATTTGGGAGAAGCAAGAGGTTAATGATATCTAAGAGCCTTCTTGAATTCACAGGACAAATGAACTCTTAGCCTATAGAATGCTTCCCCAAAGACCTCACTTCTTTGCTGCAGAATCACCTGGCAGAACTCCAGCCCAAAACTTCCTCTAGGGTAGAACAAGCTATTTAAACCACACAAAGCCCCACTGCTAATTGTCATTGACTTAATTTGCAAGCAGTGTTATTTTAATATCATTATTCCATTAGAAGACACTGTCTATGAAGGTAGGACTTTTTTGTTACATTTACTTACTGATATGCACCAAGAGCCTAAAATAGTCCCTGACTATTTTATTACTAATACATGTACCTATTACTAAAAGTCTGTGAAACAAACGAATTACCCTAAGAATGCTATTATTGCCTGGCAGGTGCACATCTGTAATCCCAGCAACTTTGGAGGTTAAGACAGGAGGATGGCAGGTTCAAGGCCAGCCTGGGCAACTTAGTAAGACCCTGTTACAAAATTTAAAAAATTAAAAACAAAAGGATTGGGGGTATAGCTCAGTGGTGAAGCACCCCTGGGCTCAATTCCCAATACCCCCTACACACACACACACACACACACACACACACACACATATACACATAGTGTTACTATTAAGGTACCCTGAAGCATAGACTACATAGTGAGGCCTTCATTGAAACCTTAACCTGCCTTGTTTAACCTCCTGCAGTGCTCTTGGATCCTATTGCTCTTATAGATGCAAAAATGTAAACATTCACAGTTTCTGCCTCCCAAATTTTTTTCTCCATGAGATTTGATGACCTCTATACTTTACCTTGAATTCAGTGACTTCACACATTCTATTTTTACTAACTAAGCCTGTGTGACAGATATTTCCAAATATGGCCACAACAATTTCTCCTATGCCACATGCTCCTCTGCAATCGATGTGACCTTGACGTTCCTGTCATCAGGAGGAAGGTACATATCACCTCCTCTTGATTTTGGGTAGGCTTGTAACTCACTTGCAACCAATAGACTGTGATGAAAATGTCACTGCAAGACAGCCAAGGCTAAGTCATAAAAGGTGATGCAGCTTCTATCTTACATGCTGGAGTACTCACATTTGAAGGCTTGAGCTGCTTTGTAAGAATTTGATTACCCTAACACTGCCATATTGTGAGGAAGCCCAGACCAAATGAAGAGGCCATTTAAAAGTGCTTGAGTCAACAGCCCAGCTGACAGCATAAACTGATAGCCTTATGAATGAGCCACCCTGGATATCCAGCCAGGTGGAAACTTCAGATAACTGCAGCTCCAAGTGAGAACCACTATCACAAGCCCTTACAGAATTTCTGACTCACAAAATTATGAGAAAAAATAAACTGTTACTTTTGGTTTAGGATTTAGGTTTAGGATTAGTTTTAGGATAATTTGGTATGCAGCAATGGTAACTGAAATATCCTGCTAGCTTCCTATTATTCAATGACATAGAAGTCCTTTCTAATCAACAGTGTCCACTCAAGCAGTTGAAAAGAGAAGTATTTCTGAAGAATCTAGAAAATAGAGAAGTACACATGCACCCAGAAAGTTGTGTCCCAAAAGAATAATTCTAGTTGAATTTTTTTAGAAGTAGCAATGACCCAACAAGAAATGTGCAACCTATACAAAATCTTGCCAAGGCCATTTATTTTACCCTTATCTGCAAGATTTGTCCTGATATTCACAGAATTTCTAGCAGCATTTGCTGACAGGCAGCTCCCAACACATGCTTTCTGTGATCTTGCTGAATTGCTCAGTTCCTAGTTCTCCTCAGTATTTCCTTATTATGCAGATTATGTAAAACTATGGATGGAAAATAGTTTTAGTGGTTTCATCAAGTAAACCACATAAAAATTATGCAAAAACTATCCAAGAAAGAGAGTATTAAAATCAAAGTGTTCTTTTCATGCAAATTATTACTATCTAATGGTGAATATGAAAAAATATCAGTAGTATCCTAACTATCAAATCTCACCCTAGAGGTTTAATACATTTTATTGGATAAACCACCTTAAAATGCCTTCAGAAAGTTTCCCAAAGTTCTTCTTTAGGGATGCATCCTGGAAATGGTTGAAATAACTGAGTTGCTCTCTGTCCAGTTCTTATAGCATATCTTCTGTGGGGATGCATCCCTGATTAACAAATTAATTGAAGACTTATCTCTTTATACTCTACTCCCTACAGGCTCTTCTCAAAACAGCAGCCAGATCCTATTTTTTTGTATGCATGCACAAAATCAGATCCTATTTTTTGATGTCAATATTTCACACATCCCTCAAAGGAAGGTACAGAGTTTTTAGGATGTCCTGCTAGGCCTGCTGACATCTGGCCCTTATTACTTCTAGAACCTCTCCTCCTATTCCTCTTGCTTTTGCTATTTCATCTCCAGCCATAATGACCATTGTTCATGTTCCTCAAACATACTAGTCATAGTTTAACTCAGAGTTCCTTTACAGTTTCCTCTTCTTGGATTATTCTTCAAAAGGTGTATTCATGGCTGTGTCTTAACATCTCTCAGTGTGGTTTTCCCCAACTTCTTATTTTAAATGACAATCCCTCCCCAATTGTTAGTATCTAACAATTATATGTTTTACTTATTTATTTTTTTATCTGTATCTATTCACTAGAATGTAATCCCTATGAGGACAGGAATTTTTTGTCTTGTTTTTTCCTGTATCCCCCATATCTAGATCAACGCCTGACATACAATTTGTGCCCAATAGATATTTATGGATCTCTGTGACCATAATGTCAAAATCTATTCATTGACATCTGAACTTTATTATTTGTTTTCTTGACCAGTTTCTTGATTGTACTCTTCTGACACAAGCAGCCATAAAAATGTGCATTTTAAACATAGGATTTGATTCTTGTCTTTTTTCCTCTAGCTCACGTATTATGAACTTTAAGCATTTTGTTAGACATTATAGGTCAATCATAACCACCATTACATAATGTAATCACAAAATTAAAAACCAGATGCAATAAGCAAGCAAACTGGCACTCACTGTTCTACCTGAAGGAGGGACAGCCCAGTTTGACTGGTCATATTGGCCAAGAGCAAGTAATACTATACACTCTAGCTTAGCAGATATGAGAAAAATGTCAGTTATACCTTTCGGTCCTACAATGTATGTGTATGGATGTGTGATTTGAATGTACTATGATAGTACATTGCTATATAGGATACTGCTGAAACATGTATTCCTCCATTTAAACTTGATGAATCTGAGTAAAGTACAATAAATTGGCAAGTAGGGATGTAGGTGTTCCTTTAATTAAATTCTTTAACTTAAAAATTATAACAGCTTTCTACATGTAGTCATTTCTAAGGTTTACTCCAGTATTCAGGATGTTAGAAGGAAAGGAGTGATTAAGAATCTCTATGGTGATATAGTTCAACAGCTGTTAAATAATAACTTAGTAATGATAATGTGTGAACACACCTGCCTTTTGTCTTGTGGTAAGCCAATATTTCCACTTCTACATCTGTGGTTCTCAGTGTTATAAAAAGTTCCAATGCCAAAAATACAAGTAGAATTTATTCTCTGATATAGTCCATTTCTAGAACATGTGAAGGAATGCAAGAGGTGGTAGTTAAAAGAACACATATGTCCCAAATAACTAATATTGTTTATGATTCTGGAATACCCATGTCCACACTTCTCCAGCTGTTTTCAATATGACACAACTGCTCAAAATGACCCAGAATTTCTATGAGATAAAATAAGGGTTAATATTCAGAAAGAACCTGGGTCTCAGTCCATAATCTAAAAGGCAATCCATTACCAGTGATCAAACAGAGCTAACTGCTTTATACTGGCAAGGATTTGCAGAATCATGAAGCTAGAAAGATCCAAGAGATCATCAATTTAAGCCTTTCCTTTAACAATGAGGAAATGAAGCATACGGTGGTCATACTAGAGGGAATCACTGAATGAATATAAAAAGGAGAGTCACAGAATCATATCTGTGCTTTAGAAAGATTGTTTTCTTCAAAAATTGAAAGCTATATTTGAATGGAGGCAGATTTGTCAGTGTAAGTAGAATAATCAAGAAATGAGGAAACCTCAACTACGGCAATACCAAGAAAGGTAGAGATACTTAGAAATGAGCCAAGAGATACTAAGCAGGAAGGATATACAGGGTTTGATGGCCAACTGGATATGGGTATAACAGAGGAAAAGAGTCAAAGGTTACATCTGCTTTCTGCTCTGGACAATTGGGCCAATGGAGGTGTATCCACCAAGGCAAAGAATACAGGCAGGGGATAGATATGGGGCACAAAGGAAAGGACAACAGCTAATTTGGTTTTGAAACTTGAGTGTGACATTACAGTCTTTTTCCCCCAGGCATATAAACTATTTGTTATAAGAGAAGGCCTACAGACTCCTTTCTTTTTGGACATACCCAACGTATGGTCACAGCACTTAGTGGTTTTGACATGCTGGCCTTGGACACAGAAGCCCCAGGAATGGTACAGCACCCATGGGCCCCGATCTTCAGTTGCTCCAGGCCTTTGAGTAGATTGTTGTCTAGACCACTGGCCAGAACCTTTCTGGATATTCCATCCTTTACGTCCTACAGTCTGTTCAAGAACCAGTCTGGGGGCTGGGGATGTGGCTCAAGCGGTAGTGCGCTTGCCTAGCATGCGCGGGGTGCTGGGTTCGATCTTTAGCACCATATAAAAATAAAATAAAGATGTGTGTCCACCGAAAACTAAAAAATAAATATTAAAAAAATTATCTGTCTCTCTCTCAAAAAAAAAAAAAAAGCAAAAAAAGAACCAGTCTGGGAGCTTGTACTGTCATGGATTCTGCATAATGGTGATCACACATTCAACCTTGTCCTCAGTGAGTCCTCCAGCCCTCTTGGTGAGGTCAATATCTTTTTTACTCAACATCACATGAGCATATCTTTGCCTCATACCCTTAATGGCAGAGATAGCAAAGAATATTTTCTACTGCCCATTGATGTTGGTGTTGAGTACTTGGAAAATATGCTTGAACTTTTCAGGGATCACTAGAAACATGGTGGCAGCAGCAATGGCAGCATATAGACCTCTTGTGGAAGCAATTTTACAATCTTATGACAGAAAAAGATATAGATATATCATTTTAAATAAATATGCCTATATGTATACATACACATAGGCATAATTTCAACACATATGTCCTGAAGATAAAACAAAAATGCAGTAAGATTGATTATGAAAGGCTGGCAGAGATGAGCTTTGGAAATGGCTCACTCTAAGGACAGTAAGGGGAAAGGCAGGCTAGACTTCAGAATGAGGAAGTTTGCCTACCCAGATTGCATTCCCTTTTCCTAAGAGCAATAGCTTGAGTTTGCTTCGAGAAACACTATCTCCCAATCCAAGAACATATGGTCTGAAAGGAGCTAAACCACTCCATTGTGCCCAAGGGTAGGCATGAATCCTAGGTTTGCCCAGGGAGAAGTAATCCTGAGCTTCTTTGGCTAGACACATTGGGAAAGAGTGTTAAAGTAATAGGACTAAACGTGCAACTACTGGTAGCCATCCTATGACTGCAAGGAGAAAGCATTCTGAGAAAGCCACACAAAGGAAAGCTGAACTGGGTAACAAAAATAGATGACAAAAAGTGTGACCTGATAAAATTGTTAGAATGCCTGCACCTAACCTTACCTGAAGGCCTTTTAAATTAAAAGACCCTGTATATTCCTCCTTTTTGCTTCAGTGGGTAGCTATCACTTGCAAAATAAAGAGCTCTATATTTATTCAGGTTTTTGTCAATTTGAAGTAGTTTGCTGTGATTTGTTTGGGGAAGCTAGGTAGCTATGGAGGAAAGCCAGAAAAATGTCTGAATTTGCTGAAGTCAAGTTTGAGAACAGAGAATCTCTATAAGCTTTTGGGCAATGAATGAGTGAAGGTATTGAAATGACACCTGATGTCAAATCCTGCTCCATCAAGCCTAGCTGTTCGACCTTGGAAAGTTATCTAATCTTCCTAATTTAGGTTCTCTCATCTGTAAATTGGCAATGATAACGGAATCTTTCTCAGAGAATGGTTAGGATAATGACTGCAAATGATTTAACTTGGTGTCTAGTTTGAATAAATGTCAACATTTGTCCAAAATCCTTATTAGTCTGCATAAAGTTGCTTTAAGAAATGGATTATCACAGCTCTCTCACCCCCTAACCTCTTGCATCTTTGTAAGTTGGTTCTCCTTAGAAAAGTCATGGGGTTTTTGCTTTTTGTTTGTTTTGCTTATTCTTTTTCAATGATTCTTAAATGTGTTCCATTTATAAGCCTACAGATTTTTTCTTTCTTTTTTTTTTTTTTTTTTTTTAGTGTGACAAATTCTACTTCTAAGGTGAAAAAAGAAACCATGCTGGGTTTTTCAGCTTTTATGTGATTGCTGGTAATAAAGATTCAAGTTGACAAATTTTGTTGCTGATGCATGAGACAGAATAAAATTAATCTTTTTCAAGGCTATCTGGTTCTGCAGCAGTAAAAGTAGACAGGAAGGTAAAAACATATGACAGAAAGCTATGTGGGTGAGCAGATCTATAAAGAGAGGATAAGCAGACGAGACATGAGGAGGACTCTTGACTCAGTCATTTTCAGTCTTTTAAGTACTTTGGAAACTTTCCAGTTTCTCCTTGCTTTACCAAACTTTACCAATTTTGAAAAAAACAAAATCCTAAAAAATGTCTTATGGTTTTCAATTATTTGAGCTACTTCTAGAAAAACTGAGAGAAACTTGGTTCATTATTAGCTAGAAGTTGTAAAAGCTAAACTTAGTTTAAAAAGTAAAAATTGAGGGCTGGGGTTGTGGCTCAGTGGTAGAGCGCGCTTTGCCTTTGTGAGGCACTGGGTTCAATCCTCAGCACCACATAAAAATAAATAAAGGTGGGGCTGGGGATGTGGCTCAAGCGGCAGCGCGCTCGCCTGGCATGCGTGCGGCCCGGGTTCGATCCTCAGCACCACATACCAACAAAGATGTTGTGTCCGCTGAGAACTAAAAAATAAATATTAAAAAATTCTCTCTCTCTCTCTCCCCTCTCTCACTCTCTCTTTAAAAAAAAATAAATAAATAAAGGTGTTGTGTCCATCTACAACTAAAAAAATATTTTTTAAAAAAAGTAACAATTGAGGGCTGGGGTTGTGGCTCAGTGGTGGAGTGCTTGCCTCGCACGTGTGAGGTCCTGGGTTCAATCCTCAGTACCACATAAAAATAAATAAATAAAAATATTGTGTTCATCTGCAACTAAAATATATATTTTTAAAAAAAAGAAAGAAAAGTAAAAATTGAGCTGGGTGCAGTGGTACACACCTGTAATCCCAATGGCTCAGGAGGCTGAGGCAGGAGGATCAGAGTTCAAAGCCAGCCTTAGCAACTGTGAGGCTCTAAGCAACTCAGTGAGACCCCATATGGGGATATGGCTGGGGATATGGCTCAGTTGTTGAATGCCCCTGAATTCAATCCCTGGTACCGCCCTCCACCCAAAAAAGGTAAAAATTGAGTTTCTTCAGCTTCTAATTATATTTTCTTTTTCAATTAAAATGTTCCAGAAAACTGCTGAGCATGGTGTTCATCTACAACTAAAAATATATATTAAAAAAAAGAAAGAAAAGTAAAAATTAAGCTGGGTACAGTGGTACACACCTGTAATCCCAATAGCTCAGGAGGCTGAGGCAGGAGGATCACAAATTCAAAGCTAGCCTCAGCAACTTAGCGAGAACTGCCTCAAAATAAAAAATAAAAAGGGCTGGGGGATGTGGCTCAGTGATTAAGCATTCCTGGGATCAATCCCTGTACCAGAAAAAAAAAGTTCTAGAAAAGTCATTATCTTTCTATTAACATATAGGTGGCTGGCTTATATTTACTTGAAATTCACAATTAGAACCTCCACAGAGCTGAATCTCCAGGCTACCACTGTAAGTAGTGGTTTATTTGGATAGTGACTTTTAGCCCCCTTCCTTTTGGGGGGTCAAGAATGTTAGGTCAGGCACTGAGGGAACCACCTGTCAATCAAGGATCTCCTGGCCAATCCTGGATCTTAGCCAGCCTAGTCTCCCCCCCCCCAGCCCCAATAGGATGAGGGGCTCTAAAAACCCCTTTTCCTGTCCCAAGCTTCCCTTCAATGCCCTAAACCCAGTAAAAATTCCAGTCTGGTGGAGCCCCTTGCACTTCTCTTAGACCCACTCTGCTAGTGTGAGAGTTCCTCTGGAGAGTGAAATCTCAATAAAGCCTCCTTCAGCGGCCTTTTAAAATTTGCCTCCTTTTGGTCACCACTGCCTGACCTTACAAAGAATGTTGTACATTTGGATTTGAGTTTTGTGTGACACATATGAAATTGGAATTCAAAAATATAGTACCAGTAGATGCAGAGGATCTATGTAGGTAAGTACATGTAAGTGATGAGTATAAAAGCATTTAAAAAATGAATGGGCCTTCTAAAAATGGGAGCCTGGAGATAAGTCAATGAAATAGAACATAATGACAGTCTAATAGGCTCCTGCTGCCAGATAAATGTCATGGAAAAGTGGACATATTTATCTCGTCTCAATATTTATTTTTAAATCTGCAGTCTATTATCTCTTCTAATAGCTTTATTTCATTTACTCAATGACTAAATATAAATAAAATGAGACCATTTATTTAGTACAAGATAATTATGGTTTCTGATACAGGCTAAGTATCTAGCCCAAAGGAAGATACAGAGTTTGAGGTTAGCCCAAAAGCTAACACACCTAGACATTTCCTCTGTTCTTCCTAATTAACCAAAGTAGCATGAAACAAATTGTTTTGCTATGGTTAAAAATAAAAATAAATCAAGAGGAGGGGCTGGCGTTGTGGCTCAGCAGTAGAGCGCTCACCTAGCATGTGTGAGGCCCTGGGTTTGATCCTCAGCACCACATAAAAAATGAATAACTAAAATAAAGGTATTGTGTCCAACTACAACTATATATATATATATATATATATATATATATATATATATATGAATTTGCTTTCTTGGGAAGCATATTTGTATACATTCCCATTATTTAAAAAAAATTTCTTGTTTCTCATAAAATATTTGAGAGAAGAAAACTACATTGTATCCTGAGATTTATATACCTTAAATTTGTAAAGTCTTAATTTCTCTTGGGCTGGGGTTGTGGCTCAGTGATAGAGTGCTTGCCTTGCGTGCGTGAAGCACTGGGTTCGATCCTCAGCACCACGTAAAAATGAAATAAAAATATTGTGTGTCCACCTACAACTAAAAAATAAAAAAAAAATATATATTAAAAAAAAGTTTTGGGCTGGGGTTGTGGCTTAGTGGTAGAGTACTTGCCTCTCAAGCATGAGGCCCTGGGTTCGATCCTCAGCACCATATAAAAATGAACAAATAAAAATAAAAGATATTTCAAAGCATTTTAATTTCTCATCTAATATCATCTTCCACCCAAAGCAGGCATCTATCTCTTTTTATCCATTAGGGTAAGGTTGAGTCACATAAAAATAAATATACATTTAAAAATCTAAGCACAGTATGAAAGCAAATGAAAAAAGAAATGGAGGCAGACCTCTACAGATCAGCAATAGAGGGGTACATTTTTGAGGGGAGAATGCCAAGGGGCTACAATAGGGGCTGAGTTTTATAGGGCTAGAGAGCCAGGTCATGGGAGGAGTTGGTCAATTTCCTTTGGTGGGCTCATTTAGTGTGGGCAGGAGGGCAGGTAGGGAAGTTCCCTGGGCCTATTGTACTGGGGATAGCAGGTTCAGTCAGCTAGGGGCCAGGTGCGAGTTCATTTTGTATTCTTAGTTTCCCTTCCTGCCTTCCCTCTGCTGAGGCCTGGGCTTCTAAGCTCCAATTTACTACAGACATCACCCCCCAACACATGACTGAAAGGCAGGTAGGAGAACAGCTGTAGATAGGGGAAGTGTCCTGGGGCCTATTCTCCATGTCCTAAACAGTGTAGCTTTATTTCTGTCTTCTATTTTTAAAAAAGAAGCTCAAGGTGAAAAGAAAATGAGGAACCAGGAGATGGACAAGCAAAAAATGAAAGATAGAGACCAGGCAGAGATACATACGGGAATTTTTTTTTTTTTTTTAGAGAGAGAGAGAGAGAAAGAGAGAATTTTTGAGAGAGAGAGAGAGAGAGAGAGAGAGAGAGAGAGAGAATTTTTAATATTTATTTTTTAGTTCTCAGCGACACAACATCTTTGTTGGTATGTGGTGCTGAGGATCGAACCCGGGCTGCACGCATGCCAGGCGAGCGCGCTACCGCTTGAGCCACATCCCCAGCCCCATATGGGAATTTATTTGTCCAAGCTGACAAATAAAGGCCATCTCTCCAGACAGAGAGAGGCAATACCGGCTTGGGTTCCCAGACTTTTGTGGGGCAGGCTCAGGGATTAGAGCCAGGTGGGTCCTAATGCAGGTGGTTAAGGGTGGGGTTGTATGAGGGAGAGGTAAGGCTTTTTCAGAAAGGCCCTTGGGCGGGAAAGCAAAAACTTTTTCTTAAATGGAGGCTGTCACTTAAGATGGCCATCCAGATGCTAAACAAGGACCTTACACAAGGTACAGAGAGTAACACCAGCAAGACAGCAGAATAGGAAACCCCAAACTTGCCTTCTTCCTGTGGAGACACATATTCAACAAAAAAAACATATGTGAAAAATCCAGAAACTAGTTAAGGGGCCCCTGCACACTATGCAAACACAAAACCAGTCACATTAAAGATTGTGGGAAAACTTATGGCACCCTCAAGCCATAGTACCCTTGGCCCTTGGTTGCTGTCTAACTGGAAGGAAACTCCCAGCTCCCAGTTCCTGGCTTGTCCCTGGGGAGGGAAAAAGACTGAGCCATGTGTCCAAAGTTTTCACTTTCAGGGTTCTGACTGAGGGACTGGCATAAGTCTTGCCTGAGAGTAATGATAGGAATCAGCATACTCTAGATACCTGAGGGATAGTGAGAATAAAAAATTTCTGGCAGCATGCTGTTGCTACACAGGACTTGCTATACAGCAGATAGTGGCTGATAGCACTTGCTAGCATCTCCCTCTGGGAGAAAAAAAGATTGGAGCATATGTCCAACATCTGGCTTTTGGGGGCTGCCTGACACACTGGTTTCAGATAAGCTTGACTCAGGGAGCTGACAGGGCCCAGCATACTCTAGATGTCTTGGGTTTTTGAGAATAAAAGAAAAGGGGGGAGGGGCTGGATGGCAAGCTGTGGCTTCAGATTACCAGTACTACAGCAGACAAACACAGAGAAGAGCATATGAGCTCCTAAAAAAAAGAAACTGGCAAATCCCTCAATTTAGGAATCCAGGCACTCAAGTGTCATATTCACACACCCACAGAGGCTTAAGGAGGCCCCCAGAATCTCTAGCCATGCTGATTGGCTAAGGTCTTAATCTTTCTGACACCAGTCCATCACAATTGAGAGAGGTAGCTGTTCTTTCAAATACAAAAATACCAACACAAAATTTCAAAAAGCCCAAAGACACAGGGGGAAATGGAGCAATTAAGGGAAAACAAAAGAAAACAAAAACTGCTGGAAACTGACCTTAAAGATAGAGGGAAATGAATTACCTGAAACAAATTCAAAATAACTCTCATGAAGATGCTTAATGAGAGCCAGGCATAATGGTGCAGGCTTGTAATCCCAGAAGCTCTGGAGGCTGAGGCAGGAGGATCACAAGTCCAAAGCCAGCCTCAGCAATTAGCAAGGCCCTAAGAAACTCAGGAAGAACCTGTCTCTAAATAAAATACAGAAAAGGGTTAGGGATGTAGTTCAGTGGTTGAATGCCCCTGGCTTCACTCCCCAGTACCACCACCCCCGCCTCCCCAGAAAAACTTAATGAACTCAGGAAAATGATACCTGAACAAAGTGAAAATATTAACAAGGAGAAAAAAAAATATATATATATATATAAAATATGGAACCAAGCAGAAATTTTAGAGCTGAAGAATGCAATAACTGAAATGAAAAATTTGCTAGAGAAATTCAACAGCAAAATAAGGACTCAGGCCAGGTATGGTGGCACATGCCTGTAATCTCAGCAGCTCAGGAGTCTGAGGCAGTGGGATAGTGAGTTCAAAGCTAGCCTCAGCAATTTAGCAAGGCCCAAAGCAACTCAGCAACACCCTATCCCCAATAAAATATAAAAAAGGCTGGGAATGTGGCTCAGTGGTTAAGTGTCCCTAGGTTCAATCCCTGGTACCAATAAATAAATAAATAAATAAATAAATAAAGGCTCAGTGAATTTGAAGATGGGGTCATTTGAAATTACCCAGTAAGAGGAACAGAAAGAAAAAAGAATGAAAATGAGTGAACAAAACCTAAGTGACTTATGGGACACGATTAAGTGGACCCCCCAAAAAAAATGTATCATGGAGATTTTAGGAGAGGAGAAAGAGACCGAAAGTCTAAAGAAATAATATCAAAACCTTCCCAAATCTGTGTAAAGATAGATATCCACATTATAGAAGGCCAATAGATATTGAATAAGGTGAATCCAGAGAAACCTGGGCCAAGACACATTATAATCAAATCATCAGAAATTAAAAACAAAATTTTGAAAGCAGTAAGACAAAAGGAATTTACTACATGCAAAAGGAAATCTCCATAAGACTATCACAGATTTCTCAGCACAAATTCTGCAGACCAGAAAGAAGTTGAATGATTAAATACCCCACCCCACCCCCACCACATACACACACACGAACGAAGTGCTGAAAGAAACTGCCAACCAAAATACTATTTGGCAAACTGTTCTTCAGAAATGAAGGAGAGATAGACTTTCTCAAATAAATGAACATTGAGCATTGAGGGAATTCATCATCACTAGACTTGCCTTATAAGAAGTGCTAAATGGAGTTGTTCAAGCTGAAATTTCAAAATGCTAAACAGCAATATTACTATTATTATGGGTACTTACGTAAGTCCATGGTAATCTGAAGAAAGTACCTATAGAAGATGATACACAAAAGAAAATGAGAGAAAAACCAAAGCATGTCATTGCAAATAAATAAATGAGACACAAAGGAAACCAGCAAGAAAAGAGTAACAAAAGAGCTATAAAAAAACACAAAATAATTGACAAAATGGCAGTAAGTTCTTACCTATCAGTGATTACCTTAAATGAATAAAGAATAAAGTCTCTAATCAAATGACATAAAATAGTTGAATGGGCCAGATGTGGTGGTGGCACATGCCTGTAATCCCAGCAACTCCAGAGGCTGAGGCAGGAGGATCTCGAATTCAAAGCCAGCCTCAGCAACTTAGCAAGGCCCTAAGCAACTTAGTGAGCCCCTGTCTCTAAATAAAATACCAAAAGGGCTGTGAATGTAGCTCAGTGGTTAAGCATCCTGTGTTAAAAAAAAATGAATGGATTAAAACACAGCCAATTATATGCTGTCTATAAGAAACCTACTTTATATTTAAAGACACACACAGGCTGAATATGAAAAGATGGAAAGAGATGCTCCATAGAAACAGTAACAAAAAGAGAGCAGAAGTGATAATATTTATATCAAACAGAGTAGACTTTATCAAAAACTTCATAATAGATTAAAAAAGACATTATATAACAATAAAAGTATCAATTAAACAGGAAGATAAAGCAATGATAAACATATAGGCATCCAATATCAGAGCATCTAAATATGTGGAGCAAATATTTACAGACTGAAGGGAGAAATGATAGCAACACAATAATAGTAAGAGATTTTAATATTATACTTTGAATAACAGGCAGAGTATTCAGAAAGAAAATACAGGACTTATACAACACTATAGACCAAATGGACTCAACATATATATAACAATCCACCCAACAGCAGCAGAATATACATTCTTCTCAATCACACATGGAGAATTCTCTAGCATAGACCATGTGTTAGGTCACAGAACAAGTCTTCAAACATTTAAGAAGATTGAATTCATACCACATCTTTTCCAACCATAGGAATGAAACAAAACAGTACTTCTACTCAATAGTACAAGGAAAACAGGAAAATTCACAAATATATGGAAATCAAATAACACATCTCTAAATAATCGATTGGTCAGAGAAGAAATTAAAAGGATATTTTGAAAATATTTCAGACAAACGAACATCTAAATACAACATACCAAAATTTATGGGATGCTGCAAAAGCAAAAATAAGAGCTAACTTTACAGCAATAAATGCCCATGTTATATCAAATAAATGATTTATTTCTTGCACATCAAAGAACTATAGAAAGGGTAAATTAAGTCCAAAGTTAACTGAAGGAAAGAAATAATAAAGATTAGAGCAGAGGGCTGGGGTTGTGGCTCAGTGGTAGAGCACTTGCCTAGCATGGGTGAGGCACTGGATTCAATTCTCAGCACCACATATAAACAAATAAATAAATAAAGGACCATCAATAACTAATAAAAATATTTTTTAAAAGATTAGAGCAGAAATAAATGAACTAGAGAACAGACAGTAGAAAAACATCAATGAAACTAAGTTTTGGTTTTGTGAAAAGATCAAAAAAGTTGGCAAACACTTCCTTGACTAGAAAAAAAGAAGTTTTATATAAATAAATCAGAAATCAAGGAGGTGAGCCAGGCTTGGTGGTGAACACCTGGAATCCCAGCAGCTTGGGAGGCTGAGACAGGATGATCATGAGTTCAAAGCCAACTCAGCAACAGTGAGGCCCTAAGCAACTCAGTGAGACCCTGTTTCTAAATAAAATACAAAATAGAGCTGGGGATGTAGCTCAGTGGCTAGTGACCCCTGAGTTCAATCTCTGGTACCCCACCACCACCAAAAAAAGAAAGAAATCAAGGAAGTGAAATTAAGAACTGATGCCATAAAAATAAGAATTATAAGAAACTGCTAAGAACAATTATGCATCAACAAATTAGAAAACCTAGAAGAAACAGATAAGTTCCTAGAAACATATAATCTACTAAGACTGACTCATAAAGAAATAGGAAATGCAAACAGATTTATAACCAGTAAGGAGATTAAATCAATAATAAACACCTCCCAACAAAGTAAAGCCCAGGACCAGATGGCTTCACAATTGAATTCTGTTACATTCATTGGGGCCATATTTCTTTTTAAAAAATTTTTTTTTAATTTTTTTATTTTTTTTATTGGTTGTTCAAAACATTACAAAGCTCTTGACATATCATATTTCATACATTAGATTGAAGTGGGTTATGAACTCCCAATTTTTACCCCAAATGCAGATTACAGAATCACGTAGGTTACACATCCACAATTTTACATAATGCCATATTAGTGACTGTTGTATTCTGCTACCTTTCCTATCCTCTACTATCCTCCCTCCCCTCCCCTCCCATCTTCTCTCTCTACCCCATCTACTGTAATTCATTTCTCTCCTTGTTTATTTTCCCATTCCCCTCACAACCTCTTATATGTAATTTTGTATAGCAAAGAGGGTCTCCCTCCATTTCCATGCAATTTCCCTTTTCTCTCCCTTTCCCTCCCAACTCATGTCTCTGTTTGGGGCCATATTTCTAAAAGACAATCTCAAAAGCCATAAATGTTGAAATTCTGAAAGACTGAAATCCCTAAAGTCTAAAATCCAAAACAAAATATAATTCTGGAAAAAATAATTTCAAAAATTCTTTTTATTGGTGGGAGGCAACTAGGATTGAACTCAGGGGCACTTAACCCCTGAGCCACATCCCCAGCCTTTTATAATTTCTAATTAGAGACAGGGTCTTGCTGAGTTGCTTAGGGCCTCGCTAAGTTGCTGAGGCTGGCTTTGAACTCAAAATCCTCCTGCCTTAGCACCCCCTCCCCCAGCAGCTGGGATTACAGGTGTGCGCCACTGTACCCAGCTCAAAAATTCTTTAGAAGACATTTATTTACATTTTAAAAGGGATTTATTTGAGAAACATATAAAAATGTGACAGACATTCATATACCATTTTACCTAATAAAATAAGCAATAACATTTTTGCAAGAATAAACACTCAGGTATACTAATGAGAGCTGAATAGCTATAATAGTTATGACTGGATGAACCATATTCATAGTGAAATAGGTCAAAAAGCAAAATGTATAAGCACATATCACTATGATTAGTAATTTTGTGCATCTAGCTTTATAACTGTGGCCATCTGAAATATTGAGATGGGCAACCTAAGTCTTTGATAAGATCAATCAAAAAAACATAATAAATCAATACTGCATATATATCCACCCAAAGAACAAAGATCAGAAAAATGTGATTTTTCATAAATGCAAATGTACAAAGGATATCTCTTTATTTACTAAGGAAGTTTCAATGCTTTTACATTCACCCACATTGCCTGTATACAAAGTCAACAGTGTGATAATACACTTTGATGGATTCCAATTCTGTTCTCTCCAGGCCTGGGTCAATGGAGTGGTGCTTGCCCACACTGAAGACAGATCTTTATCCATCTAGTCCACTCATTCATACACTAACCTCCTCTGAACATAGGCTCACAGACACACCAAAAACATTACCAAGTTTCTAGATAGTCATTTCACCTAACATGATGTGACTATACTGTGTATACCAAAATGCACTAATCCCTTTCCCAGAATTGTTTTCTACTCTACATAGATTTTTGTTTCCCAAAATAAAAAAGTAAGAATTGTGTTTTTTTCAGCTTTCCACATTTCATCATTTTGTATTTGAGACTTTGGAGATTTTGATCTTTTGGGATTTCAACATTTATGATTATAGCATTCAGGATTGTGTCTTTCAAGATTATGCTTTATGAATATAATGCTAAGTGAAGTTAGCTAATCCCCAAAAACCAAATGCCAAATATTGTCTCTGATATAAGGAGGTTTATTCATAATGGGGTGGGGGGAGCATGGGAGGATTAGATGAACACTAGATAGGGCAAAGGGGTGGGAGGCGAAGAGAGGAGGAATGGGGGTAGAAAAGATGGTGGAATGAGATGGACATCATTACCCTAAGTACATGTATGAAGACACGAATAGTGTGACTCTACTTTGTGTACAACCACAGATATGAAAAATTGTGCTCTATATATGTATATGAATTATAATGTATTTTGCTGTCATATATAACAAATTAGAATAAATTTTTAAAAAAATGTTAAAAAAAGAAAAAAAGATTATGCTCCACAATGATTCTACCCAATATCTAAAGAAGAATTAATGTCAATCCTCAAGTTCTTCCAAAAAATTAAAAATTAATACCAAACTTATTTTATGGAGCTATCCTGATACCAAAGCCAGAAAAAGATATTACAAGAAAATAAAACTTCCAGGTGTGGTGGGCACGCCTATCATCTCCACTACTTGGGAGGCTAAGGCAGGAGGATTGTAAATTGGAGTTCAGCCTGGGTAACATAGTAAGATGGTGTCTCAAAATAAAAAAATAAAAAAGGGCTAGGGATGTGGCTCAGTGGTTAAGTACCCTGGGTTCAATCCCCAATACAGGAAAAAAAAAATAAGAGAGAGAGAAAGAAAATAACATGCTGGTGAGGAAGGGGAAATATCGGAAACCTTGTGCTCTATTTTAGGAATGTAAAATGGTGCCGCCACTATGGAAAAGAGTATGGAGGATCTTTAAAAAATAAATAAGTAAGTAAATAGATAAACCAATAAATAAAAGCCAAACTATCATATGATCCAGCAATCCCAATTCTGAGTATTTATCCAAGAGAAGTGAAATCAGGATCTTGAGGACATATTTGCACTTCCATCTTCATTACATTTATTCACAACAGCCAATAGGCAGAAATTATCTAAATGTCCATTGACTAATGAATAAAGAAAATATGCTACAACATGGACGAACCTTGAGATATTATGCTAAGTGATACATGACAGTCACAGAAGGACAAATACTACATGATTCTACTCGTATGATATATCTAAGGTACTCAAACTCATTGTAACAGAAAGTAGAATGGTGCTTTTCAGGGGCTGGAGGGAAGAGGATATGGAGAGTTATTTCGTTTAATGAATATAGAGTTAGTTATGAAAAATGAAAAATTCTAGAAATCTATAGCACATTGTATTTATGGTTAATGATATTGTACTATATATTTCAATATTTTTAAGAGGGTAGATTCCATGTTTGGTTTTTCTTTTAAACCACAATAAATAAAATCCCAAAGTACAGAGATAGGTGTGATATGGTGATACCATATTGTCAACAAGGACTTCATGAAGATGGCTGCTATAGCTCCAGTCACAAAAGCTATATTCTAGCCTTGCAGAAGGGAAAAATTGGAGGAGGGTAAAAAGGTTGTTTTTCTAACCTGAGTCAGTCCTTAAAAGTTGCCTTCTTATTCTATCCCACAGATATTATATCCCACAGAATATTTCTTTTGTTCTAATTGGCCACAGATCGGTCATAGTGCTATATCTTACTTAAGGATGGCTGGAAAATAATCATACAGTAAGGCGTATTGCTACTGTACACAAAGTCAGGTTGTACTACTAAGGAGTAATGGGGAAAAAGACAGTATGATAGGTTCTATGACTCACATAGAATATACTGCCATATGCGCCACATGCTATAAACCTTTAGCCTTTTTGTGACGCATTTCTCTGGAAATGGAGATCATTGTGAATCTGAAGATAGGCCATTCTACAAAAGGACATTTATATGCTAAAAATGTCTTATCTATATTGAGCAGGCTCCACTTATCTCAGTTTTGTCTACTAGAAAAATTTTAGCAATAGACCAATAAGGAAGAAGAGAATAGGTGATGGATGGATATGGAGTATGCACAGGACAGCATCCCTGGGGAAAGTAATGCTGTCATTTTAGGATTCTAAAACTAAAGGAAATGGGTTGATTATTCGGACTAAATTTTACTGATTCCCTCAATTTTTTCCTTATAAACGGGTTTCAAGATGCTTCTAGCCCTCTAAGAATTTCAATTGTCAATAACCCTCTTAAGAATCAGCCCTCCCCAGAGTGAACAAACCTCTTCAGGTGTGGTCTGCCCTCTGTGAAGGGTTTTTCACAGTTGTTTTAGCTACACACTAGCTGAATTCCATTCTCTGAGGATTTACCACTGTCTCCTCCTATAGAATTGAAAATGCCACATAGAGTTTTCCCAGCATCCCTTGAAGCTAGAATGTGACCATGTGACTATATTCTGCTAACCAAATACACTTGTTGACACAATCAGACTTTGAATTGAAGCCACCTGTGCAAAAAATATGTAGCTGTGTAGATTCATCTGAGGTACAAAGTACGGCTATGTCAACATCAAGTTCCCAGGGCAAAGGAGACAGGATCCTATAACAGCATGCAGTGTCCAATAGTTGAGGCACAAAATATAGCATTCACCACACAGTAATGGTGGCAGCAGAGTCTATAATAGGCTGTTCTGTGGGGAGATTCAGGTCACTTTTCCTGGCCTTTCGCCTCTTCCCAGCTTTCTAGCCCTCCCAGAGGGCTAGAACTATGAGCTACCCAATTTCCTTTTGGTAAATTATTTTTCTATTCGAATCAACCATGGTTGTTTTCAGATTGACATAACCTCCAATCTCTATAAATGTCCAGGGTTTCTATTTTCTTCTGATCTTTGCTGCTCTAACCTTTTCAATTTGAAATTATTTTTTAATGGAAAAATAAATAGAAACATAAAAGAAATGAAATAGTTTTTCTTTCCTTCCATCAACTGTTACAGCTCAACTAATATTCCTGTAACTTCCTTTATCTTCTTAGAAAATAATAAAAAAGGAATTGTGCATTGTTTTTGCACATTTACTTAGTGATCCTAAACTCTGTCTTCCCTAATGCCATTCTTAAGATTTTATATTATTCCTTTATATTTGTGTTTGGTTAGTTGGTCCCATCTTGTCTTTGCAATTTTAAAACCTTTGTTGCTTGGCAAATTCTCTCCACAACTTTGTTGGATTCTTCAGATGCCTCTCTGTGCTGGGCAGGAACCCAACTCAAAGCTGGGTTTCAAAAAGGGAACTTAAAGGCTCACAACCAAAAGATCTTGTCATGGTTTGAACTAAGTGCTAAAATAATGTTAAATCCCTCTTCTCCTCCTCCTCACCAGAGACAGACTCTTTTTTAAATACATATATTGGTTCATTTTAAATATACATGACAGGGCTGGGGATGTGGCTCAAGCGTTAGCGCACTCGCCTGGCATGCGGGCGGCCTGGGTTTGATCCTCAACACCACATACAAACAAAGATGTTGTGTCTGCCGATAACTAAAAAAAAAAAAAAAAAAAAGAAAAAGAAATATTAAATTTTTTTTTCTCTCTCTTAAAAAAATAAATATACATGACAATAGGATTCATTTTGACATCATTATAAGAGCATGGAATATAATTCCTTCTAATTCAGTCCCCAGTATTTCCCCTAACCCTCCCTTCCTCCCACCCTCTGTTCCCTTAGCTGATCTTCCTCTGCCACTGATATTTCTGCTATTTACTTATAGATTCTTTTTAGATCAGTGTCTTGTGGATATACATGATGGTGAGATTCACTGTGGTGTATTCATATATGTACATAAGAATGTTAGGTCAGATTAAGTCCACTGCAGGTAGACTCTTTCTATAGCTTAGCAATCCTAAAAGAAAACGAGTACTCCTCTTAAGATTCTGACTCTCTTTGGCCTGGTTTTGGGTGCATGTTTCTTCAAGAGCCAATTTGATTGACCAGACTTTGGTCACAAGCTCATGCTTGGTAATATGACCTGGGAGTGGGAAACATCGTTTTGGGAATGTGTGACAAGTGATTCCACAATGAAAATGAGGGTATTTCATTCCAAGGCAAAGGATGGGGGATACCGGGCAAACAAAACATTCCCAATGTTCTTAATGTTTCATTCTCACATTTATAGGGTAATTGTCAAAGACTTTCTTCCTGTCTTTTCTGTGAGAATTTTAAATTTTCAACTTCCTAAATATGCACCCAGACATATCCAGGGTCTAAGTTAGACAATGCCTATAACACTTGGAAATCACTCCCATCACTCCCAGTTCTTCCTGGTGGTTATAATTAAGTCCGGAGCAGCAGTTTCCCTTGTTACACTCACTCTCTCCTTGACAGATGAAACATTCACTGGGACTAGACAAGAACTTATCAGATTTTCTGTCTGCAGTAGAATGAGATTTCTACAAGTGTCTCGCGGCTGAAATCTTACCTCATCATTGAACCAGTTTTGCTATAATGCTAAGCTGATTGGAAAGCAGTAAAGGTAAAAACAATTCAAAGCTTTCAATCTCCGCCAAGTTTGATCTATCTGTTCTTTTTCACCAAGAAGGAAACATCAATAAAAATGTAGTCCTGTTTTTTCCACACATTAGGAAAGTTTTCTCTACGTCTTTGCATCTCAGATTTTTAAATTTATTTCAGGAGTTGCCTATTGGCTGAGGTGTGGTAAAAATATAATAAAATGGTTTACAAATAATAGATCATAAGATCCAGGCTGTATTTATTAGAATGTTTTAGGTTGCAAGGGACAGAAACCTAAATCAAATGAATGAGCAATAAATTCAGCAATTTATTGGGTCACAAAATCAAGGGAATCACAGGGAGACAGCTAGGCTTCAGAGAAAAGTAGAATCAGGAACTTGAGAAGAGTCTTAAGATCAAGAAGAATTGCAAGAAGAGTCTCATTCTGATTCTGTCCTTCTTGAAAACAGGGGAAGATGGCTGCCTTATAGTTAGAAATGTTCTTTTATCAAAGCAAAGAGAGACACTCTGCATTAATTTGGTCAAATAAGCTCCAACTATATAGACATCACTATTCGAGGTGCCAGATACACCAAAGAACAAAGCAAAGTTCCTTATCTTCATGTAGCTTCAAGTCCAGGAGCACCATATTTAAATACCTAAGAATTCTCAGTGGCTCTGTGAGTAATGGGCTTGCCCTGGGCCATTCAGTGATGGTCAAATAAAACTTTATTAAAGGGGAGTGTTCTATCTCCAGAAAACTAGATTCAAAGGTTGTATTATAGGAATTTGCATGCTTAACAAGCCTTCCTGAGTTGATAGGTAGCAGAGGCATGAAAGGTAGGAACATGAGGTTAAGGGGATAATTCTATAAATTGGGCCTACTGTGCTGACACCCCACATGTTTCCTTTTAAAAAACAAGTTGCCTAAGGCCACTCTGGCCCTGTGCTGGCTTAAGTCAGCGAACAGCCTGTTAACCTGCAGGCCCAAAGAATCTTTTTTTCTTTTTTTTTTTTTTAAAGAGAGAGTGAGAGAGGAGAGAGAGATAGAGAGAGAATTTTTAATATTTATTTTTCAGTTCTCGGCGGACACAACATCTTTGTTGGTATGTGGTGCTGAGGATCGAACCCGGGCTGCACGCATGCCAGGCGAGCGCGCTACCGCTTGAGCCACATCCCCAGCCCCCCAAAGAATCTTTGTCTCCAATAAGAAGAACACAAGTTACCTGAAGTGGGGGACTTTTTGACCTTTATACAGATCACATTTCAGGACTTAGGGAAACATGATAATTAGAAGCAAAGTCCACCAACCACAGAATCTATAAGAATAAGTTTCAGTTAGAACCGGTCAGTGCAGGCCAAGGTGACCTCAAATTGTCTCTGGATCCTTAGCATGTCATTATAATAGTAAAGTTTCTGCTCCATGGGGTTAGACCCTATGAAGTATGGACTTAAAATCTGGCTATCAATCAAAAGTCAAAAGGTGGAGTTGGTGGAATTTTCTGGAAACTTCCCTAGGAACTCCAATAAAACTGTAGGACAAGTGAGGTGTGCCATCCCTCTACTCTCTGAGAGGACTCACTCTATCCTTTTTTCCCTTGAGAATTGTTAGGGAGAACCTGACTTAGGCAACACCATTTTGAAACATTTGCTCCACCTTAGAACAACTGTCATCCCATGGTCACTCTGACCCAGAACTATAGTCAGCCTGACCTCAACCCCAGACAATATCCTATAATGAGAATTGTTAACTGGGACTGATATTATGAGAAACACCCTATTTGACACAGAACCGTGACCACCACAAATAATGATAGTGATGACCTCAAGAACCCTTTCCTGACAACACCGTAGCAATGGCCAAACCACAAAAATCACTCTACCCCTTTTTTCCCCTATAACTTTCCTAGATTGTAAACGTAAGATAGGTTCCAACTTCTGCTGGGACCCCCCCTTCTCAGGTTTGTCCTGAAAAAAATCTATGTTACAGTTGAGCCACCTCTCCTCTCTCTATATTTACTTAGTTCAGTTCCTTCCTTACAAGAATGTTCCTTTTTCTCTTTTCTTTTCCCTTCTAATAAACTCCTGCCAGCTACTATATGTGACTCACTTCAAATTCTTCAGGCAAGATTGCAAGAACTGGTGGTCACAGGCAAGATTGCTTCAACTCCACAGGCAAATAGTACTCTGTAACAAAATGATTCTGATTTAGATGAAAATCAGAAAATGAGAAACACTTCTCTGACACAGAGGCACCATCGTTTTTTGGCACTGGGTTAGAAAGTTATACCTTTATCTACATGCCCTAATGTTAGGGGATATGTTCTCCAGTAACACCTTCTGGTGCTTCTGCAATTAGGGCCAATCATGACAATGAAGGAAGAGCTATAGAATGAACATAACAGCAGCCATATTGAAACACTGTGGACCTTTGTAAAGGGCTTCCATGAGGCAGCCACTCAGGCATGGGAAAGCTCATGGAAAAATGGATTTCCTTTACTACATGTGACAAGTAATGAAAAACACTTTAGGTCTTTGGAATTTTTGCAACAGCTTGTTTCCCCCCCCCCCCCAGGCTACATGTTTAGCCAAGCCTAATTTGCATGGAAATTGGTTGAAGTTGGAGATCCATTTTATCTCTGTAGGACAACTTCTGAAATTTAATGTACAAGAAGGGCTTGATAGGAAGAACATTCCAAGGCATTATAGGTAACTGAGTCAAAGCAAACAAACTCAGGAAGGACCACTTCCTTTACTCTGGGGATTGTCCCTGCTGGGCAATTTTGAGAAGGGGAATTTTGCAGGACAGCTACATTGTCAAGCTCATTTGACTGTGTCAGAATTTTGCATGTGTGTGTCCCAAATGGGACTGAGTTGAAGGGATGTTAGGGAAACAATTTATGAAAAGGAATTGGGTAGGACTGGTTTGAATGGTGAGGGAAAGAGACTTAATGAAACCTCTTATCTCCTCTTTCATTTTTAATTATGGCTTTTTGAAAAATCTGTGTCAGATTATATTTGAGTAATTTTAGTAGGCATTAATCATACAAGGGTCCAAAAGACAGATTCTGTAGGGATATAATTATTTTCACCATTTCTTACTTTAAAACTCTTTTGATGATGAATTCATTTTAAAGAAAAAAAATCACTTGGTTATTTTAAGTCATAGACTTTTGAATATATGTTCAGACTCTTTAGAAAAATAATCCTTTAATAACATGTGCTTTAGATTCTTCAAATATCACATTTGACTTTTCTTAATTAATGTATTCATCTATATAGATGTGTGTGCATTCTGTCTGGTTTGAAAAACCACAAACAAAAATTTTGAGTACTTATTATCTATGGGAGTCTATGAGAGACTATGATTGGGAGGAGAGGAGAGAACAGGTGATTCAAAAGGAATAAAATAGTTCCCCTTAACACAGTGGGAAATACAAAGACATAAATAGTAGAGATGACTAATTGATAAAGACAGAATGAAAGAAGAATTAAAGAGTGCTGGGTATGTAAACCTTTTTATGTATATATTGATATGGAAATACAGCATTAATAAGCCCCTTAGGTCATGATCCTTAGAAGCAGACCCTAAGAAGAAGATTGACAGACAACTGATTGGTTAAAGATATGCTTATGGGGCTGGGGGCTAGTGATAGGAACTAGGGAAGAAGAAAGGGAAAAGAGAAAATAAACAAGAGTGCCCTTTTAGGCCAAGTCTCACATAGGAAGTCTACTGAGGAAACTCTGGAATGTCAGTCACACTTCAGAGTTGTCCCAATCTAAATTAAAGAAGCTGTGCTTTCATGCCTACACATGCAGTCTGTGTGGATTCCATATCTATGATTTTTGCAAAGCATTTCCAATAGCCCAAAGGGAGTCCTTCTCCTGAAGAAGAGCTCTAGCTGTTGGCCTGGCTGTGGCAAGCATGTTGGAGATGAGGCAGGGACATATGAAACCCTAAAAAGGAATCCTTGTGCCCTCTACAGCAAGCATGGGGTATTCTGCCTAATAACAAAACAGACACTGTCTCCCACTGCAAGACATTAGCATATGATGATGCTCTTTTCACTTAATCTTGCAAAGGTGTGATTCCTTCATATTGTCACAGCCTACTATAGTCGCTTAAAAATATAATGTCTTAGAGCAGATATTTAAAATGATTTACTAATGAATGCATGAATGAATGCACAAGGAACAGATAAAAGTCTAACAATCATAATACAAAATTTTCCTTAGAAATCACACAGTTGAAATAAGAGGCTCTATATTTCAGGACTTTGAAGTACGCATTTTAATTGTTTTTCCTTTAAACAGTAAATGTCTTATAAAAATGCATCTCATAACTATCATTTGCAACACCAGACACTTTCTAGTGGTTTTCTATTCTGCCTAGTAAAACCTCTGCCATGCACCCTGGCAAGTCTCCATGAGAGGAGGTGGTTTTTTGTTGCAATCATTGATTCATTGTATGCTTATTTATGGAAGACCTAGGAGCCCTAGGAGTTCAAGGATATATAGTCCCTCTTCTGCAGAAGTGCATAGAGGAGAAGCGGGTTACAGCACACACTGCAGAGGAATTATAATCAGAGAAGGTGACACAGGATGTTTCCCTTGAATGGCAGTACTTAAGACTGAGGCCATGCAGGAAATCAGTATTTGAAGGCTAAGTTTGCATTTGCCAGGTGAGGAAGAAGCATAAGGACATTCCAGCCAGGGAGTTTTCCCATTCAAGGCAAGACTTTTGGACTGGAGTGGAGCTCAAAGGTAGAGTTTGTGCTTAGCACACAGGAGGCCCTGGTTCCAACCCTTAACACCAAAATAATAATAGTAGTAGCAGCTAAAATTTATTGAGGATTTCCTCTGTGCCCCAAACTGTGAAATGTAAATCAATATGGAGGTGTGAAAGACCTTGGGGTTCAGCCACAATGTGACTATAGCAAGTAGAATCTGATTGTGAAGGGCCTTGCTGGATAAAGTTTCAAAATGACGCTAGAGTAATTAATGTCATTAACTGACAAATTTCCTGGGGTAATGAGGAACTGCTAACAAGCAACAGAAACACTCCTGGCCTTTGGGAGATCATTACAAGCACACATCTACCTATGACCACAAAAGACTATCCGCATGCATGACCTTAAAAACAGAAGGGTAAACACAAATGTTAGTGACTACCTGCCTCAAACACAGCAAAACTACTTGTTGAAACAAAGGTCATACTCATGACCTTGATCCTATTAACCTCAATCATTCATTTGAACGCTCTAGAATAGTGCTTCTCAACCTTAAACAGCACGTGAATCATCTTAGGGTGTTGTCAGAATGCAGATTCTAATTTAATAAGTGTGGAGTGGGGCATAAGATTTTATACTTAAGTTTCTGAGCGACGGGCCACACTTTTGAGTAATAAGACTCTATTTAGTATACTGGTTCTCAGTACTAGATGCATATTGTATCCACCTGGGGAGCTTTACAAACTACTGATGGCTGGATTCCACCCATATACTGATTTCATGTATCAGGGGTGTGTCTCAAGCACTGGAATTTAAAAAAAATTCCCTAAGTAATTTTAATAAGCAACAAAGACTGAGAACCACCACAGTTAGTTATAAATGCACAGATATATGACCCAAGTATCCCTTAAATGTCAGAGAAGCACACTTGAGAGGATAAATAATTTTGTTAAAGAAATGATTTTGAAAAATGGAAGGACTATCACTTCTGATTAAAATAGAATACTTAGATGAATTTAAACAAAATCTACTAAGACATGCAAATGATATTTCATATTACATAGTCAATCATTCAGACTTTCATTAATAACTCAGTAATTAGGATTAAAGTGTGTCCTCTAAAGATTTACATACATTATTCTTAGTAAAAATTTTTTTTTTCCATTTAGAAAAGCAATGTGTATTCATTTGTTATGGTTTGGATATGAGGTGTCACCTCAAAAGCTCCTGTATTATGCAGGAATGCTCAGAAGTCAAATGATTAGATTATAAGAGCTGTAAACTGATTGGTGGATTAATTCATTTGCTGGATTAATAATTTGAATGGATTACTGGATGGGGGCTCTAGGCAGGTGGGACATAGCTGGAGGAAGTAGGTCACTGGGGTCACCCTTGGGGATAATATTTCATCTCTGGCTCCTAGCTCTCTCTTTGTCTGCTTCTTGGTTGCTATGAGCTGAGTATCTTTCCTCTTCCACATTCTTCTGATGTGACATCCTGCTTGTACTCAGGCCCAGAGTAATGGAGTTGGCCAGTCATAGACTGAGCCTCTGAAACCACAAGCCCAAAATAAACATTTCCTCCTCTAAGCTGTTCTTGTCAGATATTTTGGTCACAGCAATGCAAAGCTGATTAGCACATCATTGTAGAATATTTGAAAAACATAACCCATAATCCCAACACCTAGAGAAATATAACATTTTCTATATTTCCTTTCATAATATTTTATACATTTACACAGTATCTGTGACTGTGTCATATTTTTTAACAAAAAGTACCTTAAAGGTGGGCATGGTGGTATAAACCTGTAATCCCAGCTATCTGGGAAGCTGAGGCAAGAAGATCACAAGTTTGGGGGCCAATCTGGGCAATTTAGCCAGACCCTGTCTCAAAGTAAAAACTAAAAAGGGCTGGGACTATAGCTCAGTGGTAAGAGCATCACTGGGTTCAATCCCTGGTACCACCAAAAGAAAGAAACAAACAACAACAATAAAACCTTAAAATAGAATTTTAATGGTTATAGTCCTTTACTATTGTTTATTTAGTCAATTTAGCTGGGCATGGTGGTGCACACCTGTAATCCCAACAACTTGGGTGGCTGAGGAAGGAGGATCACAAGAAGAAGGCCAGCCTCAACAACTTAGCAAGACCCTGTCTCAAAATAAAAAATAAAAAGGGCTGAGGATATGACTCAGTGATTAAGCACCCCTGGATTCAATCTCTGGTACCAAAAAAAAAAAAAATCTTAACCAATTTAGTCATTTAATTATTTTTATAAATGAAGATGAGACATAACATCCTTTCTCCTCCTTCATCAGTGGCTTATCATAGCACATTTTATAGAACTTAAATAATCTAGTTAAATAATTTTTACTAGACTGCCAGTCTCTTTCATTTCTAAAAGCAAATATTTATAGTGAGGCCTTGATATGAAAATTATATGACTCTATAAATGAGCTATAACACAAGAACATTTAGTGTTGGCGGATTAGATTTTACTTTCCATTTGGACAAATGGGGTTTAGATTAAAAGTTCACATAATGATTTTTTTATCTTGCTTGGTTATTCAAACATCCAGTTGCTAATTTGGATGTTGAAACTGTTGCCAAAGAGATATATAGAAATTTCTCAAGACCTGACAGATACTTAAAATAGCTCAAGCCAGGCTATGGAAATAGCATTTGGCAGAGAGTACAATCAGCTTTGCTCTAAGTTGTGTGAAGGAGGAGTCTTTCTTATTGTTAGCAATAATTGAACAGTAATTCTTGTTATTTAGTTTGATAGGGCTGCTAGAGATGGCTTTTTAAAATTTATCCAGGCTAGCAGTTGGTGGTTTTATCACATCATTAAAAATTATCTGAATACTTCATGTATATAATCAGTGATGAGACTTCAAAAATGCTGCTATAGCCATTTCTTATTATTGTTTTTAGCTGGATGATTTTAAGACTATACCCTTATCAGATCTTATGTATCCTCCCACTCTAGAGATTATCATAAGCCTAAATATGATGTTTATTTCCATTAATGCATCATACTTCATGTGTGTATGTATGTATATAAAATTTATACATTTATTTTGCCTGTTGATTATATATAAACAGTATGATACCATACCTATCTTCTGTAAATTATTATTCTTGATCATTATAGGCTCTTGAGATCTGTCTCTATTGATACACGTAACCCCAGTGGGTTAATTTTCATAGCTGCATAGTATTTCATCATATATCACTACTATATCACCATACACTTATCTATTCTGCATTGATGAGTATTACAGCTATTTTAGTTATATTCCTACAAAACTAATCCTGTAAATATCTACTCATTTCTACACATTAATTTATTTAGGGAGTATGCTTAGGGTCAGAAATGCTGGGTCTTAAATATGGGTATATCCTTTTACTGGATATTGCCAATTTTTAAATCAAAATGGTTGAGACAATTTACAATCACTACCATCAAAGTCAGAGAGATTGAATTGCTTTACATCCACATCAACCCATGGTATCATCAAACTTTTTAGGTTTTGTCAATCTGATGGATGTCAAGGCATCTCGTAGTTGTTTTAATATTCATCTCCCAGATGAATTATTATATCATTAGTCTGTTCATTGGTCAATAATTTTTCCTAGTCTAGGTATTCCTTATTTCTATTTTTCATTTTTTTGCTCACTTTTTTATTAGGTTGTCTTTCTGACATTGATTTTTTTTTTTTTTTTGTACTGGGTATTGAACTCAGGGGCACATAACCACACTCCCAGCCCTTTTTAAATATTTTATTTTGAGACAGAGTCTTGCTATGTTGCTGAGGCTGGTTTTCAACTTACAATCCTCCTGTCTCAGTCTCCCAAGCTGCTGGGATTACATGTGTGTGCCACCACGCCCCAACTGACATTGATTTATAGTAGTGTTTGATATGGTCTGATAACTAATAGTGTCAGTTATATGTGTCACAAGAATTTCTTCACAGTCTAGGTTTAGTCCTCTTATTGTTGTGGTGTCTTTGGATACATAGGCATTTGAATTTTCATATAGTTAAATTTATCAATCTTTCCCACTGTGGCTTAAATTTTAATGTCTTATTTAAGAACCCATTCCCTACATCAAACTACAAAGAAAATTTTTAAATGATTATCTTCTAGTTTCCTTCCATAACTTTGAAAGTTTGCCTTTTCACATTTGGTTATCAGTGCATGAAAATGTGGTGCATGGTGTGAGGTACATACTCGTTTTTCCCCATGTTGCTAACCAACTGCCTGATGCTGTTTATTGGATTGTTTATCTTTTCCCTACTTAACTGAAGGATCACTTTATAGGTAGATTCTGTACTTTCACCATGAGGCTCCTAATGTCTGAATAGCCCTTCACTGTGGATGTTGACACCAGAGATTACTCCAAAGGAACATGCCAGTCACATCACCATATCAGCTAAATTTGACAAAAACCCACCTGCTTCCACAGAGTATCCAGCTCTTAAATACTTCATTGTTAAGTATGAACAGATAAACCAAAGAGAGCAATCTTCTGAGGAAATCCTCTAGTCTGAAATATGGAGGCCAAACAAAACCAAACAAACATTCAATTAAAGGAATGAGGGGAAAAATCAAGTTTATAAGGAGAAGAAAATTGTAAAGAAAAGGGTTTCATTAATATCCTCAGAGTGAAAAGAGAATATTGCATTTATGAAATAAGAAGAGGGTGCCAGTAAAAGGAACAGAGAGCAAACAAACAAAAAAAGTCTTTTGGAGATTAAAATTGTAATAAAGAGATTAAAAGCTGAGAACATAAAGCTGAGAAAATCTTCCAGAAAGCTGAGTGAGAGGACAAAGTGGTAATACAGAAAAGGTAAGAAAATTAAAGGACCAACTGGATGGTTCAGCATCCAATCAATGATAAGTTCAGAAAAAAAGGACAAAGAAAATGGAGAAGATATTATTAAAGAATTGGGAATTAAATGCCCCATAACTGAAGGACATGAATTTTCAAATGCCTGAACCTATCAGATTCTTAGCAAAAGTAAGAAATAGACCCACCAAAGGAAAGAGAGGTAAGGAAGCCAGGGAACCGTGGGTATATCTGAAGAGGTCACAGGATCTCACCAGCTTACAGGTGAGGGAGATCACAGAATGACATCCTTACACCAGAAGACTTGGTTGGATGCAGTCTAAAAACTTCAGAAAGTTTATTCAAGGTGTCAACATGGAAAGAGGACCTGATACATTAAAAGTGTTAACGCAATATTTATGCCGCTAATGGAGAGTTGGAGACTGAATTGGTAATAAGAATATAAAAAATTAAGTGAGCAAACAACAAATGGCAATCATTAACTCCAGGTAAAATAAAAAAATGTACAAAAATGGAAGAATAATCAGGGTGTTGTATGGGCCTCAGTTATGAATAATATTTACACAGTCAATAAAAACATTTAATACTGAACTAAATGTAATTATGCTATAACTATATGAAGATTATAGGGTTAGGGTTAGGCTGGGAGGGTAGAATTGAGCTAAATCCTCATTTTCAGTATTGAAAAGTCAGTAGATAATGCTGAAAACTGAAAAGAAAATAATGAGCATGGGTTGGTAGAGATATCAAGCTAATTAGCTAAGAGAAGTGAAAATCGCTGCCCTTTGGAAGGTGGAAAATGGGTAAATGATTTGACTATACTCTGCATATATAGCTTTGATATAAAATAGAAATGATTATAAAAAAGAAAGAGGACATCAATATTAACAATAATAATTAAAACACATCAAAAAATCTTAAATCTTTGCCAGGAAAGCAACTTATTATTTTGAAAACTGGTAATAAGGGGAAAGAACCAACCATTTATCCTGACTTTCCTGTACACATTTATGTCAAAGTAGGCAGATAGTTGATGAGGGAAATTTTCTGGTTTTAGAGGTATTCTAGCCATAAATGAAGAAATCATGATAGAGTTAGAATATTATAATTTCTTGATTTCTAATGATATGATGAATCCAGGCTGTGGTCATCAGGTCTGCAATTTTACAAAAGACAAAAAAATCAGACATTATGAGCCTCATGATGGAATTACAGAATCTCCCTATAACATAACCTTTCAGTTAGGAAAAGTATAATTCAATAACTGGCAATGAGATACCTTGGTTAGCAACATGGGACCCAAGTCTGACTGTCATTTCTATAGGAGCAGAGTAGAAGAAGAGGGCTAGGAGAAGCAGCATTTCGTCTAAATGTTTACTTAATCCCCTATTTTTCATATAGCTCTTCTGACCTTAACTGTACCTGGTGTTCCCCAGTTCAGATGTCCCCTGATGTATTCTCTTTCAAAAAAACAAATTTCAATTGCTGCTAGAGTGCAGGCAGGGCAGTCAAATGCTGCACAGAATTAGGTAAGGGATATGGACTCTAAATGGTTCATATACACAATTTCATCCAATCCTTCTGCTTTCAGCTCAACCCTCATCCCAACTTCCAGGGTTCACTGTTACCAACAATTCCTAAAGCCCTTCCCATGATGCTCGGTATAGCTATTTGGTTCACAGCTTTCCACTATGCAGTTAACAATTCAGATTTCTTAGGTTTTCTAGGCCACTGACTGCTTTTCATCTTCCAAATTTTGTTGCTATTATCTCCTATTTTACTTAGCTTTTCAAGTTTCTATCTTAAAAAAAAAATCCCTTTTCTGTCATTTCAGAGGAGCTTTGAGGACCAAAAGGAAGGCCATGCATTTCCTGATTCACAATTTCTTCTGAAGCTGGGGACTCTTTGTTCTCCTATGTTTTCTTTATTCCTTGTTCTTTTTGTTCAGCCATTGATCTTCAAGAAATAAAATTATACCCCCATTTTACAGATAGAACATTTTAGGAAAAGAGAAACCAAGTCATTTTCCGCAGATGACAGAGTTAAAGGTGAACCAATATCTCAGTGCATTTGTGTTGCAGATACAAACCAATTCTGTAACATTATTTAGTTGTCACATTCCTTGCACAGGTTACTCTATCCTGCCTGCCCGTGGCTTTGCAGGTGACCTCTACCAATGTCACAGCCGAGTAATAAAAGCCAGAGTTAGTTGCTGAATACAAAATGACCTGACTAAACATTCACACATTACTCTCTTCTGCAAAGAAAAAAAATGGAACTAATGTGACCTAGTATTTTTCATGATAATGACTATAATTAACTAGCCAAGCTGAACGAGACTTGGAATTCATCTGAGAAAAGACTACCAGTGCCAGCTTTTGGAAACTGGAGGCATGACAAATTTGTGAGTTGGGTCTTTTAGAAACAGGAAAAAAGCTGAAGCCATCTAAAATTTAATTTAGTATCTGAAAGTAGGTCTCAAAATGAAAATGATGCTTTACCCTTTAGAAGCAGAATTTTCTGGATTCTTATTCCTCCTGAAGTGATTTACTGCATGGATTTCTCTTAGGTTAGCAAGATGGTTACTCCATGTTTAAACTAAGAACAATTCACAATTTTTGCTTAGATTCATTGCTCTCACAGATAGCTGTCTGCCTTTATTGCATCAGTAGCAATCAGACTAATATTGCCAGCAGATAATGTCATAATCCACTGATGAAACCATTCATTACTATTTTTGCCATTTCTTTATCTATTTGGGATATAATATGTAGCTCCCTTATGAAAATGGGTCTGATGTGCTGAGGTTATACACAGCTTGATTGCATTCTCTTGACTTTATGGATGAAATGAACCTATACCAAAAACCTGGGATTACTCTATAAAAATGCCTCTGAATTAACTATGCTTCCTGTTGGTAAATTCTATTCTAAAGTGATTAAAATAAAAGTATTGAGCTAGAGATTATCTACACCAGTCTTTTCATTTTTATAGAAAACTGAATTTCAGCCAGGCATGGTGGCTCACATTTGTAATTACAGCCACTCAGGAAGCTGAGGCAGGATGATCCCATGTTCAAGGCCAGTCTCAGCAATTTAGCAAGAACTTGTCTCAAAATTAAAAAAAAAAAAAAATAAATGGGGATGTAGCTCAGTGGTAGAATGTCCCTGGGTTCAATCCTCAGCACTGGGAAAAAGAAAGAAAAAAAGAAAGAAGTCTTAGAGAAATTTAGTGACTTTATCCCATAAAACTCAATTATTAGTAGTAGAGCTTGGAGTATCCAGATCTTAGAAACCTCAAATCCAGGGCTGGGGCTGGAGCTCAGTGGTAGAACACTCACCTTGCATGTGTAAAGCACTAGGTTGGATCCTCAGCACCACATAAAAATAAATAAAATAAAGGTATTGTGTCCATTTACAAATAAGAAAATATAAAAAAAAACACCCAAGTCCATTCTTTTTCTACTTTATTATGGCACCAGGGTTGGTTAGAAAAAATGTCTCTACTTATTTATTTTTGATAATAGTTAATAATTTGGTACTTTAAAATAGGATATTCTACCTTCTTTGGGGGCTAATCAGAAGCTAACAAGAGTCAAATAAAACAAAATGAATGAAATATCACTCTGTAGAAATGTTTCCAGGCCTACTTTAAAAACTTCAAAGTGATTTAATAATGAGCTGCTGTTGGGACTGGAGCTTCTCCCACATTTTAGAATATTATGGTTTAAAAAGCTTGTCATTAACTGCCGCAGTCTGGCTGGGCACAATCCAGGAGCCACTTGTCAAGCAGGAACAAACTTAATTTTAGAAAGGGGCACCACCTGAGCTCTCCAGGAATTCCCTCAGAGCCCAACTGCCACCAGGGGCTCTTCTGGGGAGCCAGCCTCTCAACCCCAATTCCTCCTGCTCTTGAGGCTGATTGGCTGGGTCACATGGGCGGAGCCAAAATAGTCCCCCAATGAGCAGCTCTGTGGTCTGAAAGGGCGGGGAAACAGCCCAATGAGCGTCACCGCAGAGGAGCCAATCAGCTGGAAGTTTGCTGGGGCCTCTATCAGCCAATCAGCTGGAAGTTTGCTTGGTCACTTAGGCTGTGGCTCTCAACGTCTAACAAACAACTTTCTAGCTAGCTCAGTTTCTCCATTGCAAATGAGAATTGTCTTATGTGAATAGACACTGTTGAAGCAAGCTTGAATTCATTTCGCCTTTTGGTCAGGTCAAGGGTGTTTAGCTTGTAAGGAACAGAAACACATAAACTAGCAGCATCTAGAACTCTACAATTTCTGTGACTCAGCTATACTCCACATGTCTGCTTCTAACGAAAGTCTGCTAGGACCAGAGTTGAGATCTTAGTTTAAGTTCTTCCCAGCATAGATCCTGAGAATAGGGTTTGGATATAAACAGTTTATTTGGGGGTGTCTTAGTTAAGGCTACTGTATCCAATGATCACAGACTGGGGCAGCAGGTGGGGGGGGGGCTTCAAAACCAAACATTTATTGCTTACCAGTCTGAAAGCCTGACTTCAGAGATCAGGGTGCCAGCACACTTGGGTTCTTGTGAGAACTCTTCCTGGTTTGAAGATGGACGTTTTCTTGCTCTGTCCTTCTTCCATGGTAGGGAAGAACAAGCTCTTTGCTTTGAAACTGAAGTTTTGAGATGAAACTCAATTCACTGCATCTACTGACAGGTGGAATTGGCACAAGCTGCATGCCCCTACAGCCAAGAAGTGTTACAGCTCTTAATGGCAGGTAATGCCCTCCAGTGTTGAGGCTGACCCCAGCAACTCATCTTCAATTTCTTCTTTCTGGGTTCTCCTCTAATTCCAAGAATGAAACCTACAGACCAAGATGAGTGAGTTAACAGTAGGATTTACTCAAAACGGGAAAAGAACTCCACACAAAATTACTTGCACCAAAAGACAGAACCCACAACAGGATTTCTCTGCGAGTGTGCTAATCTAGGGGGTTTATATAGCACTTGTTCACTATTATTGGTTTAAACTTATGCTAATTAGGGCTTGGAAATGTACTAACGCTATTGGTCCATTCTTTTTTGGGGGGTGGGTACTGGGGATTGAACTGGGGACACCTGACCACTGAGCCACATCCCCAGTCCTTTTTTATATTTTATTTTGAGACGGGGTCTCCCTGATTTGCTTAGGGCCTTGCTAGATTGCTGAGGCTGACTTTGAATTCAAGGATTCTCCTGTCCCAACCTCCCCAGCCACTGGGATTACAGGCATGTGTCACCACACGCAGCTATTGGTCAATTCTTGAGTCATTCAAGTCTGCCCCATTTCCATTTTCTCTCACCTTCTGGAAGTAGGAGGATGAAGTCATTGACTGTGCATGCTCAGTGGGGTGTCTGGCACTGCACTTCCCCTTAGAGTGTGGTTCTGCAACAGGCATCCCCATTGTGTGGAAGCTAGGCTGATACAGGGTGGCAGATAGGCTTGCCATGGCTTACCTTAGCACTGGCCCATCATTCCTCTCGCTTGAAGTGCCCCTATGGCAGGCTCCACACTGCAGAGAGCTCCAACCCACTCCGTCCACCACTTTGCTGTTCTACCACTCCATCCCTCCACTGCTGCTTCTTGGCATGGACCAGTAGGCTGACTGCAAGGCCTGGCACCTGAGGAGCAATGTCACTGTCCTATAAGTGCATTGATCTCATAATGAGGGCTCAACCCTAAAAATCTAATCACTGTCCAAACACCATAGTACTGGGGGGTGGAATTTCAACGTATGACTTTTCGAGTGACACAAACATTTAGTTCACAGCAGGGGTTGATATTAGGAAGCACAGAGGAGGAAACTAGAAAGAAAAAGAACATTCAATACAAGATATGTTAATGAGTGGGTTATTGCTAGGGGACTCAATATATTGGGCACCTTCTGAGAGACTTTATGGATCATGTTGCAGAATTATTTCTCCAAGAGAGTGAGGAAATTGGAGATGTTCCCAGTAACTCCTGTTCTACATTGGTTAGAAGGTACTCCTTTGGCATTAAATTCCCTTGCACTTCCTGGCCTAGCACATAGATAGGCCTAGCACACTCCCATAGCCAGAGATTATTCTAAGTCAGAGAAATATAGGCACTTGAGGTAAAACATCTCTGGTAATATGGGAACATACTGTCCACTGAAGTTGCACATGATGTCTTTGATGAGCAGAGGGGCTATGGATATAATACTAATATTGACACTTTAAGTAGGCACCTGAGGCAAATTAGGCCAGGTATCTGGGAAAGAATGAAAAGATATCTGAACCAACACTTCAGCAATGGCTGTATGCACAGAAGTTCTCATAGACAATGTGAGAGAACCAGTATCCTAAAGCCTGTCTGCTAGAGTCCTTTCTGGATACACTAAGACCAATAAATTTCTCCATGGAACATACATATGCTAAAATTCTAGGAAAGCCTCATGCTCATGATCCAGATATGCTACCTTTATATCTTCAAGGAAGCAATAGATCCATCTGCAGAAGCAATTATAGTAAAAATTCTTTAGTAATCAAATTCTATCATTCTGCTCATTTTTATCACCTTTTAAGATCATGCCTTTGGTTAATTTTTAAAAAATGAATTCATTAAAAAAGAGCAGAAGGAATGCCCTATGTGACCTTTGGAAAATCATTTAAGTATTCCAAATTACGTGTAAGAATTTTTTTTCCTATTCATACTGGGGTTGAAAGGATAAATGAATCAGCCCTTTTTATTTCCCTCCTGAGTCACAAACCAATTGAGATCAAAACCACAGGAATAAAACAGATAAGGATAAAAGTATCAGCGTTGTCATTCTAAGATCGAATTATAGAATGAAACTGGATGCAGACATACTGGGCACCTCAAAACCTCCCTCCCTAGCAATGTACCCAAGAATACAACCTCCTACTTTCAAGGAGAAGTGATTTTCTGGGAAACTTAGTTCATAAAGTTTATGAGAGTACATGAATCCTCTGGGGGGGGGGGAGAGAGAGAGAGAGAGAGAGAGAGAGAGAGAGAGAGAGAGAGAGAACACACATAAGTAAATAATCAAGCCACAGGATTACACTGTATTAGTTGAATCTTTGGGAAGCAGCCTCTAAGACAGAGTTAGGAGTGCAAAAAGCTTATTATGGCTAAAAACCTTTTAATAAGATAAAAATGGGAGGAAGCAAATTGGGCATAGGAAATCTTCAGATGATGCTACAGTCTGACATCTATCGAAGAAAAGAAAAGAAGAAGCAGAATTGGGTAGGGATAACCTGGGATCGCAATGTAGATTGGACAAAGTCTCACACAACCCACTGGAGAACTCCAGAGTAAATAATCCTTATATTGGAATCTCACATTGGCAGAAATGGGCAGGTTTTAGCGTTCCTTCTGTGTTTGGTCACTGGGTAGGCTGCCAAGAAGAATGTGATCTTAAAAATTTGGAGGCTGTTAATTAGCTGCACTCCTTACAACTGAATGGCAAGTTCTCTCTTGAAGGGTGATCTGAGTGGCACACCTTCACGGCTGCCATACACACTCTGTTGCTTTCCCTCCTGTTTCTAATTTTTTTTTTTACTCATCATTAAAAGAGAATAAAATCATGGCATTTGCAGGTAAATGGATGATATTGGAAAAGATAATGCTAAGTGAAGTCAGCCAATCTAAAAAAAACCAAACAAATGCCAAATGTTTTCTCTGATATAAGGAGGCTGATTCATAGTGGGGTAGGGAGGGGGAGCGTGGGAGGAATAGATGAATTCTAGATAGGGAAGAGGTGTAGGAGGGAAAGGGAGGGGGCAGGGGATTAGCAAGGACGGTGGAATGTGATGGACATCATTATCCGAAGTACATGTATGAAGACTCAAATTGGGTGTCAACAAACTTTATATACAAACAGAGATATGAAAAATTGTGGTATATATGTGTAATAAGAATTGTAATGCAAAAAAAACCCCAAAGTACATGTATAAAGGCATAAATTGGCATGAACATACTCTATATGCAAAGATATGAAAAATTGTACTCTGTGTAATAAGAATTATAATGCATTCCACTGTCATGTATTTAATAAAAAATAAAATAAATAAAAAATAAAATCAATAAAACTTTAAAAATGATAAAAGAAAAAGAAAAAAGAGGTGGTGGGCTTTCTTTTTTAAATTTAATTAATTAATTAATCAATTTATTTATTTATTTATATGTGGTGCTAAGGATTGAGCCCAGCACCTCACACATGGTAGGCAAGCACTCCGCCACTGAGCTACAGCCTTAGCTCCTGTTTATATTTTTTAAAAAGTTACTTATTCACCCCTGGAGAGGGGTAGGCAAAGGAACTGAGAGAAGCTGGATGTGTTGCTGCCATGTGTTTCTTTCTCGGGAAATAAAGTGTAAACACACATACACACAAAAAAAAAAAAAAGAAAGAAAGAAAGAAAGAAAAGTCCTTAGGGCGACATGAAGCATAAGAAACTCCCACCCTTTCCACTAATAACATAATCCTATTTGCCTTCTAAGCCAAATGGGTCCTGTTAACTGGAGACCCCTATATGTTGTTGACCTAGACAGCCAGAGGGTGTCAATGAATCGCCTAGCGAGATGGAACAGAAAATAAGTGGGGGTATGGATGAGCCAATATATTAGTCATTGTATGAAGGACAGAGAGGAAAATCATTGTAACAGGAAGCCCAAGAAAGAACTTGGAAGAATATAAATGTCAAACAAATTTTGAAGTTGATTGCTTTGAGGAACAGGATGTAAACTCTTGGTTTCCACTGCAAAATTCTAAGAAAGTCTGCATTGACCTCAAATGCTTTTTGAAAGTAGGTTCTTCATAGGAAGCTCAGTGAGGTATGACATTTTTATCTAAATGGATAGAGCATGCAGCAGAGCTAAGTGGTTGAAACAGTAATCTACCTCAGGTCAGCATGACGCTGAAGCCCATGCTTTTAACCACTAGGCTTATACTGCTTATTTGGCATTAAGAATGGCAGTGGCTCACAAAGTCAATGGAACAACCTAAAAATTGTGCTCCGAACATGCCAGCATCATGGAGTTCCTTCTTCTATGGTACTGTGTTCCCAAACTTGGGTGTGTACCAAGAGACTGCTTACCCACTCTGGTTTTCCATAGTTGCTCCTAAAGTAACTCTGCCTGATTAGTTAATACCCCAAGAGTCCACATGATCAGACAAAGAAGACAATTTTGATCTTCCTGTTCTTTAATTCAGCTGTGACCACACAATTCACCCTGGGTTCTCCAGGAATATGCTGGAGGTGATCAGAAGCATTATACTCCTTTAGTTGGAAATATAAACCCAAGCAAACAAACCAAGAGAAAGAAAATTTTATCTCTGGTGAAGAACCATAAAGAGAGTCCAAAGGCTCAAACCTTGGGTATATTCAATGAATGCCCCCAAATCTTCCCATTACCACTACTAATAGTAGTAGTGATGGTGGTGGTGGTGGTGGTGCTGGTGAGGAAAAAAAGACTGTAGGAATCAGGAGAGGTCTATTCCTATCTCTTCTTTTTCCTACATGATGCAGTGATTTCTACTCACCCTACTTCTGCCCAACCTCTACTGCTTCTGCTTCTTCCAGGAACTCATTCCCTTGCCTCATTGCCCACCTTTATTCTTTCACTGCTAATCTACTTTCTCCTTTTCTACAGGCCAGCCTTTGGTCTCCTCTAACAATAAATATGGCAGCACCGTACGCATAGTAAGTAATGAACCACCATAAATCAAGGCCAAATGAGAAGCTATAAAACAAAGTACTTACCAGTTTTTTAAAAAATCTATAATTATGACCATTCTAGTATGTTCTGTTTTAGCATTTTAAATTATGGTTAGCTAAAAAAATAAAATAAAATAAAATTATGGTTAGCTAATGAGGAATATTTAAGAAAAGAGATTGTTAGAAATATGTATGTGTTTTTGCCTGTCCAAAAACATGAAGAGAAAGATTAGTTGGTTTCTACATGACCAGTTCCATGTGAGAAAAATACCTATGACAGAAAATTTACTCATTAAATCATATTACCTGATGAATACCAGTTGGGAGAAAACAAACGTAACATGCTTTTGGTGCCCCACTATACGTCCTTGGCATTTACCTTGTCCATATATGCTGCTCAACTTCTAGCATCCAGCCCTGAAACTTTTTGCTTGATGGCTTTCTCTGAACACTGGAGTGCCTTCAAACCAATAACTGATGGAGTTACTGGATAAATATTCCAGCTCCCTTGCTGCATGAGTGAGATAAATCTGACACATGTTTTCCCAGGAGATTTTGCCCTAGTTGATTTTCATCATCTTGCTTGATAACATAAATTTTATTAGCTTCCTACCCTTCCCTGCTTTACTTCTCTATTTCCTTACTCATATTTCCTGGGATTATCTGCCAATAGACACTTGCTTTCAAGCCATTACTCAGGGTCACTTCTGGAAGAACACAAATCAAGAGAACAATTTTGTTGGCTTGATCTGTTGCTTGCTAAGCAAATTTCTGATTGAAAGTTTAACTTCTTTAGTGGCCAATTTCTGATAAGACATGCAAGTAATCTGTCCTGTGAATATGTAAGCCCTATCTGTATCTGACTAGTAATTGTTGGGCAATATTGTTGGTGTGAGTCAGGCTTCTTTAACAGGAATTGGCAAATTATAGCCTCTGGGACAAATCTGTGCAACCACTCATTTTGTGAATAACATTTTATTGGAACACAGCCACATAAATATATTCTGAATGACTGCTTTCATACTACAATGGTAGAGTTAAATAGTTGTGACAAAGATGATATGGGATGTAAATTCTAAAATACTTACACTTTTTTTTTTTTTTTGTACCAGGGATTGAACCCAGGGGCACTTAACCATTGAGCCACATCCCTTCACTGAATTGCTTAGGGCCTCACTAAATTGCTGAGGCTGACTTTGAACTTGCAATCCTCCTGCCTCAGCCTCCTGAGCTGCTAGGATTACAGGTGTGGACCACCACATCTGGCTAAAATACTTACACTTTACAGAAAAAGGTCACTGATCTCTCATGTGGAACCTGTACACCCTGAGATTCTTTGAGAGAAATAAACCCTTGCATTAACAATTTGCGGGCTAGAACTTGAACCAATGGCATAATGGCATTTTCACCAAGTGGCAGCCCGGTGACACTCTCAGCTTGAGATACAGACTTGTCTCCATCTACTTAATTCATTCTAGTATTTGAATATAGCATGTTTAGAATTGTGGCTTGGGTATTTTAGAGCAGAAATAAGAAGGCTTGACAGGGGAGAATAGAAGTTCAATGGAGTATACAAAGGGAAATGAAGGGAGTGGGGACAGGAAAAGGAAAGACAGTGGAATGAGTCTGCTCTAACTTTCCTATGTACATATATGAATATACCACAGTGAATCTCACCATTGTGTACATCCACAAGAAATTATTTTAAAAAACAAATAACTGCAGGTAAGTGGAAGAAAGATCAATAGAAGGAAGGGAGCAAGGAGTAGGGAAAGAGAAGAGGAAGGAGAGGTACTGGGGACTGAATTAGAACAAGATATATTCCATGCTTGTGCAGTTATGTCAAAATTAATCTACTGTCATGTATAACTAAAAAGAACCAATAAAAACAAAAAATGTAAAAAAAACAAAAAAGAAATAGAAAAAAAAGAAATAAGAAGGCATGGGCTAGATAGGAATATTAAGAAAGTGTCTTTTAAAATAAGTTCATTATCACACTTGAGGAAAGCTTCTTTCCAGAAAACTTCCTTTCTTTATTGGCCTAGTTCTTGCTATCATTCTGTCATACTATATCCTATTGGTCCTTACAGGCTCAGCATTAATTATTACTATTATTTTAAATATTTAGTTTTTAGTTTTAGTTGGACACAATACCTCTATTTTATTTATTTATTTTATGTGGTACTGAGGATCGAACCCAGGGCCTCACATATGTGAGGCAAGCACTCTACTGCTGAGCCACAACTCCAGCCCTAAGCATTAATTATTAATTAACTTGAAATATGTTGATAAGGTCCTTTATAAGTGATCCTAAACTGTGCCATGATTCTAGCTAGCTCAAACTCCTGCAGCATAGAAACAGTTTCTATTCTTTCTTGTCAACCTCCTATCCCCCAATAATTGATACCACAATATATTGTATATGGTAAATGCTCAGTAAAATTATTATTATTACTATTATTGTGGTGCTGTGGATGGGACCCAGGACCTCATGCATGCTAGGCAAGCACTCTGCCACTAAGCTGTATCCTCAGCCCTTTGTAAGATTATTTGTCCTATATCTATCACACACAGATTTTCATAGATGAGGTAATAGACTAATCAAGCTAGAACCATTTGGAACAAATGAAACAAACTACTAAGTCATAAATTTTAAATCTACTAAATCATAAAATTTTAAATTTTAAATTTACCCTTCCTGAGTAAACAGTAATGAAACTAGCAAAGAAAGAAAGAATATGCATGACCTATTTGGGAAATTAACCAGATTATGTGAACTTTATATCTGGGAAGAAATTCTTCTGGGCAGAGACTAATTACTAAAAATGTGTTTTTGCTCAATCACCCACACTCTAGATAGCAGATGAAATAGGTAAGCCAATAATGACACTTCAGGGTACATTTAGACACTGGAACAAGAGCCTATTGTGACACTTATTGTCTCTGTAGCCTTATTTTTATTCATTCTTTGATCTACTATGATCTGATTTTATTTTTTATTAAGTTCATCCTACCACTTATAAGCTCCTGTTTATATATATGGTAGGGCTTAAGGAGAGAAAAATACACATGTTCCCTGCATTCACAGTTTCCATAGCCTATTAAGGGATATTGACCCATGAACCAAAAATAGCCATACAAAGTGTTAAATGTCATTAACAAGGAACAAAGTAGAAATTGTGGTAACACAGAGGATAATCAACTCTGTTTGAAGGTAAGTTTTAGGTTGGGCTTCCTGGAAGTAGATCCTTCCAGAATGAACTCAGGAGAAAGCCATGCAGCAGGATGGGGCCAGTGAAGAAACCAAGCAAGGAAGTGGTTTAAGGCAAAGTCTCACCTTCGCTAGGTGAAAAAAAAAATAGTCTCTGGATCATAAAACTCACTGCTTTTGTTCTTCTGTATCCCTGGACTTTGGCTGTCTCAGTTGGCCAAGGATAATCCTTCTGAAAAGGTCACAGACATAAGCCGTCAGCTGCCGTATACTCACAAGCAGCTGTGTCCTGCTGGTCAAGTGGATCTGGGCAAAGCACCAACAGCATCTACTAAAAGAGGGTTATAAGAACTAGATTATCACTTTGCACAACCTAACATCTGAGCATATTTCCTCTTAAGGAAAAGTATAAAGGTAGATGGGAGATAAGGTTCTACTTTGTATGATACTTCCCATTTTCTGAGCGCGGTCCTACAGCTTTCCAAGTATGTTACTGGATGTCTTTCAGAAAATTTATTTTCTGCTTTGATTAGCCAGAGTTGAATTTTGTGATTTGAGATCCCAGAAAGGTACAGAGAACTGTGCCCTGGCCACAGTATTATTTCTAGTGCCAAACATAACATAGAACATGTCACAGAACTCAACATGATCTGTTGAAGGAATAACTATTTGGCTAAAAAAATTTTAAAATGCATGGTTGCTCCTGCCTTAGAATGTTTTCATTTAGACTTATTTATTTATACTTCTAAAATATATTTTAAATTGGTACTTTTAGTTCCCAATAAACTTCATAGAAGAATTGAACTTTTGGGATGAGAAAAATCATGCACAGAAAATTATATCACAGGAAAAAAGAGAATAAATCTTCTTGGTCCATGAGGTACAGTTGATATCATGTATAATGAATTATAAACCAAAAGCAACATTATAAAGTGTAAACATTGAAATGCAGATAAAATGGAAGAAGTCTATTCCACCTCATACAAGGCAATAGCTTTGCATATTAATAAAATTTAAATGCCTCACAGCAAGAAAATGATTGGAATAGATTGCAATGACTTAAAAATGAGTACACTTTAAATAGTCTCTGTGATGAATATGTAATTACGGAGAATCAGTCAAAAAAGGTTAGTCAGGAATTGTTCCACTCTGATGCTCCCAGAAGCTGGATGACTGATGGCCTTCAATTAACAAAAGCACAATGAGAGACAGGCTAAACTGAAGACGCAAAGTCAGACAGGTTGACTTGCTGAAATACACAAAGATGTTAGCCTGGAGATTGACAATCACAATTCTAGTAAGTGTGGCTGTTGGGGATATGTGTAAAATATTACAAATATCTGAATCATTCTAGAATATTTATTGAGAGTGAACAAAGCAAAAGGAAATAGGAAAGGTAAATAGATGAGTAAATGAAGTTGAAAAAAGCTTGAACTATATGGTGGCTGTAGGCAAATTAAGAGCAGTGGCAAATTACTATAAAATATAGTTTGGCAAAGATTTTCCATAAAAGACTAGATGGTAAATGTCTTAGCATTTGCTGGCCAAGTGGTCTCTGTGGAAACGAATTCATCTGTTGCGTAAAAGCAATCCTAGAAATAGGTAAGTGAAGTGAGGGGCTGTGTTCTAATATTTTCTTATCAAAAAAGAATGAAAGGTGGGGCTGGGGATATAGCTCAATTGATAGAGTGCTTGTCTCACATGTACAAGGCCCTGGGTTCAATCCCCAGCACCACACAGCAAAAAAATGGGGGGAAAATTTGATGGCTATTGCAGGCTGATGTTTGCTGACCTATGCTATAAAAAAAAGTATATGAGGAATTACAGCAATGGATAAAAGCTAATGTGTATGTGTATATGTGTGATCAATAATTATTGATTCAATAATAATTGTTGAAGTTACAGTAATCTTTTATTGTACTTGGTCTAGTACTTACATGAGAATATAGCTGAGCAAGTTGTGTAAATCCAAGGACTAGTATTATTTTCCAGCTCTCTAGGTGATTTCAAGGTGCAGTGTTGTTAGTTGAGGGTGCTAAAACAGTGCTTCTCAAATTTCAGAGTGTAAATTGACCACCTGGGGGCTTAAAAAAAAGATTCTGATTCAGTATGTCTGGGGTGGGGCTTGAAATTTTGCATTAATAACAAGAGTTCAGGTGAGGTTCTTGTTGCTCTTCCACAGACCACTTTTGAGGTAGATGATAAAACACTAGTTTTCAATACCTGGGATGCCTAGGTTTGCCCCAGAGGCAGATACATTTGGACTGGATTGGGCTCAGGCACTGAGTGTTTTAAAAGCAGTGCAGGTGATTCTAATGCAAATCAGAGCTTGAGAACCTCTGTGCTGAAGCTCAAGGTGATTTATCCCATGTAGTTATTTTGTTATCAGTAGCCCCATTGTGGTCATTTTTGCTCATTCTCCCCCCAACCCTGACCACCCATTTCTCTCCTTTTCAGATCCAAGCATCCAAACAAAGTGGGAAGTAGAGTTAGCACTTCATTCTTTTGCTCCTCTCCATCTCTGCTGAGTGGGGAGAAAGTTCAGAATGGAAGTTGGAGGCTCAGGCTTTTGAGAGAAGCACGAAGTGTTTGTTCTAGGGGTGATTTCAAAGGAAGGCAGGTGGAGACAGAACAGGGGTGATACCATGGAAAGCTGCCACAGCAAAACTCACCTACATTTTTGGGCCTGGATTTGGGGCAGGGAAAAGAGCAAACCACCCTCCTGAGTCCTGGCACCTGACAACCGAAGCAGTTGCTAAGGATTTTCTCTTCTCAGTAGGTAGGGTGATATGGTTGGTAGAAATGCAAGAGAGACCTCCAGTGGCGAAGCATAGATGTGAAAAAAAATTTTTCCCCAAATCATAGAGATCACAAAAGAACCCAGAAATGAGGAATATAAGATGATGTCACACTGGTGACAAAGGATGGCTAACGTGACTTACACTGTACCAGGAACTCTTCTAAATGATTTACATACAGCCACTCACTCTATCTCAACATCCCAGTAGGATTGTTAATTTTATTATCCTTATTTTACATGTGAGGAAACAAGGCATAAGAGGTTAAAGAGCTTGACCAAATTTACCCAACATAGTAAATGGCTAAACTAAGATTTGAACCCAATAATTGTATGGTTAAGAAATCCTGGAACCATTTCAGGAAAATTGGATATCCACAAGCAAAAGATTGAAACTGGACTCTGACATTTCTCTAACTTTGTATAAAAGTCCACTCAAAATGAATCAAACCTTAATGTAAGACCTGAAACTCTGGAAATACTAGAAGAAAACACAGGAGAAACACTTCAAGATATTGATACAAGCAGTGATTTTCTGCGTTAGACTCCAAAAGCACCAGAGAATAAAGCAAAAATGGGATAGCGTCAAATTAAAAAGCTTCTGTACAGGAAAGGAAACAATCAACAAAGTGAAGAGAGAATCTATACAATGGGAGAAAATATATGCTAGCTATTCCTCCAACAGAGGTTATTATCCAGAAAATATAAAGAACTCAAAAAACTCAACAACACACAAATAATCCAATTAAACATGGACAAATGATCTGAAGAGACACTTCTCAAAAAAATAAAAGAAAAAGAAATACAAATGGCCAAACATTTATGAAAAAAATGCTCAATATCATATTAGCCATCAGGGAAATGCAAATCACAACTACAATGAGATATCATGTCAGCACAGTCAGGATGGCTCTTATAAAAAGAAGAATGCAGGAAAAGAAAGGGAGAAAAGGGAACTCTTATACACTATTGGTAGAAATGTGAATTAGTATAGCCATTATGGAGAATAGTATGGAGGTTCTTGAAAAAACTAAAAATAGATCTCTGATCCAGTTATACCACTCCTAGGTATATATATATAAAGGAAATTAAGTCAGCATTCAAAAGAGATTACCTGCATGCCTATGTTTATTGCAGCACATTCACAGTAGTTAAGATATGGAATCACTTAGGTGGTCATCAAGAGATGAGTGGAAAAAATATGGTCTATACACACAGTGGAGTATTATTCAGGCATAAAAAAGAATGAAATCCTGTCATTGGTAGAAAAATGAATGGAACTGGAGGATTTCATGTTAAATGAAATAAGTCATATATAGAAAGACAAATATCACATGTTCTTTTTCATATTGGAAACTAAAACTCAGAAAAATAAATAAGTAAAACAGTCAAGCTGAAAGTAAAAGTTGGTTACTAGGGACTGGGAAAGTTGTGGGAATGGGGGGCCCAAGATAGAAGAAGAGTGAAGGAACATGATCAATTCACATGTATATATATAGGGAAATACCACAGTAAATTCCATTCATCTGTAAAATAAAAATTAAAAAGAACAAAAAAGAAAACCAAAGAATTTTATATGGTCCTTAGTCTCTTCCTGTGAAAAATGAAGATAATATTATCTATAATTACAAGGAGGCATTGAAAAAAATCAGTGCTCTAAATTTCCTCTCTAAAAGAGGAAATTAATAAAAGTCCTCAATTTAAAAATTGAAGCACTTAAATAGATGCTTACTCTGTGGTTAGTGGTTATTCATATCTAGAAGAGAAGCCTGTGTGTGTGTGTGTGTGTGTGTGTGCATATACACACACACACATATATGTGTGTTTGTTTTTTAAAATAGGTAATTTTTTAATCAAAGGTGGAGGTCCTCAAAGCAGGCAGAGAAAGAAATACAGTGAGAAGACCACATAGGACTGAGAAGTGCAAGGGTCAGGGGGCAATAACATTTTCTGGAAGCTAAACTCACAATGCTATAATCTTAACTTTTAAGAAAATCTTAAAGTGTAGTAATGAGGAAATAGGGAAGATAATTACTGCACAGCTAAACTTGTTGGTATTATAATAAATGTTCAGAGCAATCTGCTAACTTAAAAGGGATGAAAACAATTCATGTGTCTTTGACTACAGCTTTTAGTCTGTAATATTTTTATTTTTATCTTTATAACCCCAATGTATCACAGGAAAAAATGTTTTGAGTATTTTTTTCATGGATATGGACAACCTTAGTGTTTACATGGGTTGAGATATCCTACTCAAATAGAGGGTGGACTGGGAGGGGGTTGGTTTTAAAGGGGAATAGGAAACAAACATAGAAAAGCAGGTATATAAATTCCTTGTGGAATAATTATTTTAGTGGAAAATAATTTCTTTGTACCCATTGCCGTTAAAACAAAGCAAAAGGCCAATTTTTATCCACATTTTAAAGACAAACCAGAGGCCACATCTAGCTTCCAGAAATGGGCTGATTTTGAAATAAACTTGGAACAGACATGGGGACACTCTGGAAATAACATAAGGATCAAATGGAACCAGCAGCTCTCTGGGTGTTTCAATACATCAACCATCCTCTAAATGTCAGCTGCCTTGGACTTGGGGATGAGTTTGCCTTACTGTCTTTATGCTCTTTTTCTGGTGAGTATGTCCAGTCACATGGCTTTATTTATTTATTTATTTTATTTTTTGCAACTCACAAGAAAAAATATCACTTTATTTAATAACCAACTATACACATATTCAAACATACATATAACTAAAACAATATTTACTCTTCCTATGAGGGAGGCATTGTGAAATATTCTACTCTATGTTCTTCATTTTTAAAAAATTCTGGTCACAATTTAGTAAATGGACATTGTAAATCGCTATTACAACCCTTAATTACTTTAGAACATCATCAATGCCAATTTATAATTTGAGGGAAATTTGTAGTCTTCCTCCTTTTTAGAATTAGCCCATAAGAGTACTCTAAGTATTCAGAGGGAGAAAAAAAGTTTAATGTAGCCTAATTTCCACATATCCAGCTTGGACATAATATATGTTTTCAATTTGTGTTTAAATCACCTACCTTCCCAGGCCAAAGAGCAGAAAGAATGATTTGCAATCATGTAACACATGTCCCTACAACTGTATTGCACATTTTATTGTCTTTTTTATGTATATTATTTCATTTGAACTTCACAACAATCCTGTGAGGTAGGCAGGGGAAATACCAGGTTCCTTTATACATAATGAAGATAAGGTCAGTTAAATGACTTTCCCAATTATCATATAACTAGTAAGAGGTGGAGGCAGAGATAGAATAAAAACCATCAAATTTCAGGTTGGGGGGTCTTTTCTCTAGAACACATAGAGAGTGTAATCTAACCTCATAAATATATGGGAGGCTTTTTGTTTTTGTTTTTGATGCTGGGGATTGAATCGAGGCCTTACTCATGCAAAGCATATACTCTACTAACCTCAAATATTTTTAATATTTAATTCTCATTTTCACATTCTTGATCCAACTTTTTGTAGGCTACAATAAAAGACCTAATTCCAAACTTATTTTGCCAAGTTTATTCTGTCCTACCAAGAAAAACTTATGGCCATAGAACATATTTTTTTTGGAATGCACCATTTTGTTGGCTCTTGTATAAAGGAACATAAGCAACATGAAAGGTCAAGGAAACTGAAGTCAGAGGAAGGGATATTTTTTAAAGTATATTAATAGAGTTGGGTCCCTTTCAGCTTTTATTTTTGTGAGAGGGTTCAATGGAGAGCTTTAATGCAGATGACACTTGAAGCTTTTGAAGAGGATCTAAATCTTGATGTGGTTATTCATACTCAACTCTTGAATGCATAATGATGGTATGGTGGGTCATGGTCTTCAAAAACTTGGTACTTGATGCTGTAGTCCCATCTCCTCAGTAGGCTAAGACAGGAGACTTGCTTATGCCCAGGTCTTTAAGACCAGCCTCTCCCAAAGTGCTAGGATTTGAATGCCACAATACAAATCGATTCATGTTTTTTTCCATTAATGGTCCGTGGGTTTCTTTAAATGAAGTCCATTTTAGAGTCCATAGATATCAGTGCTCTGTAAAAACTGCAGGGGATCCAAAGCTCCCAGACACCATAGACGCCCCACCCCCCACATGGCTTTAATATAACCTATAGGATGATGTCTCTCATATGTACATTTGAAGGGGAAAGGGATATTCATTTTTTTTTCAGCTACTTGCTGACCTTGTGACTTTTTGTCTAATAAGTATCTCAGATTTTGTCCCCCCCCCCACCCCAGGTGAACCTGCTGCAAACATTCCTGGGTTCATAATAGCATCACTATTAACCCAGATACTCAAGTCCAAACCCCAGAACCATCTCTCATTCCTCATCTTTCCTTCATGAGTAACTTTGATTAACTTTCCCCAAACCAGTTTGGAATTTATCTGTGTATTCATTTCTTCAACCAACACCTGGACTGGATACAATGTTTCCTCACTGATCAACCACTTTCAACTCCTCCCACCCCTCTACAGTATTCCAAGTTGCTGAAGTCACAGGCTTACCATTCAGGACAACTTAGTTTTTTTTGTCCAATATAACAATTATGTTCTTCAACCTTGGCCTCATCCTTTGCATCCTTCTAGTGACAGTTTGGGGTATCAGGTTGTTACCCCATCCCAATTTGGAAGGTTATCCCACAGAAAAACCAATATCCAAGAAACAAGTGTTGGGGAGAAATAAAGGTTTTATTTAGTGGCCAGAGAATAGAGAAATGGAAGTTCATGTCACAAATAAACTCTTCAACTCCAGGGAGTTGAGGGGTTACAGATGTAAACATAGAAAAAATGAGGGAGAGAGACAGGCTAACAAAGGGGAGGAATATTCATTTTGGGGGAATAGCCACAGATCTTCCAGGAACTTGGCTGCTACCTTTTTCACTCCTTTTTGTTGATGATGGCTGACAGATACCTTTAGCCTTCAAGGGGGAGAAGAGATGGCTAGGCAAGTCCAGGTCAAGTTAAACTTGTCTTAATAGTTTTGGATATAACATTTCTCAGATGATCAACATGTGCACATGCAAAGCTGAACAGAAAACTGACCCAATGGTTAAGGTGGCAAAAGAGATACAATATGAAGGCAGAGATGCCAAGCCTTTTCATTCTGTTCCAGTCACCTATTAAATATGTGTAGACCCAAGTGAAGAGTCTGTGCTTTTAGCAAAAGCAGGCTCCAAGTCTCTGGAAAGTAACCTAGGCAACCATTATCATCACAACCCACATGTCAGAGGTGTTATCTACAGCAAAGCTCCTGGGAGATGAATAAATTGCCCCGCTGCATAACCACCAAAATTCATGATTTTTAAGTCAACGAAGAACAAGCAAGCTCGAGAGTTTATTAATATTTTTCCTTACTAATAAGGTCACTTTAATGAAAGAAATGATGCACATGGGAAAAAAGAAGTGAAAATATTGGAGGGTAATATGTATTACTGCCCCCCCATCACACACACACACACACACACACACACACACACACACACACACACTGATGACCACAGTAATTCACCTTGTGTCTATGGGGAAGCCAGGCTAAGGCTCAGTCCTTTCATCGCCCTCATTGTGGCCCAGGGTGAGGTGGTCAAAGAGGTACTCTGACATGCCATTTCATGGGGCTCTCATTTTGTTACCCAGAATCAACAAATGTTAAACATTTGCATATTCTAAAAACCAAAATGTTTATGTAAAGTTGAAGGTGCCTTTTTAAAAACTTTTTTGGTACCAGGGATTGAGCCCAGGCACTTAACCACTGAGCTGCATCCCCAACCTGCTTCTTATTTTGAGACAGGGTCTCACTAAATCACGTAGGCTGACCTCCAACTCACGATCCTTCTGCCTCAGCCTCTAGAGTTACTGGAATTACAGGCTTGCGCGACCAACCTCCCCCCACCCTTAATTTAATTCTCAATCCCATTCCCTTCACTTGTTCCCCAGAAGCACCATCTTCTTATACTCAGCAGTGAATAGCTACTAAGAGCCCACTGACATCCTCCCATGCAATCCTATCCCTCTTGTACACACTGTTTATAAAAGAAGATTGATTTTGTGTTTTCCAGGGGCTCCTGGTATACCTTTCCTCTTTACCCATGGAGATTCTGAGTAGCCTGTGGATGGGACACGGGTGGGCAGAAAGAATCCTGGATACACAAGGATCTGCCCTCATTCTCAAAAGATGAGCGTTTTGCACACACGCGCACGTGCACACACACACACGCATCAACTGGACACTTTTATTTCTTTAAGAACCAAATAACTTTATTGGAAGTAACAAACTGAAAGGCCCAAACTGAAGGGAACTTGCCGAAAGGGCAACGTGTAGGCCCAGCCTGGGGACCCACCCGGGGGGGTGGCATGGGCTGGGCACAGTCCTGCTCAGTCGTCCTTGCAGCTGCGGCCCAGGGTGAGCCTGTCAAAGAGGATCTCGGCCATGGGGTCTTCCAGGGTCTGAATCCTGCGCAGGTTGGTCAGGTAGCCGGCCAGCTCGCGGATGGTGAGGACCTGCTGGTGCAGATAGTGGCGCTGCAGGAACTGGCAGAGGTGGGGGTCGCCCCTCTCGGCGGCCAGGTGGTGCAGCTCCAGGAGGCCCTGGTTGAGGCTCTTCTCCAGGTGGAAGGCGCACTCCATGGCCTGGAGGCCGCTGTGCCAGTCGTCGCGGCCGGGCTTGGTGGTTTCGTGGAGGCGAACACCGCCGTCGCGCTGGTTCTGCAGCTCCAGCAGCTTCTTGGCGCAGACCTTCCACTCTCGGGAGCGGCTCAGGAAGAAAGTGGCGAAGTGCTGCAAGGCCACGTCGTGGCGATCGCAGAAGAAGGCCACAGATAGGTACACGTAGGAGGTGTACAACTGCAGTTGGACTTGGCTGTTGACGTTGGCATCGAAGTCGGGGTGATAGTTGAGGAGCGCCTGTGAGGGCTCGGAGTAGACCATGGCGGACGCCGGTGCGGGCGCGGGTGGCGCGGGCACGAAGTCGAAGACGGCGCGGTAACACTGACAGCAGACAGTGAAGTCGGCAGCTGCGCTGGCCGCGGCAGCGGTTGGGTCTTCTGGGCGCCCCCAGGATTGGTGAGGAAGGTGCGGCTGGCAAAAAAATAGGCTCGGGACCGGGGAGGGTCACCGTTAGGTGGACCTGAGGAGAAATGGAAGAGGAAAATGGCTGCCGGAAGTGAGCAATAGCGGATGTTGGCCTAGAAATGGCTACCACTGGGCGGAAATCCGTTGAGGGAAGGTCAGGGGTCAGCGATCAGTGGCTGGGGCCGCCAGCACCTAGTTCCATCCGCAAACTAGCCAGTGTGAGCTAACCTATAATATTTCTAAAAGGTACTTATGAATATAAGGACAAGCTTCTTGTGTCAATCACCTGAACATTTTCTTAAAGCAACTCATTGGAATATTGTCCAAATGTGATTGTTTGATAAAACTGTAGTACTTTTTGTGGTGTCCTTAGTTAATATCATAAACCTCTATTTAAATGGCATCTCTCTTTAGTGATTTCAAAGTTTATACTAATAATGACCCTTTTGAGGGAGGGGTTAGGTGTCAGTGGTCAGAGGCCAAGGCTTGGTACTGAGTTCCATCAGCAACCCAGGTGTCTTCACAATGTCTATTCTCCATTGAATTTTTAATTTTGCAATAACATTTCTAGCATTCAAGGACTTTCTCTTGTCTTCTGTTGTTTCCTTCTATAACAATGTGCTCTCTTTTTATAAACTTCCTGTCTTCCTTATAATTCTGAGAATATGAATTTTAATTTTGGCAAAGTTCTCTTCTGTTTCTTTTATTATACCTGTTTATTTCCTTCAGCATTAGTTTTATTTGTTTCTGGTAGTCTCCTCTTCATTCCCTGAAATAGCTGGCCAACCTTTGTTTATTCATTTGTGGGAATCAAGGACCCTTTGGATTTGCCCTAGGGAATTAGCATGACTCTGATCCACAGTTGTGAAGTCTTGGAAGGTCCACTTCACTAACAGGCTTCTCTGAGTATTAGAGTATAGCGCTTCAATTAGACAGTGTTCTCCTTTGGGGATACACGGCATGAATCATCCGAGTTCCAAAATTTGGGCATATCCATTAGAAGGCTTTAGTGGATCTCTCTTCTAGGCAATATGTGCTGCTGTTTTGTGCCCCTTCTGTTCAGTTATTCAGTTGTCTCAACCTCTACTGTTATTTGGGTTTTCTTCCTGGTCAGATAATATTGCCTTTGAAATGTAGTTTCGGAGGACTAAAAGGGATCAAATGCTACTGGTGCTCATTACCCACTTTAACAGACATGGCAGAGGGGTATAGCAAGGTAGGGGCAGGCAGATCTGCTGTTTAGAGAGGAACTCTTTAATTTCATAGTTGCACCAGTACCCTCTGTAGTTGTTTGGTTTTATAGACACTGTTCTTGAACTTTCTCCAAGTATGTTTGACTTTCTACTGCAGGTGTTTTTAATTTTCTGGATTTATCAGTCTGAAAGCATCCTTTGTTTTATCTTCCAAGCACTCCTCACCTTTTCTGCTTTACTAATTGTATGTGTATGTGTATGTGTATGTGTATGTGTAGTAGATAAGTGTTTGTGTGTCTAGCTCACCACTATGGCTCCAGTAACCTTTTTTACTCTTAAAAATACAAATAATTATTTCTTAAGTAATTAATACATCCACATGATTCAAAAACAGCAAAAGTCTCTCTGCAGGCTACCAGTGGAATATTACTTTTTCTAATCAGGGGTGAAAAGAGGAAGAGAAGGAAGAAATAATGCTCACATTAAGCAAAAATCACTGTGGTGTAAGGGGAATCTTTAAAAATATGTTCTTTAGAAGCACATTTGTTTTCAAGTTCTCATGAAACATTTACAAAGATGGACCAAATCCTGGGCCATTCAACAACATAAATTTAGATGGATTTAACTCGTGCAAAGACATGTTCTCTGACCACAATAACATTAAACTAGAAATCATTAAAAGAAAGATATCTGAAAAAAAACTCTGCCAAATATTTGGAAAATAATGACATACATCCAAACAGTACATGTGTCAAAGAAGAGATCAAGGGGTATGAAAGTTATTTGGAAGTGAATGATAGTAAGCACAACATATCAACATTTGTGAGAGTCATCTAAACTACTTAGATGGGAGCACTAAATGGCTGGCTATATTACATAGAAAAAGGTCTCAAATCAATTTTTTAACTTCCAAACTACAAGAAGCAAGAACAAAATAATTCCAAATCTAGTAGAGGGAAGGAAGAGTTTGTTGCAATTCAGGAAATGTTTTGTGACCTGAGACAAAGCTAAAACATTGAGAACCCTGAATAAGACAGGGATATGAGAAGTCTTTTATTGGACATTGACCCCTAGGAAGAGGCCAGTGGCTTAACTTTAAGGTCTGTGGTTGGGCAAATTACTTGAAATAGAGGTCTAGGTGAGAACTTCCTTCCCTTTGCATTCACAGGACATTGGATCAAAGGCATGAGGCAGAGTGAGGGTTCCTCGTAGACTCTACTTTAAAGTAAACTGAAGCTACTACTCAAGACTTCATCCTTTGAATGATATGTCCCTGCATGGCTAGAATCAATTGGCTGGAAAATAAAAGCCAATTTAAAAATCATATGTTCTTTGTGTAAATTATTTTCCTAACCTATTATCTCTCAAAGAAAATATAGAAATCCAACTTTCAGTCTAAGATTGTGCTTGGCTAATAAAAATTTTCCATTGTAGCTTTTCCTTGCTGGGTTTTTTTTTAAATTTCTGTAATTGTGGGAATTGAATCCAGGGGCATGCTACCAATAGGCTACATCCCCAGCCCTTTTTATTTTATTTTTTTATTTTGAGACAGGGTCTCACTAAGTTACTGAGGCTGGCCTCAGATATGCAATCCTCCTTGCAATCCCAAGTAGCTGGGATTACAGGTGTGCACCACTGTCCTGGTTGCCCCTTGATATTTCTTTTAGTTTTATTTTATCTGTGTCAAAAGGTTCAGAGTGAGAGGAGAACTTTCAGCATAATTTTATTAGGCCCTTCTCCTACCCTCTCACCAGGGAGGGTATTCATGCTAAAAAAAGAGAAAAAAAGAATAGACATGTCCAACTGCCCCCTAAAGGAAAAGTACTTATTTTCTCCTTAGGCCAGTTTCTGCAAGTTGTATGCACTTAAAAGAGAAGTGTGGTGACGGTAGTGGTCATAGTAGTGGTTTGATGCATGTGAGGGAGAGAAAGTGTGTGTTTGTTTTTTTCTAAGTTAGAGTTACCTTGTTTTCTTTTGATGAAGTCCAGAGAGCTATAGAAAGTTCAACTCACTTTCCTCTAGTGAAAGAGAGTGAAACTGAGCATGAAGGAAAGAGAATAAAACTTATGGAAAGAAAGGCTAACATAACCTCAGCTATGACAGGCATATAAGAATGATCTCCAAGTAATTTTGACTTATTAGATTAAATCATCAGATTTTATGACAATTGAGTTGAACTTTCTATAGCTCTCTGGCAAGTCTCTATTAAATTTTCAGCTTTTTGGAGGGAAGAATAAAAAAGCTTTACCTAAAATTCATATGGGAAAGAAAAAGGACAAAGTTGGAGGGCTCATAATTTACTGAATTCAAAGCTTACTATAGCACTCCATTAATAAGGTTTACTTGATGTTAGCATGACGATAGAAGTGATGAATGGAATAGAATTGAGGAACCCAAGATAAACCCACATATTTATGGTCAGTTAATTTTTGACAAAAGCAAGGAATAGTCTTTTCAATAAGTGATGCTGAGATAATTGGATAACCATATATAAAATGTTAACTCACAGGGCTGGGGTTGTGGCTCAGTGGCAGAGCGCTTGCCTAGCATATGTGAAGCACTGGGTTCAATCCTTAGCACCACAGATAAATAAATAAAGGCATTGAGTCCATCTAAAAAAATTTTAAAAATAACTCACAAATGGGTCACAAACTTAAATATAAGAGATAAAAACCATAAAACTTTTAGCAAAACATTTAGAAGTAAAACCTTATAATCTTGGACTAGGTACTACTTTTGTAGCTATGACACCAAAATTACAAGCAACAAAAGGAAAAAATAGAAAAAATTTGACTACATCAAAATTAAAAACTTTTGATAAAAAGTTAAAAATATTTTTACTCAAAACAAAAAAAGAAAGTACAGAGAGAAAATATTTGCAAATTATATAACTAATAAGAAACTTATATACAGAATATATAAAGACCTCTTAAAACAAAATGAGCAAAATCACATAATCCAATTGAAAGATGAACAAAGTTGCAGGGCATGGTGGCACATGCCTGTAAGTTCCAGCCAAGATGCATAACAGAGAGAGACACCATCTCATAAGAAGGAAAAGGAGAAGAAATAATGAGCATTGTGTTTACATAAGAATATTTCCAAAGAAGATGTGTAAATTGCCAATAAATGCATTCAAAGATACTCAATATTAATAGCCACCAAGAAAATTCAATCAAAACCACAATAAGAAACCATTTTACCCACACTAGGATGATAAAAATAAAAAAGGCAAATAATGGCAAGTGTTGGAGATATGAGGAAATGGAAACTCTCATACTTTACTAGGAGGATTGTAAAATGGTGGAAAACTTGGGTCAGGTGCAGTGGCGCATACCTGTAATCCCAGCAGCTCTGGAGGCAGAGGCAGGAGGATTGCAAGTTCAAAGCCAGATAAAAACCAGCAGTTTAGTGAGGTCCTGAGCAACTTAGCAAGACCCTGTCTCAAAATAAAAAAATAAAAAGGGCTGGGAATGTGGCTCAGAGACTATGCGCCCCTGGGTTCAATCCCTAGTACTAAAAAAAAAAAAAAAAAAGAAGAAGAAGATAAAAAAAGTATCTGGGGATCAGCACAGTGCACCCATTTTATAGAATTACTCCCTTAATCTCATGTTCCCACAACTTGCACCTGTCTGTCCCTTATCATAATGAAATACTAATATATGCTACGAAAAATATGAACCTTCAAAACATTAAACTAAAATGAAAGAAGCCTGTTATGAAAGGCTGATATGGTTCTGTTTATATGAAATGTCCAAAATAAACAAATCCATGGAGAAAAAAAGTAGAAAAGTGGTTGCTAAGAGAGGGGAATGTGGAATGATTGCTAATGGGTATGAATGGGTACATAGCTTTTCTTTTGCATAATGAAAATGTTTTGAAATTGCACAGTGATGATGGTTGCACTACTCAGTGAAAACATGAAATGTTGAATTATATTTTCTAAAGAATTTTTGTGGTATGTGGATTTTATCTTAATAAATGATAAATGAGGAGATAGATATGTTTAACCTGATTTAAACGTTATACAAATATATATATATATATATATATATATATATATATATATATATATATAATCACATGGTACCCCATTAATAGGTGTAATTCTTATGTTTTCATATACCAGTTAAAAATAAACTTAATTTATTTTTATATCCAGCCCTGGGAATATAGCTCAGTTGATGGAGTGCTTGCCTTACATGCACAAGGCCCTGGGTTAAATCTCCAGCACCACACAAAAAATAAATAAATAAAAATTAAAAATAAATTTAATTTAAAAAAAGAACAGTGTGTCAGCCAAAGAGCAGAATATTCAGTGGAGATGAAATTCCAAGTGATGACTATATGGCTCATTGGTCATGAAAACTGATTATTTTTATCATTGGGCAATATTGAAGGAAGTTAATTTGCATGTCGGTGATGACTTCTTTTCTACCAGAGAGGTGTAATAAGATGAAAAAAAGCATTTACAAAAGGAAATTTTAAGTTCCTTAAGGGAAAAGGTATGTTCTTCAATTAAATCCATCAACAAATATTCATGAATTTCCTATACAAGAGGCTGTGTTTTTAGGTACACTATGCAGGGAAGAAATATTAACCTATGTTAACCTATATATATTAACTGCCCTATAATACCACACAGGAGGGCTGGGGTTTTGGCTCAGCAGTAGAGTACTTGCCTAGCACATGCGAGGCCCTGGGTTCAAGCCTCAGCAGCACATAAAGATAAATAAAATAAAGGTATTGTGTCCAGCTACAACTAAAAAATAAATATAAAAAAAAACATAAACATGGTGCATGTATTATACTAAAAGAACATGTAGTATACTTAAAAATATATACTTAAGGACACACACACACACACACACACCTTAAAATTGGTTGAATTTGGTGGTTGTTTCCCTTCAAGATGCTTTTGTCATTGATCTTGAATAGTGACTCTTGTTGGCCACTAGATGGAAGTCTAACAACATATATCTTTTGAAAATGACTTGATTTATTCAAACTAGTTTTATGTCATGAACAAAAGCTATTGCTAGCTTTGAAAGTCTGGATTGTAGTCTGTATTTATTGCATAATTGTTCAAGGTGAGTAATTTATTGATGTTGCTATGAGTCAACCCAACTATAAGTCAGTGTGGGCCCAGCACCTGTTTAGAGACCCAAGATAGAAACTTTCCATTCATCATTCCCTTGCCACTTAGGGACTTTGTTGTATTCTGTTCTCTTGTGGTAGGTTGTATTATTTACTCACAGTTCATCCTTCCTTTTCTATCTTAGCCATGATTTCATTGGTGGTGGTAAATACTTCTTTGTCCCCTAATTTTGAGTGTCCCATGTCTTTTCCTTTCATTAGTGGTGTGTGAGAAGATAAAAAGTCTGGTAAATGTGCTTACACAATTGTGGTTGGCCATGCACTGAGCATTGTAGAATCAGGAGGCAGGTAGAGCAAATCTCAACTCATCTCAACCCAACTCAACCCATAGCCAAGCCCTGCAGATAACAATTGAGTCATTCTGGAGACCTGTAACTGGGATTTGAGTGTTGTATGTTAGTTTTATTACAGCAAAATTATGAAAGACAACTCCCAGAACACAAATTCTATACTTAATTCTTTGATTAAAGTGGTTCATTTGCACCGAATGATAGCAGCCAGAATTTGGTTATTCTCAGTTATGAATACATAATGGCTATAAATACTTGCAAATTGGTGCCTGGCAAAGTCAATTTTGATGTTCAGTTCACTTTGGTAAATAAAACTTTGTCAAAGAGAAAAATTCCACATTTATGTGGTTTTTGGCCTGAAGTTGCCTTAGAAATTATCACATGATTGTGTCTGCCAGGAAAGAGGAAGGGAGGGAGGAGATAATGGTGGTAAGAGAAGAGAAATTTTGCAAAGGAGAATAGCTCTTTGCTTAGGGTTTGTAGCTGCCGCCTATATTTTGTCAGTTGAGTACCTTAATCATGTTTACAAATTAGAAACAAAACATGTTTTCTAGACCCTCTGGTGTTAGGAAACAAGCCTCAAATTATATTTCATTGTTTCCAAATTGAGTGCTAAATCTTTGAGTCATAGCTGTGTAAAATTGTTGCTTTGTAGAACTGGGAAGTAGTTTCAGTGGCCACGACCTACATATTAGATTAGTTGGTTGAGAAAATATCTTGCAAAGTTACATTTTGTAGGTGGGATATCATATTATTGTCTCTCATCTGCTTTTAAAATATTAATTGCCAAAGAGAATTGTTATGAATAAAGTTAATTTTAGAAGTTAAATTTAAATAATTTTTTATATTGTCAATCAATAATTTTGAGAAAAAGTGTGACCATATGTTTTTATACATAAAACCAAAACTAGGGGCTGGGGATGTGGCTCAAGCGGTAGCGCGCTCGCCTGGCATGCGTGCGGCCCGGGTTCGATCCTCAGCACCACATACCAACAAAGATGTTGTGTCCGCCAATAACTTAAAAAAAAAATAAATATTTAAAAAATTCTCTCTCTCTCTCTCTCTCTCTCAAAAAAAAAAAAAGAGAGAGAGAGAAAAAAAAAACAAAACTAAATATTCTATTTTTTTCAAATCTTCATGTTGGCTTTTTTGAATGCAATAAAAGATTTGTGTGTTGTTATTTTCGTCAGGAGTGGAAAAATATTTTGTTAAGGTTACGTTCTCTAACAATGTTAGTATTTAAATATTGGGAAAATGTTACCATGGAAAGTTCTGGAATATACTGAAAAATAGTATAAATACTAGACACTCATTTATTATGAGACCTATGACTTTGAGAGAGAATTAGATTTTATTCTCAAGTTGTTTTGGTTGGAAATGTAGTAAGACCTATTGACCTTTAAACAGTGTTATATAATAAACCCAACAACAAATCTAAAATAATTAAAATTATTGTTTTTGTGATACTTTATGACAAAACTATGTTCATATAAAATAATAAGTTGTGTTCTCCCTAAATGTGCTTTTGAAGGATGAATTATCTCTTGATCATGGATCATTTCAAATGTGTGCAACAAAAATAAAATAAAATAAAAAAATACTATAATAGTGTTATGATTTGTATGAGGTGTCCCCCAGAACCTCCTGTGTTAATGCAGGAATGTTCATAAGTGAAATGATTGGATTATGAGAGCTGTAATCTAATCAGTTCATCCTAATTTAAGTGAACTGGGTGGTAATTGTAGGCATGTAGGGCATGGCTGGAGGAGGTGTGTCACTGGGGTGAGCCCTGGAAGGATGCATCTTCCCTGTGGCCCCTTCCTCATTCCTCTCTCTGCTTCCTGACCCCATCATGAGCTGAGCAGCCTTTCCTCTGCTGGATCCTTCTGCCAAGATACTCTGTCTCACCTTGGGGGCCCAAAGCTATGGAACCAGCCAAGGTGGACTAAACTTATGAAACTGTGAGTTGAAATACACTTTTCCTCCTCAAAGTTGTTCTTGTCAGGTATTTTGGTCGCAGCAATGCAAAACTGACTAACATAAATAGATTCCCATGTTCCCATCTCCCACTTTGAACATTTATTTATTCATGGTGGTATACTAATTACATGTTGTTTTGAAGAAATTATAAGACATTGCCTCATTTCATAATAAATATTTCAATGTGTAAGTCTAAACATTGAGAACTCTTTCAGATAAAATATTACTTAAATATGCTTTTAAAAGTTCTATATTTATGACTGGCAAGGCAAACAGTCACTTTCAAACAACATTTTGCTGTCACAAGGAGTGCATGTCTTGCTCCAGATAAGTAATTGTTGCCAAGAGACCATTTCCTGTAAATTGGCAGTTACATGAGATATGGCTCTAAAGAGCAATGCACTGCAGTTAGCAAAAGGTCATGAGCTATGCTTTCTCCTCTGATTGGAGAAATAAAGCTTCAGGGTTACATATCAGCAAACACAGAAGTACTCAAGTGCTTTCTCAAGTTTCTTTATGTTTGTTGTGTTAAAAGAAAATAGGAACTTGTCTTTCTCCTTTGTAAATATTATGAAAGCATCTTTTAACACTGCTTCAATCATACATATATCCCAGGAAAACTGGTTCTCAGAGCCATATTTCTGGCTCAAGTACACAAGACTATACAATAGTGATTCTTAACATTTATGAGTTTGTAAAAAATGGAAAAAAAAAGTACTATTAAGAAATAAGCTCAGGGCTCAGGGGTATGGGGGAATCATGCCTGTGATCCCAGCAACTTGGGAGGTTGAGGCAGAAGGATGGCAAGTTCAAGACTAGCCTCAGCAACTCAGTGAGGTTCCAAGCAACTTAGTGAGACCCTGCCTTAAAATACAAAAAGCACCCCTGGGTTCAATCCCTGCTACTAAAAAAAAAAAAAAAAAAAAAAAAAAAAAAAGAAGAAGAAGAAGAAAAGAAAATATCATTATGTATTTGGTATACTCATTCTGTATGAAGTATATGAAAATACAAAGTTTGAATAAATAAAATTCCCATTTTTTATCAAAAATATTTGAATATTGTTAGCTTCATATGGTTCAACATTTAATGTCAGTTGCTTTTCAAGGAAAAGTCTGACATATCATTTTGAGTTACACCAATGGGAAGTCTAATTGTTCATATTCAAGACTTTACTTTTCATCTGATAGTAGCATATTTTCATTTACTAATGAGTTAGTAAACTGTCTTTTAAGAACAGACCTTGCAAAATTAATATTTAGTACTTAAGAAGTACCGTCCTAGCTGAGATGTTAGAGGTTATCTCATTGTGAAAAGCATCGCTAAATGTCCCTCAATATTTTTTCCATTTCATCTCTGCTTAATAGAAGTCCCAATATTTAGCTGGGCACATGGCCAACTAATATGAAAACATAGATCTATGTATCTTCTGCAGCTATATAGGCCAGGTAATTAAGTTCTGATCAGTAATGTGAGAAGAAATAATCTACTCCTCCCCTTTCTGATCTCTTCATCAATTGGGTGGATGCAGATGTGGTAGAGGTATACCATTTTGGATCCTGTAAGTCAGGGCAACATTATTCCAATAATGGGAATAGCAAGATGATAGGAGCCTAGGGCCTTCCTTGCTTTTCTGAAATCACTGTACTCTCCTGGGCTACTTATGTCCAGACTTGTACATGAGGGAAGAATAATTTATATGTATAATGCTTTCAACGTATAGGTGACAAAACAAAAGACCCAGAGGAAAGAACTTGCCCAGAATAATTCAGCCAGAGAGTGACAGTATTTAGACTCTTAATGATCATTGCTCATCTTCTGCCATCTCTGTGAAATTGAGACCACTTAAACACAGGACTGACATGCAAAAAGGTAACTTTAAAATACTTCTTTGATTTGTTCTTAATACTTTTCTTTCACTAAGAATGAAGATTTGAACCAAATTAGATGATTTTACTCAGACGATGAAATGTTAGACATTAAGTCTTTGTATGTTACTGCCGTATGTAAATTTCATTTTATAGTTGTCCTTTTCAAGTTTACAGCACATTTAAGTTTCCATATTCATAAAACTACAACCAATGGATGAAAAAATAGCCTTATAGGATTTTTAAACATTTCAGTGGTCTCAGTTTCCTCCAAAGGCCCAAGGGCAATAATCAAGATAAAGTTATTTTTGTCAATTTTGGATATGGACTGGATAAGTTATTCAACCTCCCTCTAAAAGATGACAGCATCTCTGGAATTAGTAAATTGGGGTAGTCAAGTGTACCATCTCTTATGTTTTGTGGAGGTCAATGAACATGTATGTATGTTTCTAAATGATCAATCTTAGTTGTCTTGATAGCCACTGCCGAAATTTGGGAATAAAATTGATTCCTAAACAGTTACTATATTTTTCTCTTGTTCTAGAGCCACATATTTCCTTATTATTAGCCCACACATAAGCCTAGGAATTACCATAACATTATTATTAAAATTCTAAGTTTTCAATGAAATATGATATACATAGAGAAAAGTATACAAATCATGAGTCAGCTTCGTGGGTTTCATATACATATGAAACGAACACCCACATCAAGAAACAGAACAAAACCAACATCCCAGATGACCCCTCATTCCTCTTTTCAGTCATTACCTCCCAAGAGTAAGTACTCTACTGAATTCTGACAACAGAGGTGGTGATCTTTGCCAATCCTAAATGGAATCATGTTGCATGTACTCTTTTGGATCTGCCTTTTCTGTCCAACAGTGAGATTCATTCAAACTTTTGGGTATAGTTGTAATTTTTCTTTTCATTGATATGTAACATTCCATTGTGTGAATGTATCAATTTTTCTGAAACTGTGAGCTGAAATACACTTTTTAAAAAAAATTTATTCATTCCACTGTTGATGATGTGTCATCGTGTGAAGCCTAACATCTTTTATTAAGTGGCAAAGTTTTGTTTTCTCTAATAATGACCACCTCAGATCCTGTATTCTGCAGTTGTTTTCTTTTTCTTTCTTACTTATTTTTGTGGTGCGGGAATGCAGGGTCTCATACAGCCTCTATATTCTGCACTTGTGAACAATATTGATAAGAAAGGCAGTTTTAATGAAAAGCACTGAATTTAAAAAAGCAAACAATTTCTACCTCCTTATAATTTAAACAATTAAAGATACAAAGCAGATGAATTATTTGATCATTTCAGCTGGCAAACTTGACTATGGTGATCAAAGAAGATAAATCTCAAAATTTGCTTTTGTCTTGATTGTTACCAAACTTTTCGTGGAGTTCATGCCCTTGGTGTATTTACTATGTCACTTATCTTTTTTGCTCTCTTTTGGTGATGGTCATCAAGGAAAGAGGTGTCAAAAATTCTGGCACTCCTGGGTAAGATAGGAGAGCTTAGAGGAATCTGTCTATCCATAATCCTTCTTGGTTAAAGTGGCTTGCATTCTCTTCTGAGCAGGGTCACAGTCCTGCTGGCCCAAGCAAGATTTCAGAGAGTGCTTGGGTGGCTCAGGGCAGCCCCCATCTGGTACCATGTCCAAAACCTGTGCACCTTGCTCATTTTTGGCTGTTTGGTCTCCCTTTTGGGGCTGCCTTCTATTGCATCTACTTCTGCCTCCTAATGAGGCTGGAGGAATACCAGAAGAAACAAGTCATAAATCAGGCCAATATTGTTCAATAAGATGTACAGCCATAGGGTTAAGAATGTGGTCTTATCCATTCAGCAGGAAACAAGAAGGCTGTTGCCAGCTGTGATTATGGAAGTAGACATCTTCATGCTTTCGACTCAAGTACAATAAATCACCTCATGCTAGAAGGATGGCTGGAGAAGAAAACTGTAATGCTGTCAATAAGAGTACTTGTAGTAAAATACTATGCACAAGAATGAACATTTCCCTTCTTAAGTATGGAAAGAATCCCGGAACAAATGACTCCATTAGGAAGGTTTTCATGATTTTGGTTAACTTTCAAAGAATGAAGCTATCATGTGAGACTGTTTGCAGAAGATCTGCTCAATATTATTCAGTCTTTATCATTTACAAAGCTGTATATAAATACAAGCAATCCATGGGCTTAAGAAGGTCCATCTATTTTGCTATCTCCAAATGAAAGATTTCAGTGAAAAAAAAACATGTTGAAGTGCTTTCTGGGGGTCTTTGAAGATGGTCAAGTTGATAAAGCTTTTTTTTTTTTTTTTTTGTACCAAGGATTGAACTCAGGGCACTCAGCCACTGAGACGTATCCCCAGCCCCTCTTTTGTATTTTATTTAGAGACAGGGTCTCACTGAGTTGCTTAGTGCCTTGCCTTTGCTGAGGCTGGCTTTGAACTCATGATCCTCCTGCCTCAGCCTCCAAAGGTGCTGGGATAATGGGTGTGTGCAACTGTGCCCAGCTGATAAAGCTCTTTGAGAACAAGATACTTTATGCAGTTTAGGACTACACAGTCCAGGGGCTGGGGATGTAGCTCAGAGGTAGAGTGCTTGCCTAGCATGAGAAAGGCCCTGAGTTCCATCCCTAGTACCTAAAAAAGAGCAAAAAACAAACACACAGCCGAGTGTGGTGGCACAGGCCTGTAATCCCAGCCATTCAGTAGGTTGAGGCAGGAGGATGGCAAGTTTGAGTCTAGCTTCATCAACTTAGTGAGATCCTCAGCAACTTAAGGAGATCGTGTCTCAAAAAAAAAAAAAAAAGAAAGAAAAGAAAAGAAAGAAAGAAAGAAAGAAAGAAAGAAAGAAAGAAAGAAAGAAAGAAAGAAGGACTAGGGGTATAGCTCAGGGATAAATTGCCCCTGGGTTCAATCCCCAGTACAATAAATAAATAAATAAAAATTAGAATATACAATTAAACTCAACCATCTCTTTTTTAATGATTCCTTCATGTTCAAAAATAAAAATGCAACTAGACTGTATATATGTGCATAGTGGAAATCAGTGCTGAATTAACAAAAGTGAAAATATGTATTATTACAATGATTTATTTTTACTTTAAAAAGCAAAAAAGTGGCCTTCACAGCATGTTTCAACTTGGTAAAATCCTTTTTGGATTCTCTCTCGCAAAGTAAAACTGTGAGATGTTGACAAATAAGGAAAATTCCTGCAAGATAGGTATAGTTACAATGTCTCAGGAAATATAATCATGTACTTATTTGTAATAAGCCAATTTTACTGTGCAGGCAATGAATGTATGTGATGCCAACTAACACCTCAATCCGCACTGAGGACCACAGAAGAGTGTCTAAAATACAGTTTATTTTTTAAAATAATTTTATAAATGGGGCCGAGGTCTGAAATTATAGTTCCATGGTGTGTTAGTGTGTGTGTGTGTGTGTGTGTGTGTGTGTGTGTGTGTGAACACTGGTGAAGAGGCCCATAATGTGTTGCTGTTTATGTGAAGTGCCTTCATGTAAATGATTCAGAAGATAAAATAAGACAATTTATCTCTCAATAAAGTGTCTAAAATCCTAGAAGATTTATACTTTAACTCTTGGTTTCACATCTCAGTTTAGGAGTAGGAAAGTAGAGCCAAGCTCCTTATGCATTCCCAGTTGTACTATATTAGGAATACTGATTTACTGAGGTGCAGTCCTGTAAAATTCTCTTCTGCGTACTAAACCAAAATAAAGTTTATTTTGGCTTAAATTTTTAAAACTACCATAACAAACAACTTTCTTACAAGGTAGGATTCTAAGGACACAGGGAAATCCTTACACGTTTCATGGCAGGATCTAGAATAGTCCTAATATACGCAATATGAGACATTGAGATTCTGAGAAGAAAAGAGTCTTTGTGTAGAGAGAGTAGCATGTGTTGTACCCAGCGGCCAGCAGAAACAGGAAGGTGGGTGATTGTGGTATCTACTTACCCTAAGAGAAACATTCTGGAAAATAAATCAATGTTCCATTGTCTTCAACTTAAGGAACATGGCATCAATAAAGAGAAAAAACAATTTTTTTTTTGGTACCAAGGATTAAACCCAGGTGGTGGTGGTGGTGGTGGGGTTACCACTGAGCCATATTCCCAGCCCTTTTTATTTTTTATTTTGAAACAGGGTCTAACTAGTTCGCTCACAGCCTTGCTAAATTGCCGAGTCTCGCGTTGAACATGTGATTCTCCTGCCTCAGCCTTCCGAGCTGCTGGGATTACAGGTGTGTGCCACCATGCCTGGCTAAGAGAAAAAAATTTTGATGCATGATATAGCCAGACCTAGAAGAAACATCTGTAGTCCTCTGTCCATAAAACTGTAAGAAGCTGAGAATAATGTGATCTTCTTGGTTACAAAAGATCCACCAGCTGTCTCTTGCATGGAAAGAAGAGAATCAAACCTTAGGGTAAGAAGATGGGAATCTGCCCTGGTGGAATAACAAGTGAACGTTCCAGGGACCTCTCACTTCATATAATGAATTCATTATCAAATTGTGGAAATATTTCTGTCTCTGAAAATAGTATTTTTGCCAGTTGCTTAATACTATGTTCTGAACTAAGTATAGTGCTTCAAAATATTCCTAGTCCTGCTTATAGTTCTTTTTTCTCCCCCAGTACTGGAGATTGAACTCAGGAGTGCTCTACAACTGACCTGTACCCCCATCCCTTTGTATTTTGGGGGATAGGGCTTCACTAAGTTGCCCAGGCTGGCCTCAAACTTGTGATCCTTCTGCCTCAGCTTCCTGAATTGCTAGCATTACAGGCCTGTGCCACCATTCCCAGCCCTGCTTATGTTTTCAATGAGTTAATTTTGTTAATTTAAATTTAAAATATAAATGGCAAAACTCTAAAGTTCAAAGTCACTCAAAATTCTAGGAATTGCTGATATAAGCATGTACACTGAAGTTTAAAATGAATTCTGATTATAAAAATTTCAGGGTCATGGGCTAGAGATATAGCTCAGTGGTAGAGCACTTGCCTAGCATGTACAAGGCCCTGGGTTCTATCCCCAGCACCGAAAGAAAGAAAGAAAGAAAGAAAGAGAAAAAGAAAATTAAGGGATCACCTACTAACTTATCTGCTATTTTCCTGACACAGTTCTTGTCTTAATAAGATGAGTTAACAGGGCCCACATACCAAAATTAGGTGACTTGAAGTGTTCCATAAAGAACATATTTGATTCCAATTGTTAACTGTTTCTACAAATTGTGTTAGGCTTTTACAAACAGCATCTGATAAATATAAACAATATTCTTGTTAGGGAGTATTCTTAAACAAACTAAAAACAAAGGAGCATCAAGATATAAAGATGCTCAATAACCATAGAAAGAGATGGAGAATAATAGCCAGATGGTACTCTAGTTCTGTCCCTTTAATTTGTAGTTGAGAAAATCAAGTCCCAGAGTGATTAGCTGGTGGGCAGGATGAGTTACAGCCTGTGATCCTACATCCCACTCCAGTGTGTGAATTAGTGGTAGTGGTAATTAGTCTCCAAGGTAGTCCCCAATGATCCTCACCTCCTAATGATCCTGCCCTCCTGTAGTCACATTCCATGTTGAATATGGGCTGGCTCTGTGTGACCAATAGAATGTTGTGGAAGTGGTGTTCCAGAACTTTAAACCTCAGACTAGATTTTAAGAAGCCCCATTATTTTCACTTGGCCCTCTTGGAATGTTCATATTTTGAGAGCCCCCCTCTCAGGACCCAGTTGCCATGCTTCAAGAAATGCAAACTATATGGAGGATTTGTAGATGCATTAGTAATAGATCTAGTTACGTTCATGTCAAAAGCTAAACTTGTTAACTGCCAACTTTGTAAGTGCACTGTCTTGGACCTTCCTCCTAATGGAACCTTTTGAAAATTCCTTAGCCAGCCTCTGACTCCAATCACATGAGAGTCTCCAAGTGAGACGAATCTAGCCAAACTGACTCAACCCACAGAACTGTGAGGGACTATAATAAATTATTGTTCTTAGCCAACAACCTCAAATGGCATTTATGTGTCAATTTCTAACAGACAGTTTGTTTACAATTGTGTAATCTTCACAAACCCACCGAGCTCTGTTCTGTTACTATCCCCATTTATGGATGAAGAAACTGAGACATAAAATTATTTAAAAGTTTGTTTAACATCATTACACACACACACACACACACACACACACACACACACACACATTTTGTATTGGGGATCTAACCCAGGGGTGCTTTACCACTGAGCCACATCCCCAAACCTTTTTAATTTTTTTTTAATTTTAAGACAGGTCTCACTAAGTTGCTTATAGCTTCACTAAATTGCTGAGGCTCACCTCCAACTTGCAATTCTCCCATCTCAGCCTCCTGAGTCTCTGGGATTACAGACCTGCCTTGTACAACTCTCTGTCCTCTAGATGGTAAGCTTGAGGGGTACGCAGCAGGGAGGAGCGGTATTTATATTACTTGTGGAGTTCTCAAGAATTACTTTATTACTAGCACATAGTAGGCTTCCTGTAAATGAATAACCAGTAGCACTTGAGTACATTTTGGCTCGGAAAATGTATACTGGCCCAAACTTGAAATACAGAATATTTTAAAATAATCATAGGTTAACTTCCTGTTACCCTTGCCACAAATCTTAGCTGCTCACTTAGTCAAGGGAATGTTATAGGAGATTCTGTACATTTGTAATACCTGTTCTTTCCTTATTTGAGATCTTATCTCCCTGAAATATTTTATATATATATATATATATATATATATATATATATATATATATATATAGAATGAATTCAACTGACTGTAAGGCCAAGAAAGTAAAGCCTTCCTAACTAAAAAAAAAAAAAAAAAAGAAAAGAAAAGAAAAGAAAAAAGAAAGAAAGAAAGAAAACAAAACCCACAAACCTCTTATTTCCTAGTTTTCACTGCTTTGATGCGAGAGGATGACACTAACTACCAGCAGGTGTCAATGTAGGACAGGACTTCAAACAAGACCTGGGAGGAGGGGACTTCCAAGGCTGCTGCCTTGGAAGGGTTACTTGTACTTAATGTTTATCCACTTTGTGATACAGCTTGGCAGTTATCTTTTAAAGCTGAGCAGACCCAAAGGTAATTTTTTAAAAAATTTATTTTTAGTGCATTATAGATATACACAACCATGGGGTTCATTTTGACATATCCCTAAATGCATATCACATAATTTACTCCATTTCAGTCCTCAGTACAACCCCTTTCCCTTCCCTCCTTCCTACCCCTGATCCCCTTCCTCTACTCTGTTGGTCTTCCTTCCATTTATTTATTTATTTTAAATTTATGCATTATAGTTATATATAAAGTTGAAATGCATTGTGGTATATTCATACATATACCTAGCATAATTTGACCAAATTTATTCCCTAGTTCCATCCTTTTCCCTCTCTTTCTCCCTCCCCCTTGGTCGCCTGCTCTCACTTTACCCATCTCTCTAAGGTAACAAACATTTTTCAATCTTGATCTGGGTATTGGTTCCATGGCCATTTTCATTATACGAAAATTCATTGATCTTAGCCTTTTATACCCCCACCCACTGTATTTATGGTGTACTTCCATAAGAAGTCAAAATACACAAAACAACTCTCTTCATCTGTTGAGGCTGTTATAACAAAACACGTGAGAAAAAAATTAATTCTCATAGTTCTGGAGGCTGGAAATTCATGATCAAGGCCCTGGCAGATTCAATGTTGAGTGAAAGCCTGCTTTCTCACAGACAGAGCCTTCTCATTTTAACTTCACATGGTAGAAAGGATAAGATGTCTCTCTCAGGAACCTAACTTTAGAGAGAAGAAACTGGGGAAAGGGAATTCTAGTGTTATGCTTGAGTTCGGGACCCCCAAAAGACCACCAGAGATCAAAATCGATGTAAGCAGCAAAGAGGTGTTTATTGCGAGCTAGCTCCGTCCTCCACGCACACACAGCAACTGATGATGCTGAGAGGCCCTGAGCCCAGGGTTTGCAGCAGTTTTACACATTCTTTGGGGAAGGCAGGGACTTCACATACATCATAGCATCTCTTAGCAAATCATCATACACCTCGGGAAAATCATAAAACAACTCTAAAACATGATTAGCACATTCACTGGTGGGAACACGTTGGGTAGGGGTGATTGGTTACTACAAGAGGGGGATTTGTTTGAACTGATTGGTTTAGGCCACGAGGGGAGTACGTGCTGAACTACATGGTTTCCCAACATGTTATCAACCACCATAAACTACTGGGAGGGTCATCTGGCATCCCAGGTATTTTCCCTGTCTCATGCTGATTGGTGGCTGCTAGGGGGTTGCTATGGGTCCCCACCTAGCCTGACTGAGTCAGGGACACCTGGTGCCACAGATCTCTCCTGTTATTTGCAGACAAACAACTCAGCATGGTGGGTATGTGCCTAGGAGTGCTCTGTGAGTCTTCCCAAGGACAAGGGTCACGCCCCCTTCCTTGGACAGGCTTTGCTCTGAGGTAGAGGCTAGTTTCTCAAAAATGGAGTCACATCAGTTTCTCACTAGAGGGCACACACACACAAAAAATAGGTTACAGAAAGTCACACATTTGGGAAACTTGTCAGAGAAACTAGGCCTGATGTTTATATCTTCTCTGAAATCTCAGAAAATTTATTATGCATTATGTCTTATCTTGAACTGGCTTTTGATTCTTGATTTGCTATTTTAAGGTCTTGTGTTCCCAACTAGAGTGTAAGTTGTTTGGAAGTATAATACATGACTGACAAGAATGACCATTTATTTAAATGGACATATCTTAGGTGTTTTGCTTATATCATTTTTTTCTCTTTTTAAAGAATTTTTTTAGTTGTAAGTGGACACAATACCTTTATTTTGTTTATTAAGTTTTTTTATGTGCTGTTGGGGATCAAACCCAGTGCCTCATGCATGCTAGGCAAGAGCTCTACCACTGAGCCATGACCCAAGCCCTGCTTATATCATTTCTGCAACAAACTAAGGATATGATGTCACCTTGTAACAGTGGTCCACTTTATGCTTTGAATATAGCTTTTGCTGTTCTGCCATTGCTATTTATTTTTAAAAGACCATGGTTCTTTTAGTTCCTATGTCCCTGCTCCTCCCTAATCTCTCCCCCTCCCTAATCTCAGGGGAAACTGGGTTACTTACCTTTCTTCCCCACCCTAGGCAGAGCTATCGGTCCTTGAGCACACACCCACCAAAGGAAGAAGTAATCCAGACTTTGGAGATGGCACGAGAAGATCTCAGAAATGACTATCTCCCAAATTAACAAATGAATTACAACTCTGGACAGAACTCTTAGAATTTAGCCCCCCCCTTTTTTGAGAAAAAGGAAAAAGAAGTTTTATTGCTTTGATAGCAAAATAAAAACACAGGGGACTCCTGTCCCAGAGGCTGTGATTCTGCCCATCAGCAGGAATAGGGGGCTTTTAAAGAGGTGATTCAAAGGCTACATTCCATGTGTTCTCTGTTGGAGTTGTAATTCACTTGTTAATTTAGGAGACAATCATTTCTGAGATCTTTTGGTACCATCCCCAAGTCTGGATTAATTTGTTCCTATGGTGGGTGAGTACTCAAGGACAAATAACTCAGCCTAGGATGGGGAAGATAATCCTGTTTCACCTGAGATTACGGAGGGGAGCAGTGAGAAAGGAAGAGAAAGAAACATGTTCATTTTAAAAACAAGTTGCAGTGGCAGAGCATCAAGTGCTATATTCAAAGCATAAAGTGGATCACTGTTACATTTCCCCCACTGTCAATTTCTACATTCCATTTCTATGGAAAAATGGGCGACAACATATCTAAGCTGTTTCCTGCTGAAAGAGGGCAAAGTTGGGGGAAGTAACCTAATGTCTCTTGTTCTCTATAACGTGGGGCATGGACAAGTAAGGATATTCAGCATTAGAGCCATCCAGAGGTCCACAGTGGCAGATGGCAGGTGACAAGACAAGGCATGCACAGGGCAGGGATCATGCTAAGACAATAATAAACAAGATAGCAGAGCACTGGAATATAGCCATTGAATAACCTGTTTAAAATCCCCCTGCTTCCCTTGATGGGTAGAATCACAGCCTCTGGGACAGGAGGAGTCCCCCCTGCTTCTCCTTTGCTAGCAAAGCAATAAAACTTCTTTTTCCTTTTTCTCAAAATTGTGTCCTTGTTTTTGGATTGCCATCAGGGATGAGGACCGAGCTTTCGGTAACAATCTGCTTGAGTGAGATTCATTAACTTGCTCAAGGTTTCACAGAGGGCTGTGAGTCAAACCCAGGGCAGCTTGACCACAATATCAGTGCTTTTAACTACTGAAGGGAAAGCAAAGAATGAGAGACGGTAAGCGAAAAATGAAAGACTGAGACTAGGCAGAGATACACACAAGAGTTTATTTGTCATCTCTGACAAATAAAGGCCATCTCTCTATAGGAGAGAGAGGCTTGCGTTCAGAGACTTTTATAGCGCAGGCTCAGGAATCAGAGCTGGGCAGGTCCTAATGCAGGCAGTTAGAGGTTGGGTTGGTATGAAGGAGTGGTGAGCCTTTCTCAGAAATGCCCTTGGGTGAGAAAGTGAAACTTTTCCCTTAAAATGGCCATCCAGATGCTAAGAAAGACCTTATAACTACTAACATGCATCTTTTTTCTTACTCCATGGTCTTGCTTCCCAGGTGTAGCACAGACTCCCTTGTAAAGGGGGGGCTCAATTAATGTGGATATCTAGTAGGTATAGAAACATTTGCTAAGTGAATTCCACATGTCCTTCAACATTGACATAAATCTCTGTTCTCCTGTGTTCTGATCCCAATATTTCATGTTTATGTTTTTCTTCACAGTATTAATATGAATGCTGTCTAGTATTCATTTTCTTTGGAGAGATTATCTTCTTATATCTAAGCCTGGTCCTCTGGCTTCTGCTGAATTCTGAAATCCAATAATTTCTTATATTTGATTAAATTTAATTGAACCCTAGGGTGACTGCAAGTTCTTCCTCCTCTTTTCCCACCATCAACCACATGTTAACATATCAAGAATAGGTCCTTGTCCTACCTCTTTAACGTCTACTTGTGTTCACTCCCTATCTTCCTGGGACATTGTAGAAATGATCACATTCTTCCACTGTTATGGTTTGGATATGAGGTATCCCCCAAAAGCTTATGTGTGAGATAGTGCAAGGAGGTGTAAAGGTGAAATGATTGGGGTTTGAGAGCCTTAACCTAATCAGTGCATTAATCCCCTAATGGAATTAATTGAGTGGTGACTGTGGGCAGGCAGGGTGTGACTGGAGGAGGTAGGTCAGTGGGGGCATGACTTTGTGGTATATATTTTGTTACCTAAGCTTAGTCTCTCTCTGCTTTCTGATCATCATGTGAGTCACTTCTCTATACCACAGTCTTCCACCATGATGTTCTGTCTCATCTTGAACCCTGAGAATGGAGCCAACTGTCTGTGGACAGAGACCTCTGAACTGTGAGCCCCCAAATAAACTTTTCTTCCTCTACAATTGTTCTTGTTAGATATTTTAATCACAGCAGGAAAAAAAAAAAAAACACTGACTAAAATGTCAATTTTCTCCACTCATGTCCTTATATTGTGACACTGTAAAACCTCCCATTTGCTGTGGTATCTATTTCTTGCCCCCTTTAAATCTCATTGAGTCAAGTGACTTGCTTTGGCCAATAAAACACTAGCAAACAGGGCACAAACATAGGCATGAAAAGTGCTTGCACATTGGGCATGTCCTCTTGCTGCTCTTAGAACTCTGCTGCCATGGGAATTCTCCTAGGAATGGCTGTAGGAGGATAAGAGGTCACATGGACAACGGAAGTAACCCGGCACGCTGACAGTCAGCCATTCCCAGCCCATCCTGCAGTTGATGATAGATGCCTGATGGGGCAACAGCAGGTGAGTCTGGTCTAGGTATGAAGTTCTGCCTAGCTAAGCCCAGCCCAAATCATTGACCCACAGAATCATGAGTTAACAAAAGTCTGCCAAGAGTCAGGGTAGTTTAGTACATGGCCAAAAGTGATACCTCTCTTTTCTAAGCCTCAATTTAAAATTACCTCCTTAATGAGGTATTCTCTATGGCCAGATAGTGCTTTTTTTTTTTTTTTTTTTGTACTGGAGATCGAACCCAAGGGTGCTTTACCACTGTGCCTCATACCCTTTCCTTTGTATTTTTTATTTGGAGACAGTGTCTTGCTAAGTTGCCCAGGATGGCCTTGAACATAGGATCTACCTGCTACAGGCTTGAGGATCACTGGGGTTATGGATGTGTGCTACCATGCCTGGTTATTGGTTTTATTATCTTGTTTACTTCATCATTTGTCTCTCAAGCTAGACTGCAAGCTCAGTGAGGGAAAGGACCATATTTGATATGTTCACTACTGAATTCTTAGCTCTAGGCACATAGCACCTATGCAATAAAACTTGGTCAAATGAAAACATTTGCCACATCACATTTTAGGCTCCTGACTGGTGATCATGTTATGTCTAGAGTACAGTGTGAGTTCTGGAAGGAGAACCTCCACCTTCTTCCTGGCACTGCCGCAGACAAGGGCACCTCTCCAGCATAGCAGATTGTCCTTCCAGTCTCCCTCTCCTGCTACAGTTCACTACAGCAATATCCCAAAGAGTTTTATTTTATTTTAGTTTTTAGTTGTAAATAAACACACTAACTTTATTTTGTTTATTTATGTTTTTTTATGTGGTGTTAAGGATTGAGCCCAGTGCCTCACATATGCGAGGCAAGCACTCTACCACTGAGCCACAACCTAAAGAATTTATAGTCAAACATTAGAAGGTATCATTATGTAGTGGAGGAAAGATCCTTACTGGAGAATGTTACTTACCAAATTATATTGTTATGTTGTGGGCATGTATGAATATGTAACAATGAATTCCACTATTATGTGTAATTATAATGCACCAGTGAAAAAACATGGAATTGGGCTGGGGCTATAGCTCAGTGGTAGAGCACCTGCCTCAAAAGTGTGAGGAACTGGGTTCAATCCTCAGTACCACATAAAAATAAATAAATAAATATATTGTGTCCATCTACAACTAAAAAAAAAAAACATGGAATAAAGGAAAGAAAGAAATCAAGATCTCTTATAGAGTAGAAACAAGTAGTGAGAAGAGTTGTAAGCTTTGATCAATTTGTGTGCCTTCATTTCTATCATTTTGAAATTGATCCTTTTAATGAGTGTTTTAGTCAGCTTTTTCATCATTGTGACCAAAAGACCTTACAAGAATAATTTTAGAGGAGGAAAAGTTTATTTGGAGCTCAGGGTTTCACAGGTCTCCATCCATATTTGGCCAATTCCATTGCTCTGGGCCAGAGGTGAGGAAGAACATCATGGCAGAAGGGCATGGCAGAGGAAAACAGCGTAGGCCATCACACTAGGAAGCAGAGAAAAAGCGCTCCATTCACAGAGAACAAAATATACACCCACATCGGGAGAGACGAGCTCATTGGTTAAGAGCACAGGCTTTGGAGTCCTCTGGAATCAAGCTCCTCATTGGCATATGACAGCTATGTGTCTTTGGGCAAGTAACCCTACCTGCCTATAGTTACCACCCAGTCAATCCCTATCAGGAATTAACACATTGATTAGGTAAAAAACACTCAACCCCAATCATTTCACCTCTAAACTTTCTTGTATTGTCTCACTCATGAGTTTTTGTAAGACACTTAATGTGTAAACCGTAACAATGAGTTATATATTAAGAGTTTATTTCTGCTTGAATAATGCAATTACAAGCATTGTTTGTAACTCAGTGGCCCACATAATTCCAGATGAATACCCCCAGTGGAACACAATTTTACATGAACAAATGGCTGAATGCAACAGGAAGTCAGAATCACTTTTCTACATTTATTAAGACAGGAGTCTTTGTGGCCTGACAGGGCTAGCTGGGATTACAAAAGAAAGAAAATGTTATATTTTCTGGGCCCCCATATCATAAATATGTTGCCAAAGGAAAATAAATAAATTTCATGTTAACATGGCTTAGCATCTAATACTGATGAATGCCACCATGTCTATACCAGCACTGTTCAGTATAGCAGTCACTAGCCACATGTGACCACTGAGTATGGGAAATGTGGCTATTCCAAACCAAAATGTGTTGTAGGTATAAATAACACATCATATTTTGAGAGTTACTACAGGAAAGAACAGAATATTATTAATAATTTTTATATCTGATGGCATGAAAATTTATATTTTACATATATTGACATAATTAAAATATATTATTAAACTTTTTAATTTCTCTTCTATTTACTTTTTCACTGTGGTTACTGGGACATTTAGAGTTTCCCATGTGGCTCCCATTTGTGGTCTGTTAGAGTGGACAGAGTTGCTCTAAACCTTTGACCTGGTGGACACCCAAACACTTACTTCTCTTTGGAAAAGTCACCCCAGAGCCAGGAGTCCAGTGGAGGAGTTTGGGCCTGTTCTTTTTATGGTCTCTGGAATTTTCTCCTTTCCTTATCTTCTCCCCTGTCCACACTCTCCTCACTATTATTGATTGGTGGCCCCTATATCCACTCATCTGTTATAGCTTTTCAATTGGATCTCCCTGCTGAAGGGCACCAAGTACAGAAGCATCTATTTGGGTCCCCCGCTGGTATCCTCAAGCACTTTCTTCAACTAGGAAGTTGACCTATTAGAAGACCCTCTCCATTTTCGTTTGTTCTGGCTCTTCCCCTAACCTCCTCACTCATCATCTTGCCCTGGCTGCCCAAGCCCTTCTATGTCTCTCTTAGGTAGATTGCAAATTAGTACAATCACTGTGGAAATTAGTATGGGGGTTCCTCAAAGAATTAGGTATGGAATCACCATATGACCCAGCTATACCACTCCTCAGTATTTATCCTCAAGAATTAAAGTCATCATTCTACAGTAATGCATGCATACCCATGCTTAGATGCACAATTAAAAATAGTTAAACTATAGAAGAAGTCTAGGTGACTGCCAATGAATGAATGAATAAAAAATGTGGTATAGATGCATAATGGAGTTTGAACTCAGCCATAAAGAAAAATGAAATTATATCATTTGCAGGTAAATGGATGGAACATAAGACCATTATGTTAATGCAAACTCACAAGGTCAAGGGTCACAAGTTTTCCTCATATGTGGAAGCCAGAGAGGAAAAAAAAAGAAAGGTGTTGGTGGTTGAGGGTCTCATGAAAATTGAAGGGAGATCAATAGAGGAGAAGAAATGGAGCAGGGGGAGGGAGAAACAGAGGCAAGGGGAAGTTCTGGGGAATGATTGGCCAAATTACATTGTTATGTTGTGTGTATGTAGGAATAAGTAAAAACAAATCCCACCATTAGATACAATCATAATGCACCAATAAAAAACGTGTAAAACATAAAAACAAACAAAACCCAACAAACTGCTGATAGTGGGTCACACCTCAGATCAATTAAACCAGTGTCTCTCAGGGTGGGGCCTGATGGATTTGCACTACAGCTCTTTAGTGTTCTAGAAATCTTCCTTAATAAACAAAGGCAGGTGCCTGAAACTCAATAACAGAGGACCATTCACCAGATGAAAGTGTCTAAAGGTAGTAGGATCACTGATTTCCTGGCGCTGTGCTCAGGTGTCCAATTAAGTGCCTTTTCTACAATGGAATCCATCCTCCTCACCATTCCCCAAAGCCATGGTTTGGGGCTGCAGGAGGGTGGGTGCCGCAGGCTTCCCGGCCCCTGGCCCAGCGAGCTGGCTGAGCCCCGCTCCCGCTGCTGCTATCCCCGAGCAATGCCTGCCGCACCCCTGCTGAGCGCTTCCCTGCTGGGCTGTCAGTGCACGCCGGATTGCAATCTTGCAATCCGGTTGGGCACAAAAACACAAGCCAGTCAAACTGAGACAAAGTTTTATTTTGTGAGAGGCTGTGTGCGTCCCCTAACAAGTGGGTCCACCACACGTGTGTTCTACCTGAGGGGGGGGGGCTCCACTTCCCCCGGAACACCCTCCTACCATCCTTTCCCAACCAATGGGAACTCTCCCATTACAAGAGTGACATGAGTAACCTGAGTCCCGAACTAAACGGGCCCAGATAAACAGCAGGAGTCCAATTACCATATGAATGTGAATTGCTGGCTGGCAGTCAATAAACCCAAAGGTGCCTGTATCAATATTTTTGCTGTGGCTCCTAACAGGTGGGTCCTCTCTCATTGCCAGGACAGGGTGGCCTCACCCTCTAGGATTGGTTTTTGAAGTGTTAAAGAAAAGCAAAGGGAACTTGGTCAAGAATCATCTCTCCCAACAAAGCCTGTCTTTCAAGATGGGGCTTCAACTCAAAATATCTTGCTCTTGTCAGTCCTGAGCAAAAACCCCACGTTCCTCTTTCCAGTTCCACCCATTTCATCCCTCTGTTCCCCCATCCCAGGCAGAAAATGCCTCGGGGGTGACCAGGGGCAGGGACAGGCAAATGAGGAAGGGAAATACTCGCTCATATTGTGAGAAATAGAAAGTCTGGAGGTCCATTTTCAGAATATAGTATCCAGCCTTAATTGGAACCAATTGTAGCACTTTAACTATAACCCTTCCCTTTGCCCGCCCCAATTTTAAAATTAGCCAATCACGTAGATTGTATCCCTGAGCTCCTCCAATCAGGGCGAAGGGCAGCCCTGCGTGAGGCATATAAACAGGCATACTGCCAGCCCAGTTGTGCTGGCTAGCCAGGTTTTGTAGCAAGCCCTTCTGTCAAAAGTAAAGGTTTGCCTTGCCCTGGCACTTTCCTGTGTCACACGGTATTTCTAACAATATGCTGTTTGTTTTGTTTTTGTGGTGTAGGGCAAGCACTCCACCAACTGAGCTATATCCCCAGCCCCATCTAATGATATGCATTTAAGATAGGATTATTTCTACTCTATGGGAACAGTTCACTGAACAGGCTCTGTTCTGGGGAGTTTACAAGAATTAAGGCTCTTAATACTGGCCACAACCTAATGGGGAAGCTGGCACAGAGAGGTTGAGTTTCTTGCCCAAAGACACATAGCTGTCATATGCCAGTGAGGAGCTTGACTCCAAAGTCTGTACTCTTAACCACTGAGCTCTTCTCTCCCCATGTGGCCCTGTGCCCTCTGCATTTCTCTCCATCTCTTCTCTTGGGTACACAGAGATGAAGAAGCTGTAAGAAAGCAATGTTTTGACATGGGGAATCCAAGAGATTCCCCCATGGTTATGCTTATTGCAAGGAGTTGGAGTACAATATTTGAAAAATAAATAATGTGCAGGAAACAGCGTCAACTGTGCTTCTCATCCATCACTAAAGCCCCTCCCCCGACGGTGTTCAGTCAGTCACTGCAAAGTCCAGGTCCTTTCCTTAAGGCTCTCTGGAATTCCAGACACTTATGTGGATCCATTGTGGCTTCTATGTTGCCCCATGCCCTGCAACCTGGTCCCTGGCCTCCCTCATCACAGCCTCCTGATTCCCCTGCTCCTCTCCTCCTCTCTGCTCTGCAGTTGATGACACGTCTCCGTGTAGTTCCATGGTGCCTTTGGAGTGCTTCTACATGTGTGTTTGAGTTCCCCAACTTGACTGTGGGCATCTGCTTGACAGCCCCACGGTGTTTGGCATAGTAGGGAACACATAGTCGGCCCACAGGAAATATTTGTGAATTGATTCACATGGAAAGAAAAGTCATCTCCATGTCTTCTCTAGGAGTTCAGCTCTTTTCCTGACTTGTTTGCTCTCTGAATCTTTGAAATTCACACTCAATCTCTTGTTTCCTTTATATCTCACATGTGTGCATTGGGCTGTGAGCTAAGCTGCCCGGGGAATATTTCAGCACCTCCAGTCCCTTGCCCAGTGACTTTGGGCTAGGTGTACTAACCTCTCTGTGCTTGTTTCCACAATGTAAAAGGGTGTCTCAGGAAGTCACCCTGGGAAGTAAAGGGACAGTACACATGCAGCCGCCAGACACACTGTCCATATGTATCAGCTATGAAAACAGAGGGGGTTTTCTGGGCGCAGTGGTCTGGGTTGAGGTTCCAGCTACTCCAGAGGCTGGGGTGGGAGGATCCCTTGGGTCCGGGAGTTCCAGGACAGCCTGGCCACAGGGTGAGACCCAGTCTCAAAACAACAACAAATGGTTTGAAGCCTCTCATTCGCTTGGTGATCTCACTTCTGCTCCCTGGCTTCTGGTCCTCAAGGACCTACTTGTACATGCATGGTAAAGCGCTGCGGATTAAATATTTTGCTTTTATTTTATTCACCCCTGTTTCCTCACATTGTTCAAATATACGTCATTTCCAAAAGCATCCTTTGGCTGTCACATTCTCCCTGGGCAGCAGGGGGTGCTAGTTGCTCAGTGCTCTGGAGCTGCTCTGGAAGTTGCATGCTCTCCAATGTTCTCTTTACATTAGGCCCGTTTTTCTTATTCTATGACTGGCTGTTTCCTCCCTCCATGTCTCCCCTCTGCTGCTGACTCACCACTATATCCATGTAACCCCTCCTCAAACGCACTCCTTGTGGATTGTGGCCATTCAGAAACATAGTGACACTTATCATCCCCCACCGCCCAACACACACACACACACACACACACACACACACACACACACACACACACACCAGATGATGACCAAGAATAATGCTTTTAAAAACAGCCACCATAAAAAGTCTGCAGAAGTTAAGGCCAAACGACCAAACATTAAAATTCGGAGAGGCAGGAAGGGTGAGCACTGAGTAGGTGGCCAACGCTTGTCCCCTGCAAACCCAGGCCAGGCCAGGAGGGTCAGGTCTGATGCTCTGCCGCCACACTGGGGCTTGCCCTGGCTTCAGAGCCCTTCTCGGCAGAGTTGTCCTCTGAGAGGCTTCCATAGAGTGGCCAACAGGTAAGAGACTGTACTGGCCCGCCCAGGTAGGGCGAGTTTCTGGGTCACTGTATCAGCTCCCAGATGCTCTGTGATGCATTCAGCTGCATCCCAGAAGCCACTGCCTAGGTCTCCTCGCCAGGTCCTCCTACCACATGTGCTAGTGACAGCAGCCATCATTAATGAGCCAGTGCCATGCGCCAGGCATTTTGGCATTCACAGCAACACCCCATTTGATCCTCCAAACAGGCTGAGAAGTAGAAGTCTAGCTTGGGTTAAGTAATTGGTCAAGGTGGTGCAGCTGCTCATTCAGGGGAAGAGCTGGGATGGAGTCCAGGCCATGACTTTCAACCCCTGGCCCTTACCCTTCCACTGCCTTCAGGGCCTCCTAGCGGTCACGTGATCTTACTCCAGCAACAGCAGGTAGAGCAGTTCCATCATGCCATGGGTCCCAGAAGTCACCCCTCTTCACTACCCCCAGCTCACAGCTCTGCAGAGACACCACACCTGGCAATGTGGTCTGCCTCTCTGGGAGAGCGTGTCCTCTCCTTGGAGTCCATCTCCACCAGGTGGAAAGAGGCATCACAGTACCCAGGCAGGCACAATGGCCCAGGGGCAAAGCACATGGCCTGGGAAATGACATTGTCTACAGAGATGCAGAAGCTGGGTGCACTTGGGGCACATGACATGGAGAAGTGGCCAGTTCTGCTGGACCAACCAAGAAGGAAAGAGAAGGGGTCAGCTCTCCTGTAGCCTGGGAGAGGGATGGACAAGCCACTTCTAGGACCTGAGGTTCCCATGGAGGCTGCCTGGTTCTCTATGAGAGCACAGCAGACAGCCCACTCCTAGCGCTTCACCTGGGGGCTGCAGGCCCAGTTCTGAGGAAGAGACAGGAGCAGATTGCCCTGATAGTTTTGGTTCACTGCATGGTTGATTTTATTGGCCTGAAAAATGGGTAGTCTTGGCAACTGTGGAAGCTTGTTCCCGAAGGGCCATACTATCTAGTGTTGGCATATAGTTTGTAACTTATATTCCAGAATTCTTCCACCTCTGGGTTGGAAACCATTAATGGACCCCACCCCCGATCAATTTAGTGGGACACAACCAGAAATATTCTTTCTTTATTTTTTATTAGTTGTTCAAAACATTACAAAGTTCTTGACATATCATATTTCATACATTTGATTCAAGCGGATTATGAACTCCCATTTTTACCCCGTATACAGATTGCAGAATCACATCGGTTACACATCCACTTTTTTTACCTACTGCCATACTAGTGTATGTTGTATCCTGCTGCCTTTCCTAACCTGTACTATCCCCCCTCCCCTCCCCTTCCCTCCCCTCCCCTCCCCTCCCCTCCCCTCCTGTCTTCTCTCCCTACCCCATCTACTGTAATTCATTTCTCTCTCTTGTTTTTCCCCCTTTCCCCTCACTTCCTATTATATGTAATTTTGTATAACAATGAGGGTCTCCTTCCTTTACCACGCAATTTCCCTTCTCTCTCTCTTTCCCTCCCTCCTCTCATCCCTGTTTAGTGGTGATCTTCTCATGCTCTTCCTCTCTATTCTGTTCTTAGTTGCTCTCCTTATATAAAAGAAGACATTTGGCATTTATTTTTTAGGGATTGGCTAGCTTCACTTAGCATAATTTTCTCTAGTGCCATCCATTTCCCTGCAAATTCCATGATTTTGTCATTTTTTAGTGCAGAGTAATACTCCATTGTGTATAAATGCCACATTTTTTTTATCCATTCATCTATTGAAGGGCATCTAGGTTAGTTCCACAGTCTAGCTATTGTGAATTGTGCTGCTATGAACATTGTTGTAGCTGTGTACCTATAGCACGCTCTTTTAAGGTCTTTAGGGAATAGTCCAAGAAGGGGAATAGCTGGGTCAAATGGTGGTTCCATTCCCAGCTTTCCAAGGAATCTCCATACTGCTTTCCAAATTGGCCGCACCAATTTGCAGTCCCACCAGCAATGTACAAGTGTACCCTTTTCCCCACATCCTCGCCAGCACTTGTTGTTGTTTGACTTCATAATGGCTGCCAATCTCACTGGAGTGAGATGGTATCTTAGGGTGGTTTTGATTTGCATTCCTCTGACTGCTAGAGATGGTGAGCATTTTTTCATGTACTTGTTGATTGATTGTATATCCTCCTCTGAGAAGTGTCTGTTCAGGTCCTTGGCCCATTTGTTGATTGGGTTATTTGTTATCTTATCGTTTAATTTTTTGAGTTCTTTGTATACTCTGGATATTAGGGCTCTATCTGAAGTGTGAGGAGTAAAAATTTGTTCCCAGGATGTAGGCTCCCTATTTACCTCTCTTATTGTTTCTCTTGCTGAGAAAAAACTTTTCAGTTTAAGTAAGTCCCATTTGTTGATTCTTGTTATTAACTCTTGTGCTATGGGTGTCCTATTAAGGAATTTGGAGCCCGACCCCACAATATGTAGATCGGAGCCAACTTTTTCTTCTATCAGATGCAGAGTATCTGATTTGATATCAAGGTCCTTGATCCATTTTGAGTTAACTTTTGTGCATGGTGAGAGAAGGGGATTCAGTTTCATTTTGTGGCATATGGATTTCCAGTTTGCCCAGCACCATTTGTTGAAGATGCTATCCTTCCTCCATTGCATGCTTTTAGCCCCTTTATCAAATATAAGATAGTTGTAACTTTGTGGATTAGTCTCTGTGTCCTCTATTCTGTACCATTGGTCCACCTGCCTGTTTTGGTACCAGTACCATGCCGTTTTTGTTACTATTGCTCTGTAGTATAGTTTGAAATCTGGTATTGCTATACCGCCTGATTCACACTTCCTGCTTTGAGTTGCTTTTGCTATTCTGGGTCTTTTATTTTTCCATATGAATTTCATGATTGCTTTATCTATTTCTACAAGAAATGTCATTGGGATTTTGATTGGCATTGCATTGAACCTATAGAGAACTTTTGGTAGTATCGCCATTTTGATGATGTTAGTTCTGCCTATCCATGAACAGGGTATATTTTTCCATATTCTAAGATCTTCTTCTATTTCTCTCTTTAGGGTTTTGTCATTTTCATTGTATAAGTCTTTCACCTCTCTTTTTAGGTTGATTCCCAAGTATTTTATTTTTTTGAGGATATTGTGAATGGGGTGTTTTTCCTCATTTCCATTTCAGAAGTTTTGTCGCTGATATACAGGAATGCCTTTGATTTATGAGTGTTGATTTTATATCCTGCCACTTTGCTGAATTCATTTATTAGCTCTAGTAGTTTCTTTGTAGACCCTTTTGGGTATGTTAGATATATTATCATATCATCCGCAAATAGTGATAATTTAAGTTCTTCTTTTCCTATTTTTATGCCTTTGATTTCTTTCGTCTAATTGCTCTGGCCAGTGTTTCGAGGACTATATTGAATAGCCGCTCCGGGCTCGGTGTGTGTTCTGATGGGAGCAGGCTATTCGCCCCAGATCCACGTTAGCTCTGCAATGCCTAGTGATCTTGAGCAAACAGCATTTAGATGATTTAAGACTCCCTATGCCTGCACAGCTGGAGAGGTCAGAGACTTGATACCTCGGTGCCCGCTGCCATGTTGGATCTCCCCAGAAATATTCTTTAAATGGAACTAGACTAAAACTGAATACAAAGGAAAATATCAGAGTGCACTGCCTTCTATATATAACTTGTTGATGGACCTTTATTTTATTAATTTCTTTATTTTATTTATTAGGGCCATCAAAGACCTGTCATGCTGGTTGTTGTATAAAGGAATCTAATTTATAGAGCCAAAGATGATGTCCTCACTGTAACAGAACCAAAATTTGAGACCCAGAAGAAAGAAGGAGTAGATGTTAATTGACTCTGCTATCCTCATTTAACCTAGTAGATAAGGAGGCAGTGGACAAAATGTCTTAGAGCAATTAAAATGAGAGCCATGGGGTTTTCCTAGGGAAACTGGCAGGGTTAGAAACCTAAGGACCCACTATTCTTCCTAGAAGGATAAGAACATCTTTCCCTATAGTCCAATTACGTATAAAGTGACAAAACTGTCTATCAGTAGGACAGGATCAGTGCCATGTTCCTGGGGGAGGTTGCTGCAAGGCAGAGAAATAGAAAGAAAGGGGCAACCCACTCATGCACTGGTAGTTTGATGGGTGGGGCTTTGTCTTGGAGTCATCAGATCATGCTGAGAAGTAATCCTCTGCCTGGGATCCAAAGAGGCCCTCCCTCCACCATTGGGTGAGAGGCCCTGAAAGGAGATTAAAGTGGAGACAGAGCTTCCATGTGTGATTGATTGCATTTGGCCCTCTCTAGAGACCCTGTGTTCACACAGGGGAGTAGCCCTAGTGAGAGACTTAGGATACTTTTAAGACAGACCTCAGTTTCTCAAGCAAATGGATTATTTTGGAAGGAGACTGAAGCAAAAATCAGACTAACATTTTCTTTGCCAAGGGCAGAGAGGGAAGTCTCATTGATAAGTCTCATTCCAGCAAGGCCCTTGAGTCATGAGTCCAGCAGCCACACTGTCCATTTTTAACTAGCTGACAGGGTCCCAGAATTTTTAACAGAGACAGAATATATAAAATGGAGTATAGGACTCCTGGAAGAAAAACAAAGTGATAGAGCATTAGTTTCTTTCACTCATCTTCTGAAGATCCCTGTACAGCTTCCAAGATGAGCCAGAGTATAGACATGACTGGATTCCTTGCTTTGCCAACTTCCTCCTGTTTTTTTTTATATTGATTTTATTTATTTATTTACTTTTTAAATACACGACAGCAGTGGAATGCATTATAATTCTTATTACACCTATAGAGCACAATTTTCGTATCTCTGTATATAAAGTATGTTCACGCCAATTTATGCCTTTATACATGTACTTTTTTTTGCATTACAATTCTTAATACACATATATACCTCCTGGGTTTTTGTTTTACAGATTTGAAGAATAAAATCCATGAACAACAATGAAAGGGAAGAGTAAATGGATCAGGATCCCTCTGGGTGAGAGGGGGCCAGATAGCAGGAAAAACCCATTTTGGTGTGCTAGCTGAGGGGCTTATATATTAAACAGGCATTGAAAAAGAATCAAGGCCATTAGTTTTATCCTTTAGCCTGAATTTTAATCCTTCTTTTTAACTCTTATCTGGTCACTCCCACCTTCAGTTTTTCCAAGCCTCTGGGACAAAGGAGGTAGCTGAAATATTCCCACAGGTGAGACTCATGGCCATTTACATTTGAAATAGGCCTTGAAGCTGCCCATTAATATTTCTACTAGTTAGCATCTTTTTTCTTTTAAATTTATTTATTCTAACTTGTTATATAGGACAGCAGAATGCATTTCAATTCATAGTACACATATAGAGCACAATTTTTCATGTCTGGTTGTACACAGAGTCACACCACTCGTGTTTTCATACATGAACTAGGGTAATGTTGTCAGTCTCATTCCACCGTCTTTCCCACCCATCCCGCTTTAGCATCTTGGTGTGTCCTTTGCCTTTGAACAAGGTCTCATTTGGGGCCCATCATTTCTGATTGTTGACCATTGACTATTCTCATCCATCAGCACTCTGATTGGTTGGTCACCTAGAAAAAATATTTGGGTTAGTAATTTCACACTTGATCTTAGCCAAAAGGCCTAGAAGCAATGGGGTTAATAATTTCAAAGGCATCTTTACTCTTATCAATTCAGATTGACCCTTTTTGTTAAAGTTTTATTTAAATCACTGAACTGAAAGGCATTTGAATCCATTAATTAAACTTATGTGTACTCATTTATCTATAAGCCAATTTTGATAGGGTGCCCATCACAAAAACATATGTAGACACAACAATACAACACACAGGTGTACACACATACATAAAACAGGAAACAAAGATCTTGTAGCTTTTTAGTAGGTAAAATAGAGCCTATCACATATTTTTAAAGTATGACCCAAAAATGAAAACAGCCTGTGCAGTTGGGAACATTAGGAATAAAATCTGCCAGCCACTGTGGATGTTGAAATCAAAGGTTTATTTGTCCTCCATGGGGAAGATTTACTCCCACCATCATCACTTTTTATTCTCCTTGCTTAAAACTCTTTAAAGGAGAAGATTTTTATATATGGGCTAGTTCCATTACTTTTTCTTGTCCCTAGCCCAAGAATTTTTATTCCCCATTTTTGGTAGGTTCCTGTAACAGTTTCCATTTGTGCATTTAACTCCCCCCCTCCCCCCCCCCCGCCACCACCCCAGTGTGCTCAGTTCCCCTTATTGGAGATTTCTTGCATACCCCCATACCATTTTCCTAGGTGTGATCTTGTGGTCACACTTATTTAATCCTGGTATGGCTCAACCTCAAAAGAAGTACTTGGTTGTCTCTGTATCTGCTTAGGCCCTTTCCCTGTGTTGCTGATCCACTTCAGATTTGGGGTCCTTTGTTTCGCTCAAGGATTGTAGTTTCCTGCCCCTCTCCAAGGCTACTGCAACAAGGCAGTGGGCTTATATATCAAACATCTCCTCTGAAGAGGGGATCCCTGTGACCTCTAGGTAATATATGGAACTCCATGTTGGGTGCGAAAATTGTTAGATATAATGAGAGTCCACAAGAGATTAAACAAGTGCTTGAAAGTGGGTGGGCAAGACAAATCTTTATTTCTGCCAGAAGGGCATGTTACGGGAACGGGCCTAGCAAGCACACCTGGGCAGGAAGTCCACTGGTTTATATACCTAACATAGTGCTGCCCTTTGCCCTGATTGGAGGACTTGGGTACAATTTATACAATTGGATTCAATTAAGGTTGAGTACTGTATTCTGAAAATGGACCACGAGACTTTCTATTTCTCACAACTTCCATAACAAAATATCAAAGACTCAGTAGCTTAAACAACAGAAATTTATTTCTCACAGTTCTTTCAGCTAGATGTCTGAGATCAGGGTATTAACTCTTCCTGACTTGCAGACAGTTGTGTTCTTACAGTGTGCTCACATGGCAGAGAGGGGGTGGGGAGGACACACTCTAGAGTCTTTTCTTTTTTTTTTATTTTTTTTTTTAGTTGTAAATGGATCTTTTACTTTATTTATTTATATGTGGTGCTAAGAATCAAACCCAGGGCCTCAGACATGCCAGGCAAGTGCTCTACCACTAGGCCACAACTCCAGCCCTGGTGTCTTTTCTTATAAAGGCCATCAGAAAGGGTCCTACCCTCATGTCTGCTTCTAATTCCAAATATCATCACAATATGCATGAGAGCTTCATAATATGAATTTGGGGAGGGCACAAATGTTCAGTGTTTTATCCCTGCCTTCCCAATATTCTATCCTTTACATGTGCATTCTATCCTTTACATTCTGTCCTGTATCAGTCAAAGTTTTCCAGAGAAACATAACCAGTAGGACAAATATATATATATATATATATATATATATATATATATATATATATGAATGAATGAATGAATGAATGAAATTTACCATGAGAATAGAATTGACTTATACAGTTATGGAAGTCCCACTATTGGCTGTAAGTTTGTGGTATAATTCAGTCTAAGTCTGAATGCCTGGGAACTATGGGAACCAATGGCATAACATCTAGCCTGAGAACCATAAGCTCCAATGCTAAAAGGCAGAAAAAGTTGGGAATATCAGTATGTTTCCCAGGCTGGCCTAGAACTTAAAATCCTCTCATATCAACCTCCCAAGTAACTGGGATTATAGGTCATTGTCACCATGCCAAGTCCTCAACAGTTTGGATGATGCCTGCCCACAGTGCGGATGGTGGATCTTTTTTACTCAGTTTTAATAGCTATTTGGGTATCTCTTAGCCTAGTTAAATGGACATATAATATTAGCCACTACATATCCAAACAGCTCTAAAGATCATAACTTATTCCAGTATCAACTTTAAAGTCTATAATCCAAATTCTTTTTTAAATCAAATAGTGTGAGAGTGTAGATATGATTTTGAGAGATAACAGAGATGTCAGTAGTGGATAACTCTATGGAGTGGACCTACTCTATTGACCCCCACATGCTTTCTTTTGAAGGCCAATTTGCCTAAGGCTGTTCTGACACTACCTGGCTTAAGTCAATAGAATATGCTCATTCCTCAGCAACCAACCAGATACTTGGAGGAGAAATGCAGGTCCAAAAGTCTGCTCCATGCTGATAAGAAGAACATAAGTGGGCTGGGATTGTGGCTCAGTGGTGGAGCACTTGCCTAGCAGGCATGAGGCACTGGGTTGGATCTCCAGCACTACATAAAAAATTAATTAATTAATTAAGTAAGTAAGTAAAGGTATTGAATAATAGCATATGCTCATACCTGAATAGTCTCTTTCCAATGAAAACAAGAAATCCAACAGCCATCTCTTATTTTGAAAAATCTCTATACCTATCAGTTAAAACTGGTAGTGTTTCTGTCATCAATTCTTTATCAAGGAATAGTACAACCATACATTTTGTGTCCTCTTCAGACTAAAAACTAAAAGTTTTCAGGTAAAGATTCCTTTATTTCAATACATGCTCAATCCCATTCCCTTCACTTTTCTACGGAGGCACCAAGTTCTTACACTTTTATCCAGCAGTGAATAGCCACAGAGATCCCATGACATCTCCCCACAAGGTCCTATTCCTCTTGCACACATTGTTTATAAGGGAAGATTAATTTTATGTTTTCCAGGGGCTCCTGGTATATCTTTCCTCTTTACCCATGGAGATTCTGAGTAGCCTGTGGATGGGACAAGGGTGGTCAGAAAGAATCCTGGATACACAAGGATCTGCCCTCATTCTGCAAAAGTGAGAGTTTCTCTCTGTTTCTCTCTCTCTCTCTCTCTCTCTCTCTCTCTCTCTCACACACACACACACACACACACACACACACACACCAACTGAACACCTTTATTTCACTAAAAACCAAATAAATAACTTTATTGGAAGTAACAATCAAACGGAAAGGCCCAAACTGAAGGGAACTTGCTGAAAGGGCTACGTGTAGGCCCAGCCTGGGGACCCACCCCGGGGGGTGGCATGGGCTGGGCACAGTCCTGCTCAGTCGTCCTTGCAGCTGCGGCCCAGGGTGAGCCTGTCAAAGAGGATCTCGGCCATGGGGTCTTCCAGGGTCTGAATCCTGCGCAGGTTGGTCAGGTAGCCGGCCAGCTCGCGGATGGTGAGGACCTGCTGGTGCAGATAGTGGTGCTGCAGGAACTGGCAGAGGTGGGGGTCGCCCCTCTCGGCGGCCAGGTGGTGCAGCTCCAGGAGGCCCTGGTTGAGGCTCTTCTCCAGGTGGAAGGCGCACTCCATGGCCTGGAGGCCGCTGTGCCAGTCGTCGCGGCCGGGCTTGGTGGTTTCGTGGAGGCGAACACCGCCGTCGCGCTGGTTCTGCAGCTCCAGCAGCTTCTTGGCGCAGACCTTCCACTCTCGGGAGCGGCTCAGGAAGAAAGTGGCGAAGTGCTGCAAGGCCACGTCGTGGCGATCGCAGAAGAAGGCCACAGATAGGTACACGTAGGAGGTGTACAACTGCAGTTGGACTTGGCTGTTGACGTTGGCATCGAAGTCGGGGTGATAGTTGAGGAGCGCCTGTGAGGGCTCGGAGTAGACCATGGCGGACGCCGGTGCGGGCGCGGGTGGCGCGGGCACGAAGTCGAAGACGGCGCGGTAACACTGACAGCAGACAGTGAAGTCGGCAGCTGCGCTGGCCGCGGCAGCGGTTGGGTCTTCTGGGCGCCCCCAGGATTGGTGAGGAAGGTGCGGCTGGCAAAAAAATAGGCTCGGGACCCGGGAGGGTCACCGTTAGGTGGACCTGAGGAGAAATGGAAGAGGAAAATGGCTGCCGGAAGTGAGCAATAGCGGATGTTGGCCTAGAAATGGCTACCACTGGGCGGAAATCCGTTGAGGGAAGGTCAGGGGTCAGCGATCAGTGGCTGGGGCCGCCAGCACCTAGTTCCATCCGCAAACTAGCCAGTGTGAGCTAACCTATAATATTTCTAAAAGGTACTTATGAATATAAGGACAAGCTTCTTGTGTCAATCACCTGAACATTTTCTTAAAGCAACTCATTGGAATATTGTCCAAATGTGATTGTTTGATAAAACTGTAGTACTTTTTGTGGTGTCCTTAGTTAATATCATAAACCTCTATTTAAATGGCATCTCTCTTTAGTGATTTCAAAGTTTATACTAATAATGACCCTTTTGAGGGAGGGGTTAGGTGTCAGTGGTCAGAGGCCAAGGCTTGGTACTGAGTTCCATCAGCAACCCAGGTGTCTTCACAATGTCTATTCTCCATTGAATTTTTAATTTTGCAATAACATTTCTAGCATTCAAGGACTTTCTCTTGTCTTCTGTTGTTTCCTTCTATAACAATGTGCTCTCTTTTTATAAACTTCCTGTCTTCCTTATAATTCTGAGAATATGAATTTTAATTTTGGCAAAGTTCTCTTCTGTTTCTTTTATTATACCTGTTTATTTCCTTCAGCATTAGTTTTATTTGTTTCTGGTAGTCTCCTCTTCATTCCCTGAAATAGCTGGCCAACCTTTGTTTATTCATTTGTGGGAATCAAGGACCCTTTGGATTTGCCCTAGGGAATTAGCATGACTCTGATCCACAGTTGTGAAGTCTTGGAAGGTCCACTTCACTAACAGGCTTCTCTGAGTATTAGAGTATAGCGCTTCAATTAGACAGTGTTCTCCTTTGGGGATACACGGCATGAATCATCCGAGTTCCAAAATTTGGGCATATCCATTAGAAGGCTTTAGTGGATCTCTCTTCTAGGCAATATGTGCTGCTGTTTTGTGCCCCTTCTGTTCAGTTATTCAGTTGTCTCAACCTCTACTGTTATTTGGGTTTTCTTCCTGGTCAGATAATATTGCCTTTGAAATGTAGTTTCGGAGGACTAAAAGGGATCAAATGCTACTGGTGCTCATTACCCACTTTAACAGACATGGCAGAGGGGTATAGCAAGGTAGGGGCAGGCAGATCTGCTGTTTAGAGAGGAACTCTTTAATTTCATAGTTGCACCAGTACCCTCTGTAGTTGTTTGGTTTTATAGACACTGTTCTTGAACTTTCTCCAAGTATGTTTGACTTTCTACTGCAGGTGTTTTTAATTTTCTGGATTTATCAGTCTGAAAGCATCCTTTGTTTTATCTTCCAAGCACTCCTCACCTTTTCTGCTTTACTAATTGTATGTGTATGTGTATGTGTATGTGTAGTAGATAAGTGTTTGTGTGTCTAGCTCACCACTATGGCTCCAGTAACCTTTTTTACTCTTAAAAATACAAATAATTATTTCTTAAGTAATTAATACATCCACATGATTCAAAAACAGCAAAAGTCTCTCTGCAGGCTACCAGTGGAATATTACTTTTTCTAATCAGGGGTGAAAAGAGGAAGAGAAGGAAGAAATAATGCTCACATTAAGCAAAAATCACTGTGGTGTAAGGGGAATCTTTAAAAATATGTTCTTTAGAAGCACATTTGTTTTCAAGTTCTCATGAAACATTTACAAAGATGGACCAAATCCTGGGCCATTCAACAACATAAATTTAGATGGATTTAACTCGTGCAAAGACATGTTCTCTGACCACAATAACATTAAACTAGAAATCATTAAAAGAAAGATATCTGAAAAAAAACTCTGCCAAATATTTGGAAAATAATGACATACATCCAAACAGTACATGTGTCAAAGAAGAGATCAAGGGGTATGAAAGTTATTTGGAAGTGAATGATAGTAAGCACAACATATCAACATTTGTGAGAGTCATCTAAACTACTTAGATGGGAGCACTAAATGGCTGGCTATATTACATAGAAAAAGGTCTCAAATCAATTTTTTAACTTCCAAACTACAAGAAGCAAGAACAAAATAATTCCAAATCTAGTAGAGGGAAGGAAGAGTTTGTTGCAATTCAGGAAATGTTTTGTGACCTGAGACAAAGCTAAAACATTGAGAACCCTGAATAAGACAGGGATATGAGAAGTCTTTTATTGGACATTGACCCCTAGGAAGAGGCCAGTGGCTTAACTTTAAGGTCTGTGGTTGGGCAAATTACTTGAAATAGAGGTCTAGGTGAGAACTTCCTTCCCTTTGCATTCACAGGACATTGGATCAAAGGCATGAGGCAGAGTGAGGGTTCCTCGTAGACTCTACTTTAAAGTAAACTGAAGCTACTACTCAAGACTTCATCCTTTGAATGATATGTCCCTGCATGGCTAGAATCAATTGGCTGGAAAATAAAAGCCAATTTAAAAATCATATGTTCTTTGTGTAAATTATTTTCCTAACCTATTATCTCTCAAAGAAAATATAGAAATCCAACTTTCAGTCTAAGATTGTGCTTGGCTAATAAAAATTTTCCATTGTAGCTTTTCCTTGCTGGTTTTTTTTTTAAATTTCTGTAATTGTGGGAATTGAATCCAGGGGCATGCTACCAATAGGCTACATCCCCAGCCCTTTTTATTTTATTTTTTTATTTTGAGACAGGGTCTCACTAAGTTACTGAGGCTGGCCTCAGATATGCAATCCTCCTTGCAATCCCAAGTAGCTGGGATTACAGGTGTGCACCACTGTCCTGGTTGCCCCTTGATATTTCTTTTAGTTTTATTTTATCTGTGTCAAAAGGTTCAGAGTGAGAGGAGAACTTTCAGCATAATTTTATTAGGCCCTTCTCCTACCCTCTCACCAGGGAGGGTATTCATGCTAAAAAAAGAGAAAAAAAGAATAGACATGTCCAACTGCCCCCTAAAGGAAAAGTACTTATTTTCTCCTTAGGCCAGTTTCTGCAAGTTGTATGCACTTAAAAGAGAAGTGTGGTGACGGTAGTAGTGGTTTGATGCATGTGAGGGAGAGAAAGTGTGTGTTTGTTTTTTTCTAAGTTAGAGTTACCTTGTTTTCTTTTGATGAAGTCCAGAGAGCTATAGAAAGTTCAACTCACTTTCCTCTAGTGAAAGAGAGTGAAACTGAGCATGAAGGAAAGAGAATAAAACTTATGGAAAGAAAGGCTAACATAACCTCAGCTATGACAGGCATATAAGAATGATCTCCAAGTAATTTTGACTTATTAGATTAAATCATCAGATTTTATGACAATTGAGTTGAACTTTCTATAGCTCTCTGGCAAGTCTCTATTAAATTTTCAGCTTTTTGGAGGGAAGAATAAAAAAGCTTTACCTAAAATTCATATGGGAAAGAAAAAGGACAAAGTTGGAGGGCTCATAATTTACTGAATTCAAAGCTTACTATAGCACTCCATTAATAAGGTTTACTTGATGTTAGCATGACGATAGAAGTGATGAATGGAATAGAATTGAGGAACCCAAGATAAACCCACATATTTATGGTCAGTTAATTTTTGACAAAAGCAAGGAATAGTCTTTTCAATAAGTGATGCTGAGATAATTGGATAACCATATATAAAATGTTAACTCACAGGGCTGGGGTTGTGGCTCAGTGGCAGAGCGCTTGCCTAGCATATGTGAAGCACTGGGTTCAATCCTTAGCACCACAGATAAATAAATAAAGGCATTGAGTCCATCTAAAAAAATTTTAAAAATAACTCACAAATGGGTCACAAACTTAAATATAAGAGATAAAAACCATAAAACTTTTAGCAAAACATTTAGAAGTAAAACCTTATAATCTTGGACTAGGTACTACTTTTGTAGCTATGACACCAAAATTACAAGCAACAAAAGGAAAAAATAGAAAAAATTTGACTACATCAAAATTAAAAACTTTTGATAAAAAGTTAAAAATATTTTTACTCAAAACAAAAAAAGAAAGTACAGAGAGAAAATATTTGCAAATTATATAACTAATAAGAAACTTATATACAGAATATATAAAGACCTCTTAAAACAAAATGAGCAAAATCACATAATCCAATTGAAAGATGAACAAAGTTGCAGGGCATGGTGGCACATGCCTGTAAGTTCCAGCCAAGATGCATAACAGAGAGAGACACCATCTCATAAGAAGGAAAAGGAGAAGAAATAATGAGCATTGTGTTTACATAAGAATATTTCCAAAGAAGATGTGTAAATTGCCAATAAATACATTCAAAGATACTCAATATTAATAGCCACCAAGAAAATTCAATCAAAACCACAATAAGAAACCATTTTACCCACACTAGGATGATAAAAATAAAAAAGGCAAATAATGGCAAGTGTTGGAGATATGAGGAAATGGAAACTCTCATACTTTACTAGGAGGATTGTAAAATGGTGGAAAACTTGGGTCAGGTGCAGTGGCGCATACCTGTAATCCCAGCAGCTCTGGAGGCAGAGGCAGGAGGATTGCAAGTTCAAAGCCAGATAAAAACCAGCAGTTTAGTGAGGTCCTGAGCAACTTAGCAAGACCCTGTCTCAAAATAAAAAAATAAAAAGGGCTGGGAATGTGGCTCAGAGACTATGCGCCCCTGGGTTCAATCCCTAGTACTAAAAAAAAAAAAAAAAAAAAGAAGAAGAAGATAAAAAAAGTATCTGGGGATCAGCACAGTGCACCCATTTTATAGAATTACTCCCTTAATCTCATGTTCCCACAACTTGCACCTGTCTGTCCCTTATCATAATGAAATACTAATATATGCTACGAAAAATATGAACCTTCAAAACATTAAACTAAAATGAAAGAAGCCTGTTATGAAAGGCTGATATGGTTCTGTTTATATGAAATGTCCAAAATAAACAAATCCATGGAGAAAAAAAGTAGAAAAGTGGTTGCTAAGAGAGGGGAATGTGGAATGATTGCTAATGGGTATGAATGGGTACATAGCTTTTCTTTTGCATAATGAAAATGTTTTGAAATTGCACAGTGATGATGGTTGCACTACTCAGTGAAAACATGAAATGTTGAATTATATTTTCTAAAGAATTTTTGTGGTATGTGGATTTTATCTTAATAAATGATAAATGTTTGAGGAGATAGATATGTTTAACCTGATTTAAACGTTATACAAATATATATATATATATATATATATATATATATATATATATAATCACATGGTACCCCATTAATAGGTGTAATTCTTATGTTTTCATATACCAGTTAAAAATAAACTTAATTTATTTTTATATCCAGCCCTGGGAATATAGCTCAGTTGATGGAGTGCTTGCCTTACATGCACAAGGCCCTGGGTTAAATCTCCAGCACCACACAAAAAATAAATAAATAAAAATTAAAAATAAATTTAATTTAAAAAAAGAACAGTGTGTCAGCCAAAGAGCAGAATATTCAGTGGAGATGAAATTCCAAGTGATGACTATATGGCTCATTGGTCATGAAAACTGATTATTTTTATCATTGGGCAATATTGAAGGAAGTTAATTTGCATGTCGGTGATGACTTCTTTTCTACCAGAGAGGTGTAATAAGATGAAAAAAAGCATTTACAAAAGGAAATTTTAAGTTCCTTAAGGGAAAAGGTATGTTCTTCAATTAAATCCATCAACAAATATTCATGAATTTCCTATACAAGAGGCTGTGTTTTTAGGTACACTATGCAGGGAAGAAATATTAACCTATGTTAACCTATATATATTAACTGCCCTATAATACCACACAGGAGGGCTGGGGTTTTGGCTCAGCAGTAGAGTACTTGCCTAGCACATGCGAGGCCCTGGGTTCAAGCCTCAGCAGCACATAAAGATAAATAAAATAAAGGTATTGTGTCCAGCTACAACTAAAAAATAAATATAAAAAAAAACATAAACATGGTGCATGTATTATACTAAAAGAACATGTAGTATACTTAAAAATATATACTTAAGGACACACACACACACACACACACCTTAAAATTGGTTGAATTTGGTGGTTGTTTCCCTTCAAGATGCTTTTGTCATTGATCTTGAATAGTGACTCTTGTTGGCCACTAGATGGAAGTCTAACAACATATATCTTTTGAAAATGACTTGATTTATTCAAACTAGTTTTATGTCATGAACAAAAGCTATTGCTAGCTTTGAAAGTCTGGATTGTAGTCTGTATTTATTGCATAATTGTTCAAGGTGAGTAATTTATTGATGTTGCTATGAGTCAACCCAACTATAAGTCAGTGTGGGCCCAGCACCTGTTTAGAGACCCAAGATAGAAACTTTCCATTCATCATTCCCTTGCCACTTAGGGACTTTGTTGTATTCTGTTCTCTTGTGGTAGGTTGTATTATTTACTCACAGTTCATCCTTCCTTTTCTATCTTAGCCATGATTTCATTGGTGGTGGTAAATACTTCTTTGTCCCCTAATTTTGAGTGTCCCATGTCTTTTCCTTTCATTAGTGGTGTGTGAGAAGATAAAAAGTCTGGTAAATGTGCTTACACAATTGTGGTTGGCCATGCACTGAGCATTGTAGAATCAGGAGGCAGGTAGAGCAAATCTCAACTCATCTCAACCCAACTCAACCCATAGCCAAGCCCTGCAGATAACAATTGAGTCATTCTGGAGACCTGTAACTGGGATTTGAGTGTTGTATGTTAGTTTTATTACAGCAAAATTATGAAAGACAACTCCCAGAACACAAATTCTATACTTAATTCTTTGATTAAAGTGGTTCATTTGCACCGAATGATAGCAGCCAGAATTTGGTTATTCTCAGTTATGAATACATAATGGCTATAAATACTTGCAAATTGGTGCCTGGCAAAGTCAATTTTGATGTTCAGTTCACTTTGGTAAATAAAACTTTGTCAAAGAGAAAAATTCCACATTTATGTGGTTTTTGGCCTGAAGTTGCCTTAGAAATTATCACATGATTGTGTCTGCCAGGAAAGAGGAAGGGAGGGAGGAGATAATGGTGGTAAGAGAAGAGAAATTTTGCAAAGGAGAATAGCTCTTTGCTTAGGGTTTGTAGCTGCCGCCTATATTTTGTCAGTTGAGTACCTTAATCATGTTTACAAATTAGAAACAAAACATGTTTTCTAGACCCTCTGGTGTTAGGAAACAAGCCTCAAATTATATTTCATTGTTTCCAAATTGAGTGCTAAATCTTTGAGTCATAGCTGTGTAAAATTGTTGCTTTGTAGAACTGGGAAGTAGTTTCAGTGGCCACGACCTACATATTAGATTAGTTGGTTGAGAAAATATCTTGCAAAGTTACATTTTGTAGGTGGGATATCATATTATTGTCTCTCATCTGCTTTTAAAATATTAATTGCCAAAGAGAATTGTTATGAATAAAGTTAATTTTAGAAGTTAAATTTAAATAATTTTTTATATTGTCAATCAATAATTTTGAGAAAAAGTGTGACCATATGTTTTTATACATAAAACCAAAACTAGGGGCTGGGGATGTGGCTCAAGCGGTAGCGCGCTCGCCTGGCATGCGTGCGGCCCGGGTTCGATCCTCAGCACCACATACCAACAAAGATGTTGTGTCCGCCAATAACTTAAAAAAAAAATAAATATTTAAAAAATTCTCTCTCTCTCTCTCTCTCTCTCAAAAAAAAAAAAAAGAGAGAGAGAGAAAAAAAAACAAAACTAAATATTCTATTTTTTTCAAATCTTCATGTTGGCTTTTTTGAATGCAATAAAAGATTTGTGTGTTGTTATTTTCGTCAGGAGTGGAAAAATATTTTGTTAAGGTTACGTTCTCTAACAATGTTAGTATTTAAATATTGGGAAAATGTTACCATGGAAAGTTCTGGAATATACTGAAAAATAGTATAAATACTAGACACTCATTTATTATGAGACCTATGACTTTGAGAGAGAATTAGATTTTATTCTCAAGTTGTTTTGGTTGGAAATGTAGTAAGACCTATTGACCTTTAAACAGTGTTATATAATAAACCCAACAACAAATCTAAAATAATTAAAATTATTGTTTTTGTGATACTTTATGACAAAACTATGTTCATATAAAATAATAAGTTGTGTTCTCCCTAAATGTGCTTTTGAAGGATGAATTATCTCTTGATCATGGATCATTTCAAATGTGTGCAACAAAAATAAAATAAAATAAAAAACTACTATAATAGTGTTATGATTTGTATGAGGTGTCCCCCAGAACCTCCTGTGTTAATGCAGGAATGTTCATAAGTGAAATGATTGGATTATGAGAGCTGTAATCTAATCAGTTCATCCTAGTTTAAGTGAACTGGGTGGTAATTGTAGGCATGTAGGGCATGGCTGGAGGAGGTGTGTCACTGGGGTGAGCCCTGGAAGGATGCATCTTCCCTGTGGCCCCTTCCTCATTCCTCTCTCTGCTTCCTGACCCCATCATGAGCTGAGCAGCCTTTCCTCTGCTGGGTCCTTCTGCCAAGATACTCTGTCTCACCTTGGGGGCCCAAAGCTATGGAACCAGCCAAGGTGGACTAAACTTATGAAACTGTGAGTTGAAATACACTTTTCCTCCTCAAAGTTGTTCTTGTCAGGTATTTTGGTCGCAGCAATGCAAAACTGACTAACATAAATAGATTCCCATGTTCCCATCTCCCACTTTGAACATTTATTTATTCATGGTGGTATACTAATTACATGTTGTTTTGAAGAAATTATAAGACATTGCCTCATTTCATAATAAATATTTCAATGTGTAAGTCTAAACATTGAGAACTCTTTCAGATAAAATATTACTTAAATATGCTTTTAAAAGTTCTATATTTATGACTGGCAAGGCAAACAGTCACTTTCAAACAACATTTTGCTGTCACAAGGAGTGCATGTCTTGCTCCAGATAAGTAATTGTTGCCAAGAGACCATTTCCTGTAAATTGGCAGTTACATGAGATATGGCTCTAAAGAGCAATGCACTGCAGTTAGCAAAAGGTCATGAGCTATGCTTTCTCCTCTGATTGGAGAAATAAAGCTTCAGGGTTACATATCAGCAAACACAGAAGTACTCAAGTGCTTTCTCAAGTTTCTTTATGTTTGTTGTGTTAAAAGAAAATAGGAACTTGTCTTTCTCCTTTGTAAATATTATGAAAGCATCTTTTAACACTGCTTCAATCATACATATATCCCAGGAAAACTGGTTCTCAGAGCCATATTTCTGGCTCAAGTACACAAGACTATACAATAGTGATTCTTAACATTTATGAGTTTGTAAAAAATGGAAAAAAAAGTACTATTAAGAAATAAGCTCAGGGCTCAGGGGTATGGGGGAATCATGCCTGTGATCCCAGCAACTTGGGAGGTTGAGGCAGAAGGATGGCAAGTTCAAGACTAGCCTCAGCAACTCAGTGAGGTTCCAAGCAACTTAGTGAGACCCTGCCTTAAAATACAAAAAGCACCCCTGGGTTCAATCCCTGCTACCAAAAAAAAAAAAAAAAAAAAAAAAGAAGAAGAAGAAAAAAAGAAAATATCATTATGTATTTGGTATACTCATTCTGTATGAAGTATATGAAAATACAAAGTTTGAATAAATAAAATTCCCATTTTTTATCAAAAATATTTGAATATTGTTAGCTTCATATGGTTCAACATTTAATGTCAGTTGCTTTTCAAGGAAAAGTCTGACATATCATTTTGAGTTACACCAATGGGAAGTCTAATTGTTCATATTCAAGACTTTACTTTTCATCTGATAGTAGCATATTTTCATTTACTAATGAGTTAGTAAACTGTCTTTTAAGAACAGACCTTGCAAAATTAATATTTAGTACTTAAGAAGTACCGTCCTAGCTGAGATGTTAGAGGTTATCTCATTGTGAAAAGCATCGCTAAATGTCCCTCAATATTTTTTCCATTTCATCTCTGCTTAATAGAAGTCCCAATATTTAGCTGGGCACATGGCCAACTAATATGAAAACATAGATCTATGTATCTTCTGCAGCTATATAGGCCAGGTAATTAAGTTCTGATCAGTAATGTGAGAAGAAATAATCTACTCCTCCCCTTTCTGATCTCTTCATCAATTGGGTGGATGCAGATGTGGTAGAGGTATACCATTTTGGATCCTGTAAGTCAGGGCAACATTATTCCAATAATGGGAATAGCAAGATGATAGGAGCCTAGGGCCTTCCTTGCTTTTCTGAAATCACTGTACTCTCCTGGGCTACTTATGTCCAGACTTGTACATGAGGGAAGAATAATTTATATGTATAATGCTTTCAACGTATAGGTGACAAAACAAAAGACCCAGAGGAAAGAACTTGCCCAGAATAATTCAGCCAGAGAGTGACAGTATTTAGACTCTTAATGATCATTGCTCATCTTCTGCCATCTCTGTGAAATTGAGACCACTTAAACACAGGACTGACATGCAAAAAGGTAACTTTAAAATACTTCTTTGATTTGTTCTTAATACTTTTCTTTCACTAAGAATGAAGATTTGAACCAAATTAGATGATTTTACTCAGACGATGAAATGTTAGACATTAAGTCTTTGTATGTTACTGCCGTATGTAAATTTCATTTTATAGTTGTCCTTTTCAAGTTTACAGCACATTTAAGTTTCCATATTCATAAAACTACAACCAATGGATGAAAAAATAGCCTTATAGGATTTTTAAACATTTCAGTGGTCTCAGTTTCCTCCAAAGGCCCAAGGGCAATAATCAAGATAAAGTTATTTTTGTCAATTTTGGATATGGACTGGATAAGTTATTCAACCTCCCTCTAAAAGATGACAGCATCTCTGGAATTAGTAAATTGGGGTAGTCAAGTGTACCATCTCTTATGTTTTGTGGAGGTCAATGAACATGTATGTATGTTTCTAAATGATCAATCTTAGTTGTCTTGATAGCCACTGCCGAAATTTGGGAATAAAATTGATTCCTAAACAGTTACTATATTTTTCTCTTGTTCTAGAGCCACATATTTCCTTATTATTAGCCCACACATAAGCCTAGGAATTACCATAACATTATTATTAAAATTCTAAGTTTTCAATGAAATATGATATACATAGAGAAAAGTATACAAATCATGAGTCAGCTTCGTGGGTTTCATATACATATGAAACGAACACCCACATCAAGAAACAGAACAAAACCAACATCCCAGATGACCCCTCATTCCTCTTTTCAGTCATTACCTCCCAAGAGTAAGTACTCTACTGAATTCTGACAACAGAGGTGGTGATCTTTGCCAATCCTAAATGGAATCATGTTGCATGTACTCTTTTGGATCTGCCTTTTCTGTCCAACAGTGAGATTCATTCAAACTTTTGGGTATAGTTGTAATTTTTCTTTTCATTGATATGTAACATTCCATTGTGTGAATGTATCAATTTTTCTGAAACTGTGAGCTGAAATACACTTTTTAAAAAAAATTTATTCATTCCACTGTTGATGATGTGTCATCGTGTGAAGCCTAACATCTTTTATTAAGTGGCAAAGTTTTGTTTTCTCTAATAATGACCACCTCAGATCCTGTATTCTGCAGTTGTTTTCTTTTTCTTTCTTACTTATTTTTGTGGTGCGGGAATGCAGGGTCTCATACAGCCTCTATATTCTGCACTTGTGAACAATATTGATAAGAAAGGCAGTTTTAATGAAAAGCACTGAATTTAAAAAAGCAAACAATTTCTACCTCCTTATAATTTAAACAATTAAAGATACAAAGCAGATGAATTATTTGATCATTTCAGCTGGCAAACTTGACTATGGTGATCAAAGAAGATAAATCTCAAAATTTGCTTTTGTCTTGATTGTTACCAAACTTTTCGTGGAGTTCATGCCCTTGGTGTATTTACTATGTCACTTATCTTTTTTGCTCTCTTTTGGTGATGGTCATCAAGGAAAGAGGTGTCAAAAATTCTGGCACTCCTGGGTAAGATAGGAGAGCTTAGAGGAATCTGTCTATCCATAATCCTTCTTGGTTAAAGTGGCTTGCATTCTCTTCTGAGCAGGGTCACAGTCCTGCTGGCCCAAGCAAGATTTCAGAGAGTGCTTGGGTGGCTCAGGGCAGCCCCCATCTGGTACCATGTCCAAAACCTGTGCACCTTGCTCATTTTTGGCTGTTTGGTCTCCCTTTTGGGGCTGCCTTCTATTGCATCTACTTCTGCCTCCTAATGAGGCTGGAGGAATACCAGAAGAAACAAGTCATAAATCAGGCCAATATTGTTCAATAAGATGTACAGCCATAGGGTTAAGAATGTGGTCTTATCCATTCAGCAGGAAACAAGAAGGCTGTTGCCAGCTGTGATTATGGAAGTAGACATCTTCATGCTTTCGACTCAAGTACAATAAATCACCTCATGCTAGAAGGATGGCTGGAGAAGAAAACTGTAATGCTGTCAATAAGAGTACTTGTAGTAAAATACTATGCACAAGAATGAACATTTCCCTTCTTAAGTATGGAAAGAATCCCGGAACAAATGACTCCATTAGGAAGGTTTTCATGATTTTGGTTAACTTTCAAAGAATGAAGCTATCATGTGAGACTGTTTGCAGAAGATCTGCTCAATATTATTCAGTCTTTATCATTTACAAAGCTGTATATAAATACAAGCAATCCATGGGCTTAAGAAGGTCCATCTATTTTGCTATCTCCAAATGAAAGATTTCAGTGAAAAAAAAACATGTTGAAGTGCTTTCTGGGGGTCTTTGAAGATGGTTAAGTTGATAAAGCTTTTTTTTTTTTTTTTGTACCAAGGATTGAACTCAGGGCACTCAGCCACTGAGACGTATCCCCAGCCCCTCTTTTGTATTTTATTTAGAGACAGGGTCTCACTGAGTTGCTTAGTGCCTTGCCTTTGCTGAGGCTGGCTTTGAACTCATGATCCTCCTGCCTCAGCCTCCAAAGGTGCTGGGATAATAGGTGTGTGCAACTGTGCCCAGCTGATAAAGCTCTTTGAGAACAAGATACTTTATGCAGTTTAGGACTACACAGTCCAGGGGCTGGGGATGTAGCTCAGAGGTAGAGTGCTTGCCTAGCATGAGAAAGGCCCTGAGTTCCATCCCTAGTACCTAAAAAAGAGCAAAAAACAAACACACAGCCGAGTGTGGTGGCACAGGCCTGTAATCCCAGCCATTCAGTAGGTTGAGGCAGGAGGATGGCAAGTTTGAGTCTAGCTTCATCAACTTAGTGAGATCCTCAGCAACTTAAGGAGATCGTGTCTCAAAAAAAAAAAAAAAGAAAGAAAAGAAAGAAAGAAAGAAAGAAAGAAAGAAAGAAAGAAAGAAAGAAAGAAAGAAGGACTAGGGGTATAGCTCAGGGATAAATTGCCCCTGGGTTCAATCCCCAGTACAATAAATAAATAAATAAAAATTAGAATATACAATTAAACTCAACCATCTCTTTTTTAATGATTCCTTCATGTTCAAAAATAAAAATGCAACTAGACTGTATATATGTGCATAGTGGAAATCAGTGCTGAATTAACAAAAGTGAAAATATGTATTATTACAATGATTTATTTTTACTTTAAAAAGCAAAAAAGTGGCCTTCACAGCATGTTTCAACTTGGTAAAATCCTTTTTGGATTCTCTCTCGCAAAGTAAAACTGTGAGATGTTGACAAATAAGGAAAATTCCTGCAAGATAGGTATAGTTACAATGTCTCAGGAAATATAATCATGTACTTATTTGTAATAAGCCAATTTTACTGTGCAGGCAATGAATGTATGTGATGCCAACTAACACCTCAATCCGCACTGAGGACCACAGAAGAGTGTCTAAAATACAGTTTATTTTTTAAAATAATTTTATAAATGGGGCCGAGGTCTGAAATTATAGTTCCATGGTGTGTTAGTGTGTGTGTGTGTGTGTGTGTGTGTGTGTGTGTGTGAACACTGGTGAAGAGGCCCATAATGTGTTGCTGTTTATGTGAAGTGCCTTCATGTAAATGATTCAGAAGATAAAATAAGACAATTTATCTCTCAATAAAGTGTCTAAAATCCTAGAAGATTTATACTTTAACTCTTGGTTTCACATCTCAGTTTAGGAGTAGGAAAGTAGAGCCAAGCTCCTTATGCATTCCCAGTTGTACTATATTAGGAATACTGATTTACTGAGGTGCAGTCCTGTAAAATTCTCTTCTGCGTACTAAACCAAAATAAAGTTTATTTTGGCTTAAATTTTTAAAACTACCATAACAAACAACTTTCTTACAAGGTAGGATTCTAAGGACACAGGGAAATCCTTACAAGTTTCATGGCAGGATCTAGAATAGTCCTAATATACGCAATATGAGACATTGAGATTCTGAGAAGAAAAGAGTCTTTGTGTAGAGAGAGTAGCATGTGTTGTACCCAGCGGCCAGCAGAAACAGGAAGGTGGGTGATTGTGGTATCTACTTACCCTAAGAGAAACATTCTGGAAAATAAATCAATGTTCCATTGTCTTCAACTTAAGGAACATGGCATCAATAAAGAGAAAAAACAATTTTTTTTTTGGTACCAAGGATTAAACCCAGGTGGTGGTGGTGGTGGTGGGGTTACCACTGAGCCATATTCCCAGCCCTTTTTATTTTTTATTTTGAAACAGGGTCTAACTAGTTCGCTCACAGCCTTGCTAAATTGCCGAGTCTCACCTTGAACATGTGATTCTCCTGCCTCAGCCTTCCGAGCTGCTGGGATTACAGGTGTGTGCCACCATGCCTGGCTAAGAGAAAAAAATTTTGATGTATGATATAGCCAGACCTAGAAGAAACATCTGTAGTCCTCTGTCCATAAAACTGTAAGAAGCTGAGAATAATGTGATCTTCTTGGTTACAAAAGATCCACCAGCTGTCTCTTGCATGGAAAGAAGAGAATCAAACCTTAGGGTAAGAAGATGGGAATCTGCCCTGGTGGAATAACAAGTGAACGTTCCAGGGACCTCTCACTTCATATAATGAATTCATTATCAAATTGTGGAAATATTTCTGTCTCTGAAAATAGTATTTTTGCCAGTTGCTTAATACTATGTTCTGAACTAAGTATAGTGCTTCAAAATATTCCTAGTCCTGCTTATAGTTCTTTTTTCTCCCCCAGTACTGGAGATTGAACTCAGGAGTGCTCTACAACTGACCTGTACCCCCTTCCCTTTGTATTTTGGGGGATAGGGCTTCACTAAGTTGCCCAGGCTGGCCTCAAACTTGTGATCCTTCTGCCTCAGCTTCCTGAATTGCTAGCATTACAGGCCTGTGCCACCATTCCCAGCCCTGCTTATGTTTTCAATGAGTTAATTTTGTTAATTTAAATTTAAAATATAAATGGCAAAACTCTAAAGTTCAAAGTCACTCAAAATTCTAGGAATTGCTGATATAAGCATGTACACTGAAGTTTAAAATGAATTCTGATTATAAAAATTTCAGGGTCATGGGCTAGAGATATAGCTCAGTGGTAGAGAACTTGCCTAGCATGTACAAGGCCCTGGGTTCTATCCCCAGCACCGAAAGAAAGAAAAAGAAAGAAAGAAAGAAAGAAAGAAAGAAAGAAAGAAAGAGAAAAAGAAAATTAAGGGATCACCTACTAACTTATCTGCTATTTTCCTGACACAGTTCTTGTCTTAATAAGATGAGTTAACAGGGCCCACATACCAAAATTAGGTGACTTGAAGTGTTCCATAAAGAACATATTTGATTCCAATTGTTAACTGTTTCTACAAATTGTGTTAGGCTTTTACAAACAGCATCTGATAAATATAAACAATATTCTTGTTAGGGAGTATTCTTAAACAAACTAAAAACAAAGGAGCATCAAGATATAAAGATGCTCAATAACCATAGAAAGAGATGGAGAATAATAGCCAGATGGTACTCTAGTTCTGTCCCTTTAATTTGTAGTTGAGAAAATCAAGTCCCAGAGTGATTAGCTGGTGGGCAGGATGAGTTACAGCCTGTGATCCTACATCCCACTCCAGTGTGTGAATTAGTGGTAGTGGTAATTAGTCTCCAAGGTAGTCCCCAATGATCCTCACCTCCTAATGATCCTGCCCTCCTGTAGTCACATTCCATGTTGAATATGGGCTGGCTCTGTGTGACCAATAGAATGTTGTGGAAGTGGTGTTCCAGAACTTTAAACCTCAGACTAGATTTTAAGAAGCCCCATTATTTCCACTTGGCCCTCTTGGAATGTTCATATTTTGAGAGCCCCTCTCTCAGGACCCAGTTGCCATGCTTCAAGAAATGCAAACTATATGGAGGATTTGTAGATGCATTAGTAATAGACCTAGTTACGTTCATGTCAAAAGCTAAACTTGTTAACTGCCAACTTTGTAAGTGCACTGTCTTGGACCTTCCTCCTAATGGAACCTTTTGAAAATTCCTTAGCCAGCCTCTGACTCCAATCACATGAGAGTCTCCAAGTGAGACGAATCTAGCCAAACTGACTCAACCCACAGAACTGTGATGGACTATAATAAATTATTGTTCTTAGCCAACAACCTCAAATGGCATTTATGTGTCAATTTCTAACAGACAGTTTGTTTACAATTGTGTAATCTTCACAAACCCACCGAGCTCTGTTCTGTTACTATCCCCATTTATGGATGAAGAAACTGAGACATAAAATTATTTAAAAGTTTGTTTAACATCATTACACACACACACACACACACACACACACACATTTTGTATTGGGGATCTAACCCAGGGGTGCTTTACCACTGAGCCACATCCCCAAACCTTTTTAATTTTTTTTTAATTTTAAGACAGGTCTCACTAAGTTGCTTATAGCTTCACTAAATTGCTGAGGCTCACCTCCAACTTGCAATTCTCCCATCTCAGCCTCCTGAGTCTCTGGGATTACAGACCTGCCTTGTACAACTCTCTGTCCTCTAGATGGTAAGCTTGAGGGGTACGCAGCAGGGAGGAGCGGTATTTATATTACTTGTGGAGTTCTCAAGAATTACTTTATTACTAGCACATAGTAGGCTTCCTGTAAATGAATAACCAGTAGCACTTGAGTACATTTTGGCTCGGAAAATGTATACTGGCCCAAACTTGAAATACAGAATATTTTAAAATAATCATAGGTTAACTTCCTGTTACCCTTGCCACAAATCTTAGCTGCTCACTTAGTCAAGGGAATGTTATAGGAGATTCTGTACATTTGTAATACCTGTTCTTTCCTTATTTGAGATCTTATCTCCCTGAAATATTATATATATATATATATATATATATATATATATATATATATATATATATATAAAGAATGAATTCAACTGACTGTAAGGCCAAGAAAGTAAAGCCTTCCTAACTAAAAAAAAAAGAAAAGAAAAGAAAAAAGAAAGAAAGAAAGAAAGAAAACAAAACCCACAAACCTCTTATTTCCTAGTTTTCACTGCTTTGATGCGAGAGGATGACACTAACTACCAGCAGGTGTCAATGTAGGACAGGACTTCAAACAAGACCTGGGAGGAGGGGACTTCCAAGGCTGCTGCCTTGGAAGGGTTACTTGTACTTAATGTTTATCCACTTTGTGATACAGCTTGGCAGTTATCTTTTAAAGCTGAGCAGACCCAAAGGTAATTTTTTAAAAAATTTATTTTTAGTGCATTATAGATATACACAACCATGGGGTTCATTTTGACATATCCCTAAATGCATATCACATAATTTACTCCATTTCAGTCCTCAGTACAACCCCTTTCCCTTCCCTCCTTCCTACCCCTGATCCCCTTCCTCTACTCTGTTGGTCTTCCTTCCATTTATTTATTTATTTTAAATTTATGCATTATAGTTATATATAAAGTTGAAATGCATTGTGGTATATTCATACATATACCTAGCATAATTTGACCAAATTTATTCCCTAGTTCCATCCTTTTCCCTCTCTTTCTCCCTCCCCCTTGGTCGCCTGCTCTCACTTTACCCATCTCTCTAAGGTAACAAACATTTTTCAATCTTGATCTGGGTATTGGTTCCATGGCCATTTTCATTATACGAAAATTCATTGATCTTAGCCTTTTATATCCCCACCCACTGTATTTATGGTGTACTTCCATAAGAAGTCAAAATACACAAAACAACTCTCTTCATCTGTTGAGGCTGTTATAACAAAACACGTGAGAAAAAAAATTAATTCTCATAGTTCTGGAGGCTGGAAATTCATGATCAAGGCCCTGGCAGATTCAATGTTGAGTGAAAGCCTGCTTTCTCACAGACAGAGCCTTCTCATTTTAACTTCACATGGTAGAAAGGATAAGATGTCTCTCTCAGGAACCTAACTTTAGAGAGAAGAAACTGGGGAAAGGGAATTCTAGTGTTATGCTTGAGTTCGGGACCCCCAAAAGACCACCAGAGATCAAAATCGATGTAAGCAGCAAAGAGGTGTTTATTGCGAGCTAGCTCCGTCCTCCACGCACACACAGCAACTGATGATGCTGAGAGGCCCTGAGCCCAGGGTTTGCAGCAGTTTTACACATTCTTTGGGGAAGGCAGGGACTTCACATACATCATAGCATCTCTTAGCAAATCATCATACACCTCGGGAAAATCATAAAACAACTCTAAAACATGATTAGCACATTCACTGGTGGGAACACGTTGGGTAGGGGTGATTGGTTACTACAAGAGGGGGATTTGTTTGAACTGATTGGTTTAGGCCACGAGGGGAGTACGTGCTGAACTACATGGTTTCCCAACATGTTATCAACCACCATAAACTACTGGGAGGGTCATCTGGCATCCCAGGTATTTTCCCTGTCTCATGCTGATTGGTGGCTGCTAGGGGGTTGCTATGGGTCCCCACCTAGCCTGACTGAGTCAGGGACACCTGGTGCCACAGATCTCTCCTGTTATTTGCAGACAAACAACTCAGCATGGTGGGTATGTGCCTAGGAGTGCTCTGTGAGTCTTCCCAAGGACAAGGGTCACGCCCCCTTCCTTGGACAGGCTTTGCTCTGAGGTAGAGGCTAGTTTCTCAAAAATGGAGTCACATCAGTTTCTCACTAGAGGGCACACACACAAAAAAAATAGGTTACAGAAAGTCACACATTTGGGAAACTTGTCAGAGAAACTAGGCCTGATGTTTATATCTTCTCTGAAATCTCAGAAAATTTATTATGCATTATGTCTTATCTTGAACTGGCTTTTGATTCTTGATTTGCTATTTTAAGGTCTTGTGTTCCCAACTAGAGTGTAAGTTGTTTGGAAGTATAATACATGACTGACAAGAATGACCATTTATTTAAATGGACATATCTTAGGTGTTTTGCTTATATCATTTTTTTCTCTTTTTAAAGAATTTTTTTAGTTGTAAGTGGACACAATACCTTTATTTTGTTTATTAAGTTTTTTTATGTGCTGTTGGGGATCAAACCCAGTGCCTCATGCATGCTAGGCAAGAGCTCTACCACTGAGCCATGACCCAAGCCCTGCTTATATCATTTCTGCAACAAACTAAGGATATGATGTCACCTTGTAACAGTGGTCCACTTTATGCTTTGAATATAGCTTTTGCTGTTCTGCCATTGCTATTTATTTTTAAAAGACCATGGTTCTTTTAGTTCCTATGTCCCTGCTCCTCCCTAATCTCTCCCCCTCCCTAATCTCAGGGGAAACTGGGTTACTTACCTTTCTTCCCCACCCTAGGCAGAGCTATCGGTCCTTGAGCACACACCCACCAAAGGAAGAAGTAATCCAGACTTTGGAGATGGCACGAGAAGATCTCAGAAATGACTATCTCCCAAATTAACAAATGAATTACAACTCTGGACAGAACTCTTAGAATTTAGCCCCCCCCCCCTTTTTTGAGAAAAAGGAAAAAGAAGTTTTATTGCTTTGATAGCAAAATAAAAACACAGGGGACTCCTGTCCCAGAGGCTGTGATTCTGCCCATCAGCAGGAATAGGGGGCTTTTAAAGAGGTGATTCAAAGGCTACATTCCATGTGTTCTCTGTTGGAGTTGTAATTCACTTGTTAATTTAGGAGACAATCATTTCTGAGATCTTTTGGTACCATCCCCAAGTCTGGATTAATTTGTTCCTATGGTGGGTGAGTACTCAAGGACAAATAACTCAGCCTAGGATGGGGAAGATAATCCTGTTTCACCTGAGATTACGGAGGGGAGCAGTGAGAAAGGAAGAGAAAGAAACATGTTCATTTTAAAAACAAGTTGCAGTGGCAGAGCATCAAGTGCTATATTCAAAGCATAAAGTGGATCACTGTTACATTTCCCCCACTGTCAATTTCTACATTCCATTTCTATGGAAAAATGGGCGACAACATATCTAAGCTGTTTCCTGCTGAAAGAGGGCAAAGTTGGGGGAAGTAACCTAATGTCTCTTGTTCTCTATAACGTGGGGCATGGACAAGTAAGGATATTCAGCATTAGAGCCATCCAGAGGTCCACAGTGGCAGATGGCAGGTGACAAGACAAGGCATGCACAGGGCAGGGATCATGCTAAGACAATAATAAACAAGATAGCAAAGCACTGGAATATAGCCATTGAATAACCTGTTTAAAATCCCCCTGCTTCCCTTGATGGGTAGAATCACAGCCTCTGGGACAGGAGGAGTCCCCCCTGCTTCTCCTTTGCTAGCAAAGCAATAAAACTTCTTTTTCCTTTTTCTCAAAATTGTGTCCTTGTTTTTGGATTGCCATCAGGGATGAGGACCGAGCTTTCGGTAACAATCTGCTTGAGTGAGATTCATTAACTTGCTCAAGGTTTCACAGAGGGCTGTGAGTCAAACCCAGGGCAGCTTGACCACAATATCAGTGCTTTTAACTACTGAAGGGAAAGCAAAGAATGAGAGACGGTAAGCGAAAAATGAAAGACTGAGACTAGGCAGAGATACACACAAGAGTTTATTTGTCATCTCTGACAAATAAAGGCCATCTCTCTATAGGAGAGAGAGGCTTGCGTTCAGAGACTTTTATAGCGCAGGCTCAGGAATCAGAGCTGGGCAGGTCCTAATGCAGGCAGTTAGAGGTTGGGTTGGTATGAAGGAGTGGTGAGCCTTTCTCAGAAATGCCCTTGGGTGAGAAAGTGAAACTTTTCCCTTAAAATGGCCATCCAGATGCTAAGAAAGACCTTATAACTACTAACATGCATCTTTTTTCTTACTCCATGGTCTTGCTTCCCAGGTGTAGCACAGACTCCCTTGTAAAGGGGGGGCTCAATTAATGTGGATATCTAGTAGGTATAGAAACATTTGCTAAGTGAATTCCACATGTCCTTCAACATTGACATAAATCTCTGTTCTCCTGTGTTCTGATCCCAATATTTCATGTTTATGTTTTTCTTCACAGTATTAATATGAATGCTGTCTAGTATTCATTTTCTTTGGAGAGATTATCTTCTTATATCTAAGCCTGGTCCTCTGGCTTCTGCTGAATTCTGAAATCCAATAATTTCTTATATTTGATTAAATTTAATTGAACCCTAGGGTGACTGCAAGTTCTTCCTCCTCTTTTCCCACCATCAACCACATGTTAACATATCAAGAATAGGTCCTTGTCCTACCTCTTTAACGTCTACTTGTGTTCACTCCCTATCTTCCTGGGACATTGTAGAAATGATCACATTCTTCCACTGTTATGGTTTGGATATGAGGTATCCCCCAAAAGCTTATGTGTGAGATAGTGCAAGGAGGTGTAAAGGTGAAATGATTGGGGTTTGAGAGCCTTAACCTAATCAGTGCATTAATCCCCTAATGGAATTAATTGAGTGGTGACTGTGGGCAGGCAGGGTGTGACTGGAGGAGGTAGGTCAGTGGGGGCATGACTTTGTGGTATATATTTTGTTACCTAAGCTTAGTCTCTCTCTGCTTTCTGATCATCATGTGAGTCACTTCTCTATACCACAGTCTTCCACCATGATGTTCTGTCTCATCTTGAACCCTGAGAATGGAGCCAACTGTCTGTGGACAGAGACCTCTGAACTGTGAGCCCCCAAATAAACTTTTCTTCCTCTACAATTGTTCTTGTTAGATATTTTAATCACAGCAGGAAAAAAAAACACTGACTAAAATGTCAATTTTCTCCACTCATGTCCTTATATTGTGACACTGTAAAACCTCCCATTTGCTGTGGTATCTATTTCTTGCCCCCTTTAAATCTCATTGAGTCAAGTGACTTGCTTTGGCCAATAAAACACTAGCAAACAGGGCACAAACATAGGCATGAAAAGTGCTTGCACATTGGGCATGTCCTCTTGCTGCTCTTAGAACTCTGCTGCCATGGGAATTCTCCTAGGAATGGCTGTAGGAGGATAAGAGGTCACATGGACAACGGAAGTAACCCGGCACGCTGACAGTCAGCCATTCCCAGCCCATCCTGCAGTTGATGATAGATGCCTGATGGGGCAACAGCAGGTGAGTCTGGTCTAGGTATGAAGTTCTGCCTAGCTAAGCCCAGCCCAAATCATTGACCCACAGAATCATGAGTTAACAAAAGTCTGCCAAGAGTCAGGGTAGTTTAGTACATGGCCAAAAGTGATACCTCTCTTTTCTAAGCCTCAATTTAAAATTACCTCCTTAATGAGGTATTCTCTATGGCCAGATAGTGCTTTTTTTTTTTTTTTTTTTGTACTGGAGATCGAACCCAAGGGTGCTTTACCACTGTGCCTCATACCCTTTCCTTTGTATTTTTTATTTGGAGACAGTGTCTTGCTAAGTTGCCCAGGATGGCCTTGAACATAGGATCTACCTGCTACAGGCTTGAGGATCACTGGGGTTATGGATGTGTGCTACCATGCCTGGTTATTGGTTTTATTATCTTGTTTACTTCATCATTTGTCTCTCAAGCTAGACTGCAAGCTCAGTGAGGGAAAGGACCATATTTGATATGTTCACTACTGAATTCTTAGCTCTAGGCACATAGCACCTATGCAATAAAACTTGGTCAAATGAAAACATTTGCCACATCACATTTTAGGCTCCTGACTGGTGATCATGTTATGTCTAGAGTACAGTGTGAGTTCTGGAAGGAGAACCTCCACCTTCTTCCTGGCACTGCCGCAGACAAGGGCACCTCTCCAGCATAGCAGATTGTCCTTCCAGTCTCCCTCTCCTGCTACAGTTCACTACAGCAATATCCCAAAGAGTTTTATTTTATTTTAGTTTTTAGTTGTAAATAAACACACTAACTTTATTTTGTTTATTTATGTTTTTTTATGTGGTGTTAAGGATTGAGCCCAGTGCCTCACATATGCGAGGCAAGCACTCTACCACTGAGCCACAACCTAAAGAATTTATAGTCAAACATTAGAAGGTATCATTATGTAGTGGAGGAAAGATCCTTACTGGAGAATGTTACTTACCAAATTATATTGTTATGTTGTGGGCATGTATGAATATGTAACAATGAATTCCACTATTATGTGTAATTATAATGCACCAGTGAAAAAACATGGAATTGGGCTGGGGCTATAGCTCAGTGGTAGAGCACCTGCCTCAAAAGTGTGAGGAACTGGGTTCAATCCTCAGTACCACATAAAAATAAATAAATAAATATATTGTGTCCATCTACAACTAAAAAAAAAAAACATGGAATAAAGGAAAGAAAGAAATCAAGATCTCTTATAGAGTAGAAACAAGTAGTGAGAAGAGTTGTAAGCTTTGATCAATTTGTGTGCCTTCATTTCTATCATTTTGAAATTGATCCTTTTAATGAGTGTTTTAGTCAGCTTTTTCATCATTGTGACCAAAAGACCTTACAAGAATAATTTTAGAGGAGGAAAAGTTTATTTGGAGCTCAGGGTTTCACAGGTCTCCATCCATATTTGGCCAATTCCATTGCTCTGGGCCAGAGGTGAGGAAGAACATCATGGCAGAAGGGCATGGCAGAGGAAAACAGCGTAGGCCATCACACTAGGAAGCAGAGAAAAAGCGCTCCATTCACAGAGAACAAAATATACACCCACATCGGGAGAGACGAGCTCATTGGTTAAGAGCACAGGCTTTGGAGTCCTCTGGAATCAAGCTCCTCATTGGCATATGACAGCTATGTGTCTTTGGGCAAGTAACCCTACCTGCCTATAGTTACCACCCAGTCAATCCCTATCAGGAATTAACACATTGATTAGGTAAAAAACACTCAACCCCAATCATTTCACCTCTAAACTTTCTTGTATTGTCTCACTCATGAGTTTTTGTAAGACACTTAATGTGTAAACCGTAACAATGAGTTATATATTAAGAGTTTATTTCTGCTTGAATAATGCAATTACAAGCATTGTTTGTAACTCAGTGGCCCACATAATTCCAGATGAATACCCCCAGTGGAACACAATTTTACATGAACAAATGGCTGAATGCAACAGGAAGTCAGAATCACTTTTCTACATTTATTAAGACAGGAGTCTTTGTGGCCTGACAGGGCTAGCTGGGATTACAAAAGAAAGAAAATGTTATATTTTCTGGGCCCCCATATCATAAATATGTTGCCAAAGGAAAATAAATAAATTTCATGTTAACATGGCTTAGCATCTAATACTGATGAATGCCACCATGTCTATACCAGCACTGTTCAGTATAGCAGTCACTAGCCACATGTGACCACTGAGTATGGGAAATGTGGCTATTCCAAACCAAAATGTGTTGTAGGTATAAATAACACATCATATTTTGAGAGTTACTACAGGAAAGAACAGAATATTATTAATAATTTTTATATCTGATGGCATGAAAATTTATATTTTACATATATTGACATAATTAAAATATATTATTAAACTTTTTAATTTCTCTTCTATTTACTTTTTCACTGTGGTTACTGGGACATTTAGAGTTTCCCATGTGGCTCCCATTTGTGGTCTGTTAGAGTGGACAGAGTTGCTCTAAACCTTTGACCTGGTGGACACCCAAACACTTACTTCTCTTTGGAAAAGTCACCCCAGAGCCAGGAGTCCAGTGGAGGAGTTTGGGCCTGTTCTTTTTATGGTCTCTGGAATTTTCTCCTTTCCTTATCTTCTCCCCTGTCCACACTCTCCTCACTATTATTGATTGGTGGCCCCTATATCCACTCATCTGTTATAGCTTTTCAATTGGATCTCCCTGCTGAAGGGCACCAAGTACAGAAGCATCTATTTGGGTCCCCCGCTGGTATCCTCAAGCACTTTCTTCAACTAGGAAGTTGACCTATTAGAAGACCCTCTCCATTTTCGTTTGTTCTGGCTCTTCCCCTAACCTCCTCACTCATCATCTTGCCCTGGCTGCCCAAGCCCTTCTATGTCTCTCTTAGGTAGATTGCAAATTAGTACAATCACTGTGGAAATTAGTATGGGGGTTCCTCAAAGAATTAGGTATGGAATCACCATATGACCCAGCTATACCACTCCTCAGTATTTATCCTCAAGAATTAAAGTCATCATTCTACAGTAATGCATGCATACCCATGCTTAGATGCACAATTAAAAATAGTTAAACTATAGAAGAAGTCTAGGTGACTGCCAATGAATGAATGAATAAAAAATGTGGTATAGATGCATAATGGAGTTTGAACTCAGCCATAAAGAAAAATGAAATTATATCATTTGCAGGTAAATGGATGGAACATAAGACCATTATGTTAATGCAAACTCACAAGGTCAAGGGTCACAAGTTTTCCTCATATGTGGAAGCCAGAGAGGAAAAAAAAAGAAAGGTGTTGGTGGTTGAGGGTCTCATGAAAATTGAAGGGAGATCAATAGAGGAGAAGAAATGGAGCAGGGGGAGGGAGAAACAGAGGCAAGGGGAAGTTCTGGGGAATGATTGGCCAAATTACATTGTTATGTTGTGTGTATGTAGGAATAAGTAAAAACAAATCCCACCATTAGATACAATCATAATGCACCAATAAAAAACGTGTAAAACATAAAAACAAACAAAACCCAACAAACTGCTGATAGTGGGTCACACCTCAGATCAATTAAACCAGTGTCTCTCAGGGTGGGGCCTGATGGATTTGCACTACAGCTCTTTAGTGTTCTAGAAATCTTCCTTAATAAACAAAGGCAGGTGCCTGAAACTCAATAACAGAGGACCATTCACCAGATGAAAGTGTCTAAAGGTAGTAGGATCACTGATTTCCTGGCGCTGTGCTCAGGTGTCCAATTAAGTGCCTTTTCTACAATGGAATCCATCCTCCTCACCATTCCCCAAAGCCATGGTTTGGGGCTGCAGGAGGGTGGGTGCCGCAGGCTTCCCGGCCCCTGGCCCAGCGAGCTGGCTGAGCCCCGCTCCCGCTGCTGCTATCCCCGAGCAATGCCTGCCGCACCCCTGCTGAGCGCTTCCCTGCTGGGCTGTCAGTGCACGCCGGATTGCAATCTTGCAATCCGGTTGGGCACAAAAACACAAGCCAGTCAAACTGAGACAAAGTTTTATTTTGTGAGAGGCTGTGTGCGTCCCCTAACAAGTGGGTCCACCACACGTGTGTTCTACCTGAGGGGGGGGGGCTCCACTTCCCCCGGAACACCCTCCTACCATCCTTTCCCAACCAATGGGAACTCTCCCATTACAAGAGTGACATGAGTAACCTGAGTCCCGAACTAAACGGGCCCAGATAAACAGCAGGAGTCCAATTACCATATGAATGTGAATTGCTGGCTGGCAGTCAATAAACCCAAAGGTGCCTGTATCAATATTTTTGCTGTGGCTCCTAACAGGTGGGTCCTCTCTCATTGCCAGGACAGGGTGGCCTCACCCTCTAGGATTGGTTTTTGAAGTGTTAAAGAAAAGCAAAGGGAACTTGGTCAAGAATCATCTCTCCCAACAAAGCCTGTCTTTCAAGATGGGGCTTCAACTCAAAATATCTTGCTCTTGTCAGTCCTGAGCAAAAACCCCACGTTCCTCTTTCCAGTTCCACCCATTTCATCCCTCTGTTCCCCCATCCCAGGCAGAAAATGCCTCGGGGGTGACCAGGGGCAGGGACAGGCAAATGAGGAAGGGAAATACTCGCTCATATTGTGAGAAATAGAAAGTCTGGAGGTCCATTTTCAGAATATAGTATCCAGCCTTAATTGGAACCAATTGTAGCACTTTAACTATAACCCTTCCCTTTGCCCGCCCCAATTTTAAAATTAGCCAATCACGTAGATTGTATCCCTGAGCTCCTCCAATCAGGGCGAAGGGCAGCCCTGCGTGAGGCATATAAACAGGCATACTGCCAGCCCAGTTGTGCTGGCTAGCCAGGTTTTGTAGCAAGCCCTTCTGTCAAAAGTAAAGGTTTGCCTTGCCCTGGCACTTTCCTGTGTCACACGGTATTTCTAACAATATGCTGTTTGTTTTGTTTTTGTGGTGTAGGGCAAGCACTCCACCAACTGAGCTATATCCCCAGCCCCATCTAATGATATGCATTTAAGATAGGATTATTTCTACTCTATGGGAACAGTTCACTGAACAGGCTCTGTTCTGGGGAGTTTACAAGAATTAAGGCTCTTAATACTGGCCACAACCTAATGGGGAAGCTGGCACAGAGAGGTTGAGTTTCTTGCCCAAAGACACATAGCTGTCATATGCCAGTGAGGAGCTTGACTCCAAAGTCTGTACTCTTAACCACTGAGCTCTTCTCTCCCCATGTGGCCCTGTGCCCTCTGCATTTCTCTCCATCTCTTCTCTTGGGTACACAGAGATGAAGAAGCTGTAAGAAAGCAATGTTTTGACATGGGGAATCCAAGAGATTCCCCCATGGTTATGCTTATTGCAAGGAGTTGGAGTACAATATTTGAAAAATAAATAATGTGCAGGAAACAGCGTCAACTGTGCTTCTCATCCATCACTAAAGCCCCTCCCCCGACGGTGTTCAGTCAGTCACTGCAAAGTCCAGGTCCTTTCCTTAAGGCTCTCTGGAATTCCAGACACTTATGTGGATCCATTGTGGCTTCTATGTTGCCCCATGCCCTGCAACCTGGTCCCTGGCCTCCCTCATCACAGCCTCCTGATTCCCCTGCTCCTCTCCTCCTCTCTGCTCTGCAGTTGATGACACGTCTCCGTGTAGTTCCATGGTGCCTTTGGAGTGCTTCTACATGTGTGTTTGAGTTCCCCAACTTGACTGTGGGCATCTGCTTGACAGCCCCACGGTGTTTGGCATAGTAGGGAACACATAGTCGGCCCACAGGAAATATTTGTGAATTGATTCACATGGAAAGAAAAGTCATCTCCATGTCTTCTCTAGGAGTTCAGCTCTTTTCCTGACTTGTTTGCTCTCTGAATCTTTGAAATTCACACTCAATCTCTTGTTTCCTTTATATCTCACATGTGTGCATTGGGCTGTGAGCTAAGCTGCCCGGGGAATATTTCAGCACCTCCAGTCCCTTGCCCAGTGACTTTGGGCTAGGTGTACTAACCTCTCTGTGCTTGTTTCCACAATGTAAAAGGGTGTCTCAGGAAGTCACCCTGGGAAGTAAAGGGACAGTACACATGCAGCCGCCAGACACACTGTCCATATGTATCAGCTATGAAAACAGAGGGGGTTTTCTGGGCGCAGTGGTCTGGGTTGAGGTTCCAGCTACTCCAGAGGCTGGGGTGGGAGGATCCCTTGGGTCCGGGAGTTCCAGGACAGCCTGGCCACAGGGTGAGACCCAGTCTCAAAACAACAACAAATGGTTTGAAGCCTCTCATTCGCTTGGTGATCTCACTTCTGCTCCCTGGCTTCTGGTCCTCAAGGACCTACTTGTACATGCATGGTAAAGCGCTGCGGATTAAATATTTTGCTTTTATTTTATTCACCCCTGTTTCCTCACATTGTTCAAATATACGTCATTTCCAAAAGCATCCTTTGGCTGTCACATTCTCCCTGGGCAGCAGGGGGTGCTAGTTGCTCAGTGCTCTGGAGCTGCTCTGGAAGTTGCATGCTCTCCAATGTTCTCTTTACATTAGGCCCGTTTTTCTTATTCTATGACTGGCTGTTTCCTCCCTCCATGTCTCCCCTCTGCTGCTGACTCACCACTATATCCATGTAACCCCTCCTCAAACGCACTCCTTGTGGATTGTGGCCATTCAGAAACATAGTGACACTTATCATCCCCCACCGCCCAACACACACACACACACACACACACACACACACACACACACCAGATGATGACCAAGAATAATGCTTTTAAAAACAGCCACCATAAAAAGTCTGCAGAAGTTAAGGCCAAACGACCAAACATTAAAATTCGGAGAGGCAGGAAGGGTGAGCACTGAGTAGGTGGCCAACGCTTGTCCCCTGCAAACCCAGGCCAGGCCAGGAGGGTCAGGTCTGATGCTCTGCCGCCACACTGGGGCTTGCCCTGGCTTCAGAGCCCTTCTCGGCAGAGTTGTCCTCTGAGAGGCTTCCATAGAGTGGCCAACAGGTAAGAGACTGTACTGGCCCGCCCAGGTAGGGCGAGTTTCTGGGTCACTGTATCAGCTCCCAGATGCTCTGTGATGCATTCAGCTGCATCCCAGAAGCCACTGCCTAGGTCTCCTCGCCAGGTCCTCCTACCACATGTGCTAGTGACAGCAGCCATCATTAATGAGCCAGTGCCATGCGCCAGGCATTTTGGCATTCACAGCAACACCCCATTTGATCCTCCAAACAGGCTGAGAAGTAGAAGTCTAGCTTGGGTTAAGTAATTGGTCAAGGTGGTGCAGCTGCTCATTCAGGGGAAGAGCTGGGATGGAGTCCAGGCCATGACTTTCAACCCCTGGCCCTTACCCTTCCACTGCCTTCAGGGCCTCCTAGCGGTCACGTGATCTTACTCCAGCAACAGCAGGTAGAGCAGTTCCATCATGCCATGGGTCCCAGAAGTCACCCCTCTTCACTACCCCCAGCTCACAGCTCTGCAGAGACACCACACCTGGCAATGTGGTCTGCCTCTCTGGGAGAGCGTGTCCTCTCCTTGGAGTCCATCTCCACCAGGTGGAAAGAGGCATCACAGTACCCAGGCAGGCACAATGGCCCAGGGGCAAAGCACATGGCCTGGGAAATGACATTGTCTACAGAGATGCAGAAGCTGGGTGCACTTGGGGCACATGACATGGAGAAGTGGCCAGTTCTGCTGGACCAACCAAGAAGGAAAGAGAAGGGGTCAGCTCTCCTGTAGCCTGGGAGAGGGATGGACAAGCCACTTCTAGGACCTGAGGTTCCCATGGAGGCTGCCTGGTTCTCTATGAGAGCACAGCAGACAGCCCACTCCTAGCGCTTCACCTGGGGGCTGCAGGCCCAGTTCTGAGGAAGAGACAGGAGCAGATTGCCCTGATAGTTTTGGTTCACTGCATGGTTGATTTTATTGGCCTGAAAAATGGGTAGTCTTGGCAACTGTGGAAGCTTGTTCCCGAAGGGCCATACTATCTAGTGTTGGCATATAGTTTGTAACTTATATTCCAGAATTCTTCCACCTCTGGGTTGGAAACCATTAATGGACCCCACCCCCGATCAATTTAGTGGGACACAACCAGAAATATTCTTTCTTTATTTTTTATTAGTTGTTCAAAACATTACAAAGTTCTTGACATATCATATTTCATACATTTGATTCAAGCGGATTATGAACTCCCATTTTTACCCCGTATACAGATTGCAGAATCACATCGGTTACACATCCACTTTTTTTACCTACTGCCATACTAGTGTATGTTGTATCCTGCTGCCTTTCCTAACCTGTACTATCCCCCCTCCCCTCCCCTTCCCTCCCCTCCCCTCCCCTCCCCTCCCCTCCTGTCTTCTCTCCCTACCCCATCTACTGTAATTCATTTCTCTCTCTTGTTTTTCCCCCTTTCCCCTCACTTCCTATTATATGTAATTTTGTATAACAATGAGGGTCTCCTTCCTTTACCACGCAATTTCCCTTCTCTCTCTCTTTCCCTCCCTCCTCTCATCCCTGTTTAGTGGTGATCTTCTCATGCTCTTCCTCTCTATTCTGTTCTTAGTTGCTCTCCTTATATAAAAGAAGACATTTGGCATTTATTTTTTAGGGATTGGCTAGCTTCACTTAGCATAATTTTCTCTAGTGCCATCCATTTCCCTGCAAATTCCATGATTTTGTCATTTTTTAGTGCAGAGTAATACTCCATTGTGTATAAATGCCACATTTTTTTTATCCATTCATCTATTGAAGGGCATCTAGGTTAGTTCCACAGTCTAGCTATTGTGAATTGTGCTGCTATGAACATTGTTGTAGCTGTGTACCTATAGCACGCTCTTTTAAGGTCTTTAGGGAATAGTCCAAGAAGGGGAATAGCTGGGTCAAATGGTGGTTCCATTCCCAGCTTTCCAAGGAATCTCCATACTGCTTTCCAAATTTGCCGCACCAATTTGCAGTCCCACCAGCAATGTACAAGTGTACCCTTTTCCCCACATCCTCGCCAGCACTTGTTGTTGTTTGACTTCATAATGGCTGCCAATCTCACTGGAGTGAGATGGTATCTTAGGGTGGTTTTGATTTGCATTCCTCTGACTGCTAGAGATGGTGAGCATTTTTTCATGTACTTGTTGATTGATTGTATATCCTCCTCTGAGAAGTGTCTGTTCAGGTCCTTGGCCCATTTGTTGATTGGGTTATTTGTTATCTTATCGTTTAATTTTTTGAGTTCTTTGTATACTCTGGATATTAGGGCTCTATCTGAAGTGTGAGGAGTAAAAATTTGTTCCCAGGATGTAGGCTCCCTATTTACCTCTCTTATTGTTTCTCTTGCTGAGAAAAAACTTTTCAGTTTAAGTAAGTCCCATTTGTTGATTCTTGTTATTAACTCTTGTGCTATGGGTGTCCTATTAAGGAATTTGGAGCCCGACCCCACAATATGTAGATCGGAGCCAACTTTTTCTTCTATCAGATGCAGAGTATCTGATTTGATATCAAGGTCCTTGATCCATTTTGAGTTAACTTTTGTGCATGGTGAGAGAAGGGGATTCAGTTTCATTTTGTGGCATATGGATTTCCAGTTTGCCCAGCACCATTTGTTGAAGATGCTATCCTTCCTCCATTGCATGCTTTTAGCCCCTTTATCAAATATAAGATAGTTGTAACTTTGTGGATTAGTCTCTGTGTCCTCTATTCTGTACCATTGGTCCACCCGCCTGTTTTGGTACCAGTACCATGCCGTTTTTGTTACTATTGCTCTGTAGTATAGTTTGAAATCTGGTATTGCTATACCGCCTGATTCACACTTCCTGCTTTGAGTTGCTTTTGCTATTCTGGGTCTTTTATTTTTCCATATGAATTTCATGATTGCTTTATCTATTTCTACAAGAAATGTCATTGGGATTTTGATTGGCATTGCATTGAACCTATAGAGAACTTTTGGTAGTATCGCCATTTTGATGATGTTAGTTCTGCCTATCCATGAACAGGGTATATTTTTCCATATTCTAAGATCTTCTTCTATTTCTCTCTTTAGGGTTTTGTCATTTTCATTGTATAAGTCTTTCACCTCTCTTTTTAGGTTGATTCCCAAGTATTTTATTTTTTTGAGGATATTGTGAATGGGGTGTTTTTCCTCATTTCCATTTCAGAAGTTTTGTCGCTGATATACAGGAATGCCTTTGATTTATGAGTGTTGATTTTATATCCTGCCACTTTGCTGAATTCATTTATTAGCTCTAGTAGTTTCTTTGTAGACCCTTTTGGGTATGTTAGATATATTATCATATCATCCGCAAATAGTGATAATTTAAGTTCTTCTTTTCCTATTTTTATGCCTTTGATTTCTTTCGTCTAATTGCTCTGGCCAGTGTTTCGAGGACTATATTGAATAGCCGCTCCGGGCTCGGTGTGTGTTCTGATGGGAGCAGGCTATTCGCCCCAGATCCACGTTAGCTCTGCAATGCCTAGTGATCTTGAGCAAACAGCATTTAGATGATTTAAGACTCCCTATGCCTGCACAGCTGGAGAGGTCAGAGACTTGATACCTCGGTGCCCGCTGCCATGTTGGATCTCCCCAGAAATATTCTTTAAATGGAACTAGACTAAAACTGAATACAAAGGAAAATATCAGAGTGCACTGCCTTCTATATATAACTTGTTGATGGACCTTTATTTTATTAATTTCTTTATTTTATTTATTAGGGCCATCAAAGACCTGTCATGCTGGTTGTTGTATAAAGGAATCTAATTTATAGAGCCAAAGATGATGTCCTCACTGTAACAGAACCAAAATTTGAGACCCAGAAGAAAGAAGGAGTAGATGTTAATTGACTCTGCTATCCTCATTTAACCTAGTAGATAAGGAGGCAGTGGACAAAATGTCTTAGAGCAATTAAAATGAGAGCCATGGGGTTTTCCTAGGGAAACTGGCAGGGTTAGAAACCTAAGGACCCACTATTCTTCCTAGAAGGATAAGAACATCTTTCCCTATAGTCCAATTACGTATAAAGTGACAAAACTGTCTATCAGTAGGACAGGATCAGTGCCATGTTCCTGGGGGAGGTTGCTGCAAGGCAGAGAAATAGAAAGAAAGGGGCAACCCACTCATGCACTGGTAGTTTGATGGGTGGGGCTTTGTCTTGGAGTCATCAGATCATGCTGAGAAGTAATCCTCTGCCTGGGATCCAAAGAGGCCCTCCCTCCACCATTGGGTGAGAGGCCCTGAAAGGAGATTAAAGTGGAGACAGAGCTTCCATGTGTGATTGATTGCATTTGGCCCTCTCTAGAGACCCTGTGTTCACACAGGGGAGTAGCCCTAGTGAGAGACTTAGGATACTTTTAAGACAGACCTCAGTTTCTCAAGCAAATGGATTATTTTGGAAGGAGACTGAAGCAAAAATCAGACTAACATTTTCTTTGCCAAGGGCAGAGAGGGAAGTCTCATTGATAAGTCTCATTCCAGCAAGGCCCTTGAGTCATGAGTCCAGCAGCCACACTGTCCATTTTTAACTAGCTGACAGGGTCCCAGAATTTTTAACAGAGACAGAATATATAAAATGGAGTATAGGACTCCTGGAAGAAAAACAAAGTGATAGAGCATTAGTTTCTTTCACTCATCTTCTGAAGATCCCTGTACAGCTTCCAAGATGAGCCAGAGTATAGACATGACTGGATTCCTTGCTTTGCCAACTTCCTCCTGTTTTTTTTTATATTGATTTTATTTATTTATTTACTTTTTAAATACACGACAGCAGTGGAATGCATTATAATTCTTATTACACCTATAGAGCACAATTTTCGTATCTCTGTATATAAAGTATGTTCACGCCAATTTATGCCTTTATACATGTACTTTTTTTTGCATTACAATTCTTAATACACATATATACCTCCTGGGTTTTTGTTTTACAGATTTGAAGAATAAAATCCATGAACAACAATGAAAGGGAAGAGTAAATGGATCAGGATCCCTCTGGGTGAGAGGGGGCCAGATAGCAGGAAAAACCCATTTTGGTGTGCTAGCTGAGGGGCTTATATATTAAACAGGCATTGAAAAAGAATCAAGGCCATTAGTTTTATCCTTTAGCCTGAATTTTAATCCTTCTTTTTAACTCTTATCTGGTCACTCCCACCTTCAGTTTTTCCAAGCCTCTGGGACAAAGGAGGTAGCTGAAATATTCCCACAGGTGAGACTCATGGCCATTTACATTTGAAATAGGCCTTGAAGCTGCCCATTAATATTTCTACTAGTTAGCATCTTTTTTCTTTTAAATTTATTTATTCTAACTTGTTATATAGGACAGCAGAATGCATTTCAATTCATAGTACACATATAGAGCACAATTTTTCATGTCTGGTTGTACACAGAGTCACACCACTCGTGTTTTCATACATGAACTAGGGTAATGTTGTCAGTCTCATTCCACCGTCTTTCCCACCCATCCCGCTTTAGCATCTTGGTGTGTCCTTTGCCTTTGAACAAGGTCTCATTTGGGGCCCATCATTTCTGATTGTTGACCATTGACTATTCTCATCCATCAGCACTCTGATTGGTTGGTCACCTAGAAAAAATATTTGGGTTAGTAATTTCACACTTGATCTTAGCCAAAAGGCCTAGAAGCAATGGGGTTAATAATTTCAAAGGCATCTTTACTCTTATCAATTCAGATTGACCCTTTTTGTTAAAGTTTTATTTAAATCACTGAACTGAAAGGCATTTGAATCCATTAATTAAACTTATGTGTACTCATTTATCTATAAGCCAATTTTGATAGGGTGCCCATCACAAAAACATATGTAGACACAACAATACAACACACAGGTGTACACACATACATAAAACAGGAAACAAAGATCTTGTAGCTTTTTAGTAGGTAAAATAGAGCCTATCACATATTTTTAAAGTATGACCCAAAAATGAAAACAGCCTGTGCAGTTGGGAACATTAGGAATAAAATCTGCCAGCCACTGTGGATGTTGAAATCAAAGGTTTATTTGTCCTCCATGGGGAAGATTTACTCCCACCATCATCACTTTTTATTCTCCTTGCTTAAAACTCTTTAAAGGAGAAGATTTTTATATATGGGCTAGTTCCATTACTTTTTCTTGTCCCTAGCCCAAGAATTTTTATTCCCCATTTTTGGTAGGTTCCTGTAACAGTTTCCATTTGTGCATTTAACTCCCCCCCTCCCCCCCCCCCCGCCACCACCCCAGTGTGCTCAGTTCCCCTTATTGGAGATTTCTTGCATACCCCCATACCATTTTCCTAGGTGTGATCTTGTGGTCACACTTATTTAATCCTGGTATGGCTCAACCTCAAAAGAAGTACTTGGTTGTCTCTGTATCTGCTTAGGCCCTTTCCCTGTGTTGCTGATCCACTTCAGATTTGGGGTCCTTTGTTTCGCTCAAGGATTGTAGTTTCCTGCCCCTCTCCAAGGCTACTGCAACAAGGCAGTGGGCTTATATATCAAACATCTCCTCTGAAGAGGGGATCCCTGTGACCTCTAGGTAATATATGGAACTCCATGTTGGGTGCGAAAATTGTTAGATATAATGAGAGTCCACAAGAGATTAAACAAGTGCTTGAAAGTGGGTGGGCAAGACAAATCTTTATTTCTGCCAGAAGGGCATGTTACGGGAACGGGCCTAGCAAGCACACCTGGGCAGGAAGTCCACTGGTTTATATACCTAACATAGTGCTGCCCTTTGCCCTGATTGGAGGACTTGGGTACAATTTATACAATTGGATTCAATTAAGGTTGAGTACTGTATTCTGAAAATGGACCACGAGACTTTCTATTTCTCACAACTTCCATAACAAAATATCAAAGACTCAGTAGCTTAAACAACAGAAATTTATTTCTCACAGTTCTTTCAGCTAGATGTCTGAGATCAGGGTATTAACTCTTCCTGACTTGCAGACAGTTGTGTTCTTACAGTGTGCTCACATGGCAGAGAGGGGGTGGGGAGGACACACTCTAGAGTCTTTTCTTTTTTTTTTATTTTTTTTTTTAGTTGTAAATGGATCTTTTACTTTATTTATTTATATGTGGTGCTAAGAATCAAACCCAGGGCCTCAGACATGCCAGGCAAGTGCTCTACCACTAGGCCACAACTCCAGCCCTGGTGTCTTTTCTTATAAAGGCCATCAGAAAGGGTCCTACCCTCATGTCTGCTTCTAATTCCAAATATCATCACAATATGCATGAGAGCTTCATAATATGAATTTGGGGAGGGCACAAATGTTCAGTGTTTTATCCCTGCCTTCCCAATATTCTATCCTTTACATGTGCATTCTATCCTTTACATTCTGTCCTGTATCAGTCAAAGTTTTCCAGAGAAACATAACCAGTAGGACAAATATATATATATATATATATATATATATATATATATATATATATATATATATGAATGAATGAATGAATGAATGAAATTTACCATGAGAATAGAATTGACTTATACAGTTATGGAAGTCCCACTATTGGCTGTAAGTTTGTGGTATAATTCAGTCTAAGTCTGAATGCCTGGGAACTATGGGAACCAATGGCATAACATCTAGCCTGAGAACCATAAGCTCCAATGCTAAAAGGCAGAAAAAGTTGGGAATATCAGTATGTTTCCCAGGCTGGCCTAGAACTTAAAATCCTCTCATATCAACCTCCCAAGTAACTGGGATTATAGGTCATTGTCACCATGCCAAGTCCTCAACAGTTTGGATGATGCCTGCCCACAGTGCGGATGGTGGATCTTTTTTACTCAGTTTTAATAGCTATTTGGGTATCTCTTAGCCTAGTTAAATGGACATATAATATTAGCCACTACATATCCAAACAGCTCTAAAGATCATAACTTATTCCAGTATCAACTTTAAAGTCTATAATCCAAATTCTTTTTTAAATCAAATAGTGTGAGAGTGTAGATATGATTTTGAGAGATAACAAAGAGATGTCAGTAGTGGATAACTCTATGGAGTGGACCTACTCTATTGACCCCCACATGCTTTCTTTTGAAGGCCAATTTGCCTAAGGCTGTTCTGACACTACCTGGCTTAAGTCAATAGAATATGCTCATTCCTCAGCAACCAACCAGATACTTGGAGGAGAAATGCAGGTCCAAAAGTCTCCTCCATGCTGATAAGAAGAACATAAGTGGGCTGGGATTGTGGCTCAGTGGTGGAGCACTTGCCTAGCAGGCATGAGGCACTGGGTTGGATCTCCAGCACTACATAAAAAATTAATTAATTAATTAAGTAAGTAAGTAAAGGTATTGAATAATAGCATATGCTCATACCTGAATAGTCTCTTTCCAATGAAAACAAGAAATCCAACAGCCATCTCTTATTTTGAAAAATCTCTATACCTATCAGTTAAAACTGGTAGTGTTTCTGTCATCAATTCTTTATCAAGGAATAGTACAACCATACATTTTGTGTCCTCTTCAGACTAAAAACTAAAAGTTTTCAGGTAAAGATTCCTTTATTTCAATACATGCTCAATCCCATTCCCTTCACTTTTCTACGGAGGCACCAAGTTCTTACACTTTTATCCAGCAGTGAATAGCCACAGAGATCCCATGACATCTCCCCACAAGGTCCTATTCCTCTTGCACACATTGTTTATAAGGGAAGATTAATTTTATGTTTTCCAGGGGCTCCTGGTATATCTTTCCTCTTTACCCATGGAGATTCTGAGTAGCCTGTGGATGGGACAAGGGTGGTCAGAAAGAATCCTGGATACACAAGGATCTGCCCTCATTCTGCAAAAGTGAGAGTTTCTCTCTGTTTCTCTCTCTCTCTCTCTCTCTCTCTCTCACACACACACACACACACACACACACACACACACACCAACTGAACACCTTTATTTCACTAAAAACCAAATAAATAACTTTATTGGAAGTAACAATCAAACGGAAAGGCCCAAACTGAAGGGAACTTGCTGAAAGGGCTACGTGTAGGCCCAGCCTGGGGACCCACCCCGGGGGGTGGCATGGGCTGGGCACAGTCCTGCTCAGTCGTCCTTGCAGCTGCGGCCCAGGGTGAGCCTGTCAAAGAGGATCTCGGCCATGGGGTCTTCCAGGGTCTGAATCCTGCGCAGGTTGGTCAGGTAGCCGGCCAGCTCGCGGATGGTGAGGACCTGCTGGTGCAGATAGTGGCGCTGCAGGAACTGGCAGAGGTGGGGGTCGCCCCTCTCGGCGGCCAGGTGGTGCAGCTCCAGGAGGCCCTGGTTGAGGCTCTTCTCCAGGTGGAAGGCGCACTCCATGGCCTGGAGGCCGCTGTGCCAGGCGCTGCGCTCGGGCTGCTCGACGTCCCGGAGCCGGATGTGGCCTCCGCGCTGGTTCTGCAGCTCCATCAGCTTCTCGGCGCGGTCCCTCCACTCGTGCGACAGGCGCAGGAAGAAGCTGGCGAAGTGCTCCAGGGCCACTTGTAGGCGGTGGCAGAAGAAGGCCAAGGACAGGTAGACGTAGGAGGCGTGCAGTTGCACCTGGATCTGGCTGTTGACGGCGGCCTCGCAGTCGGGGTGGTAGTTGTGGCGCACCTGCGACACCACGATGGGCACCATGACGGGCGCGGGCAGGAGGGGTGCCACCACGAAGGCGAGGGCGGAGCGGGCTCTGGGGCTGCGCAGTGGGCAGCGGCGGCGGCCGCGGTAGCGGCGGCGGGGTCCCCGGGGCGCTGCCAGGGTGACTGAGGGCGGCGCCTGGGGCGGTGGGCGGTGCCGGGGCCTGGGGGGGTCTGACCTCGGCGGAAGGCAAGCGGGTAATGGCGGCGTGGAGCCTGGCAATGGCGGCGGCGTTTTCCTGGGGGTTGAGGGTCAGGGGTCAGGGGCCTGGCGGTACCCGGCTGTGCCCTGCTGTGCCCTGCTGTGCCCCGCAGAGTTCCCTGGGTAACCTGGGCGACTCCGCTGGGCGTCTCACCTGCGTAATGTTTAAGTTAGAGGCTTAGAGGGACGGGCGTCGTGGTAGTGGTGGTCAGGTAAGAAGAGGCTCATGTGAATACTGTCCAGTGGGACCCTCTCATTAGATGGAGGGCTTCTGGGACGGTTAATCTCACAGGCTTCATTGGAACGGCAGCTTTCCCCAGTGACGTCAGGGTCTCGACTAACGACCCTTTTGATTGTGTCCTCGCTCCATTCCCAGAAGTCAGGAAATCCAGCCACTGCGTCCTTTCTCCTTCCACTCATGATCATGCTCACACTTCTCTGACAGCAGAGCTTCACTCCAAAATCTCTGCATCCTTCTACCTTTCCATGTTTCTTCACACTTTTCAGACTGGTTCCTCACTTCTCTATTCTCTCTGGAACCTTCCACCACCACCCTAGCAAAACATGCTTTTTGTCCTCTCTGGACTCCTAAATGGACAATCTCAATGGTCTCTTAATATCCTCGATCAGCTCACTCTCTGTACCTAGACCATGAATTTCTTCTTGTGTAAATACAGCATTCTCTTTGCTGTGTCAGTAAAAAAAAGCTTTAGGTGCATTCCTAGGGAAAGCAATGTTAACCACGTAGAAGTATTCATGGCCTTCAACCTCCTCTTGACTTTCGCTGCCACTCAGGTAGCCTTGTTGTTGGTTTTTAACCTCCCACTGCGAATCAGTAAATGCCAAGGTTAGTCTGAGAAAGGGACTAAACTTGCAAAGGTAGCTTATTCAGGATAGATTTATATAGATAGTTCCTATGTGTTGTCCTGAATTGCTATTTAATTTCAAGTGTGCATATATTTTTTTATATTTAAATTTTAGTTTTAAGTGGACACAATATCTTTTTTACTTTACATGTATGTGGTGTTGAGGATGGAACCTAGTGCCTCATGCATGTTAGGTGAGCACTCTGCCACTGAGCCACAATCCCAGCCCCTCAAGTCTGCCTATCTTGCTCCCTAAAAAGACTGTAAACATTTTAAGATGAAGATCCTTAGTTATGTGTATTTTTCCTACACAAAGCTTCCTGAACTAGGGAATTTATAATAGTGATGTCAAGAGATCTTGTTTTTAAAGCTATTTTCTTTTGTATTACATAATTTTATTATAATAGCAATGTAGTAGATATTATGTTAGATTATTTAAAAAGTAATAGATCTTACTTTTGTCTATTGAATGCATAGCCACTAAATACTAGTACTGCTATTTCGTGCTTTATTTTAATAAAATTTGTTAGTTCAAAAACTGAACTTGTTTTTATTTAAGGAAATAAAGGAAAGAATACTATACAAAATGTACATAGATCTGACTAGTTTTTCTTTTTAGATGTTAGTTATTTTCCCCTGGACACCAGAAAGAAGGGCTGACTGATAAGATATGAAGAGAACCACAAGTAAATGCCAGCAACTCATGTTGCAGGACTGGAGATGACAGGCATAGAATAGTTCTTTTAAATAAATTCTTAAGTTATTTGCAAGCTAGACCTTACAAGGGACCACACCATAATTATGAATTTAGGGGCTACGAAATAATTCTATTAATTGATTTTTCTCTATTGTCTCAAAGTTGCTCTGCTACCTCCCTACCCTTAACCTGTTCTACTCCATGCTTACAATGTTAACTTTGTACATTGGACTTGAATTACATAAGAACGTAGCCTTTTCCACTGTTTGTTGACAAATTACACATCTCACTGCTGCCTTTGATGTAGAATTGTGTACTCATAAGAAACTTTCAACTTCACATATACATGGGGACCAGCTCCTGAGAGCTAATGGAAATGTAGGGTTTTTTTTTTTATCGTATGAAGAGTTCTAACCCTTTATTTTTTATTTTTTTGGAGGTACTGGGGATTGAACTAAGGGGCACTCGACTACTGAGCCACATCCCCAGCCTTATTTTGTATTTTATTTAGAGACAGGGTCTCACTAAGTTGCTTAGTGCCTCGCCGTTGCTGAGGCTGGCTTTGAATTCATGATACTCCTGCCTCAGCCTCCTGAGCTGCTGGGATTACAGGCATCCACCACTGCGCCTGGCCTAGCCCTTTATTTTTTCTAGCTAAAAATGTATTCTAGGGTAGAAAGAAGACAAGTCACATTTTCCTAGGAAATGAACATGTATTTCCATCTAAAAATAGATCATAATTGACTTTAATGGATAATTTTAAGTCCTATATTTTAATGACACTTAATAAATATTGTATAATTTATGATATGCCCAACATTTTAAAAAATTTTTCTCCTTACCACTATCAGAAGAACTTTAAAGTAGGAAAGTAATTCCTTTTTAGATTATAATGTTGAGCTAGGGATATAGCTCAGTTGGTAGAGTGCTTGCCACAAGGCCCTGGTTTTGCTCCCCTACACCACACACACACACACACACACACACACACACACACACACACACACACAATCAACTAAAAGTGGATCAAAGATTTAGGCACTAGAACAGAGACTCTGTGTCTAATAGAAGAAAAAATAGGCCCAAATATCACCACATCGGCCTAGGATCTGACTTCCTTAACTAGACTCCTAAAGTGCAAGAAATAAAATCAACAATTAATAAATTGAGGCTGGGGCTGTAGCTTAGTGGCAAAGCACTTGCCTAGCATGTGTGAGGCACTGGGTTTGATCTTCAACACCACATAAAAATTAACAAATAAAAAAAAGGCATTCTGGCCATCTACAACTACAAAATTTTTTTTAAAAAAGAATTAATAAATGGAATGGATTCAAATTAAAAAGCTTTACTCAGAAAGGAAACAATTAATACAGTGAAGATAGAGCCTACATATTGGGAGAAAATCTACACCACATGCATCTCTGATAAAGCATTAATCTCTAGGATATATAAGGAACTCAAAAACCTTAACACTGAAAAAAAAATAACCCAATCAATAAATAGGCTAAGGAACTGAACAGATACTTCACAGAAGAAGAAATACATTTGATCAACAAATATATGAAAAAGTGTTCAACATCTCTAGCAATTAGAGAAATGCAAATCAAAACTACTCTAAGATTTCATCTCACTCTAATCAGAATGGCAATCATCAAGAATACAGGCAACAATAAATGTTGGCAAGGATGTGTTGAAAAAGGTACACTCATACATCACTGGTGGAACTGAAAATTGGTGCAACCACTATGGAAAGCAGTATGGAGATTCCTCAGAAAATTGGGAATGGAACCAACATTTGACCCAGCTATCCCACTCCTTGGTTTTTACCCCAAGGACTTAAAATCAGCATCCTATAGTGATGCAGCCACATCAATGTTTATAGCAGTTCAATTGACAATAGCTAGACTATGGAACCAACCTAGGTGTCCTTCAATAGATGAATGGATAAAGAAAATATGGTATATATACTCAATGGAATATTACTCAGCTTTAAAAAAGAGTAAAATTATGGCATTTGCCAGTAAATGGATGGAGTTGGAGAATATCAAGCTAAGCAAAATAAGCCAATCCCAAAGAACCAAATACCAAATATTTTTTTCTGATATGTGGATGTTGATTCACAATGGGAATGGTGGTGTAGGGAAGAATAAAGGTGCTTTGGATTAGACAGAGGGGAGTGAAAGGAGGGTAGGGGTCATGGGGTAGGAAGGATAGTAGAATGAACCCGACATTACAACCCTATGTGCGTATATGATTACACCACCAGTGTAAGTCTATATTATGTACAACCAGAAGAATGAGAAGTTATACTCCATTTATGTATGACATGTCAAATGCATTCTACTGTCATCTATAACTAATTAGAAGAACAAGAAAAAAAGAATAACTGAACTAAATAGAGACTTCATCCCTAAGCAGTCTATATATGGAAAAGATTTGTGTAGACTTGTTTGGGGTGGAAGGATGAGGAACTATGAAATTGGAGATCAATAGGGGATGTTATATGACAGGAGTTTTTCACTTAGGTTCATCAAGTTCCAGGGTTTGCTGTGGTGATGTGCATTGATCTTGACAAGGAAGTTCAGAGATGATGGGGTTCCCAAGCTTCACACTTCTATAAGTAACCACAACAGTCCCATCTGTTTAATATATTAGGGTTCCATGAAAAAAATTGTTTGAAAGTTACATTACATTGCTAAAAAACACAACATAGACTAATGTATAGGATTTTGTGACAAAGATAACTATCTGTGAATGCCATGGGACTATGGACAAGAAGAATCTCTGTGACCTGTACTGGAATTAGGGTTACAAACCCCTTTAGAATATAAGTTTATCCCTGTTTTATTAGGACTGCAAAATCCCCAGGACAAAGATTATAGACATTCTTAGTTTCTAATTTTTTTACTTGTCTTTTTTTTCCATTTCTTAATGTCTTAAAATAGGAATTTTGTAAGCTATAGAAAGAAATAAGGTTAGATAAGGTGTTTGGACAAGATTATAGAGGGTTTTGGAACTTACAAAAAACATAGATAAGTGATTTTACAAAATGTTATAATACAAAGTTTAAGGATATGGCATGTGATAAGAATTACAAAAAAGGAGTTGGGTTGTAGCTTATTGTTATGTTAGAGTGGGGCTTAGCATGTGTAATGCCCTGGGTTCACTTCCCAGCACTATTTAATAGCAGCAGTAGTTGTAGTAACAATAACAATGGTAATAATCAGCAGAAAGACAAGCATTAATGGGTCCAGCAACTGATGCTTTGTTCAATTCATAACCCAAAAACCGAGGCTCTCAGTTTTAGGTATTCAGTCTTGACTCAAAGAGCTTAGGAATATAGAAAGTTTCAGAGAAAACAAGTAGGTGATTTAAGGACAGCCAAGAAATGGAAGAGCAGCTTAGAAAACATCTGGTTGGACTTTTTCTAAAATATCTTAAGAGCTTATAAAAAGAAAAAGGCAAGTTCATATGGCCACAGCCAGGTATGAACTTTAAAAAAAGTGATCTATTATGACAAATTTGGGAGTAGTATTATCATTCTTTCTCATTTTTATTAGTTTGTTATAGTTATACATAAAATTGGGTTTGTTTAGACATAATTACAAAATATTTCTGGGATGTAATTTGTTCCGCTTCAGTCTCTTACCCTTTTCCTCCCTTCCTCCTTCCCCTTGTTGCCTTTCCTCTATTCTACTGATTTTTCATCAATTTATTTATATTTAAAAAAAATACTGCATAAGGTGAAATTCACTGTGGCATATATATGAAAGTCTGGTCAGATTTATTCCACTGTTCCTCTTTTTCCTATCCCTCCTCTCTCCCCTTCAATCCCCTTCCTCTACTCCACTGATCTTTGTTCTGTTTTCATGGAATCCCCCCTCCACCCTTTTGTTCTTCTTCCTTATTTTGGTCTAGCTTCTGCATATGAGAGAAAAATTTGAACTTTGACTTTCTGGATCTGCCTTTTTTTCACTTAGCATGATGTTCTCCAGTTCTGTCCATTTACCAGCAAATGCCATAATTTCATTCTTCTTTAAAACTGAGTAATATTCCATTGTTTATATGTACTATATTTTCTTTATCCATTCATCTATTGAAGGACACCTAGGTTGATTTCATAGTTTGGCTATTGTGACTTGAGCTGCTATAAACACTGATGTGGCTGCATCACTGTAGTATGCTGATTTTAAGTCCTTTGAGTATATACCAAGGAGTGGGATAACTGATTCAAATGATGGTTCCATTCCAAGTTTTCTAAGGAATCTTCATACTCCTTTTCAGAGTTGTTGCACCAATTTGTAGTCCTGCCAGCGATATATCAGTGTACCTTTCCCCAAAAATCCTTGCCGACGCTTATTGTTACTTGTATTCTTGATAATTGCCATTCTGACTGGAGTGAGATGAAATCTCAATGTAGTTTTGATTTGCATTTCCCTGATTGCTAGAGCATTTTTTTCATATATTTATTGGCCATTTGAATTTCATCTTTTAATAAATGTCTCTTTAATTCGTTTGCCCTTTTATTAACTTGGTTATTTGTTGTTGTTGTTTCTAGTTGTATTTTTGAGTTCTTTCATATATTCTGGATATAAATCCTCTGTCTGAGGAGCAGGTGGCAAAGATCTAGCCTTCTGTAGGCTCTCTGTTCTTGCTCCTAATTTTTTCCTTTACTGTGCAGAAGCTTTTTAATTTGATGCTATCTCACTAATTGATTCTTGATTTTATTTCTTCTGCTTTAAGAGTCTTGTTAAGAGGCTCTTAAATATAAGAGGCTTGCATTTTCTTCTAGCAGTTTCAGAGTTTCCTGTCTAATTCCTGGGTCTTTGACCCACTTTGCTTTTGTGCAAGGTGAAAGAAAGAGGTTAATTTTTTTTTCACAGAATTTTTTTAAAATTTATAATCAAGTTCTGTTGGGTAACCAAATCAAAATTCATTTCTTGACAAGAAGTAGATATGTAGAAGAGTTGAGGGGAAGGGAATCAGAAGTTCTGAAGACCAGTCAAGAGACCTATAGTTTCAGCAGTAATTAAGACCAGATCACGAGAGCCCTGCAACAACCCTAGGCCCTGTGTTTGGTGTTTTTACTAATCCAATGTTTAGAACAAGTCTACTGGGTGAAGGACCTCCAGGCAAGGGGCTGTGCATCAGGCAGAACCAACTCTGGAAGGATGGGACATGTGGGGTGCCATTGACACTGTCATCCAGAGAGGAGACCCAGTGCTCCCCAATGAGGTATGGAAGATTGGAGCTAATAGTGTTTCCCACCCTAACTGAGGCAAGAGCCTGAACCTCAGCCAGGTGACTTGCAGGGTCAGGCTATTTCAGTGTTGATTCCTCCAGGCCACTAGAGAGCTTAGTCAAAATTCTCAAAAATCCTGTCCAAAGGAAGGCCACCGTGTCACAAGGCTTGAGCTCTTCTCTGAAAGGGCATGCACCCACAGGACAGGGCCCTGTGTGTCCCTGTGCCTCTCCTAAAGGTCATAGGCTGTGCCCACAGCACAGCTTTGCACCTTTTGTCTACAATGACATGTACACTGGGATGAGACCATGCCATGTGTTGATGGAGGAGCTGTGCTGTTTTGAAAGAACCTTCTCCACTTTCCCTGTGAGAACACTCCAAACACAGGGAGAGCCCTTGGTCTAGCCTGCTGCTGCATATCTGCCATCAGGGCTGAAGATGACTGTGGTCCAGTCATAGCTGCACTTGAACTAAGGTGCACTGAACATATGCTTGAGGGCATTTGTCCGCAGATAAATAACTTTCAGCAGGTCATCATGGGAACAACTCAGAAGTTCAGTCCTTTCTGGGTTTAGGTCCAAGGCAGTGATCTTCCCCCTCAGCTCCATTTTTAGAACCACTCTTTCTTTCTTTCTTTCTTTCTTTCTTTCTTTCTTTCTTTCTTTCTTTCTTTCTTTCTTTCTTTCTCTCTCTCTCTCTCTCTCTCTATATATATATATATATATATATATATATATACACACACACACACACACACACACACACACATACATACACACAACATCTTTATTTTATTTATTTATTTTCATGTGGAGCTGAGGATCAAACCCAGTGCCTCATGCGTGGGAGGCAAGCGCTCTGCCACTGAGTCCCAACCCCAGCCCCTCAAACCACATTTTATGATCTGATGTCCTAGAATGGCATTTTCTTATCAAAATGTCCACTCATTACACACTGCTCTGTGCAGACAATATTATTGCAATTGGATCTTGCAAACACTGTCTTTATGCAGCCTTTGCTGTGTAGATCCCAGAGCTGTGACTTCCTAAGATGGTCCGTGGATTGTCCAGCAGGAGCTTAGCAGAGAGCACTTTCCCACTATGTCCTCTGAGCGTTTGACGTAATCAGTAATCATACACAGTCCAGATTCAGCTTGTAAAATCATTTGAAGCTTCTAAGAGGTAAATCCCAGGACTACCAAGTTTAATGCTTATAATTCCAGCATTACTACCAGATAGGGAGCCTTTGAACTCACATTTGTCTCCAAATGCTTCCCATAACTTAACCCTATGGTCCATGCTTCCAATGGCCAGTAACTGGGAACCTGGACTGAACTGCACAGCATTAACTTCCCTCATAAAGCAGTAGTTGATACCCTCATATCTTTACCAGAACCAGGATGAGTATCTGCATTATCTTGGGAGACTGGGAAGGAAGAGACAGAGTGTCTCCCAAAGATATTAGTGATAGAATCCAGAAGGCCTCCAGCAGGCTACTCTGCTGATAGCTCCCACAGGCAAGGTTTCCTGTATTTGCTCTGAGGTCTGATCCACTCTGACTTCAATGTCATCATCCTGTTCAACTGGCAGCAATTCCTTTGCTGCCTCTGCAAGCTCTTTCTGCAGCCAGGCTTGCCATTTCCTGGAGTCCCTTTTAATCTCTGCCTTGAGGCGGTTTGCTTTCTGCGCTTTCTCAGCTATCCACCTTCAGTAGTTTTCCTCCAAGACAGTAAAATTGATCTTCAGGGCATCATATTTGTCCTTCAGGGTCTGGTTGGCTACCTGGAGGTCTAGAAGCTTGCTGGATAGATCTAGGCACTCTGTTGCCAGGTTAGAGATGATTTGCGAACATTTTTCAATTTTTGCTTCATTCACCTGCATCTCCCTGTCCTTCTGCTGCATTTGGTCAATCACCAACTGAGCTAACTCCCCATGATTCTTATGCAATTCAGTCAGTTCTTCTTGATGTTTAATCCTCAGCTGAGCCATTTCTTATAGTTGACTGTTATTCCATGTGACATGGTGACCAGGACTTATCTCATGCCTGTTTGGGAGGTCATATTTTTCAGCTTGTAGTTTCTGGGCCAACAATGAATGAAGATCTAACTTTTTCAGCAACTTGTTATCTTTAAATGACAAGAGGTGGTGGTGAAGAAATCACTTTCATGCTAGTGGTTTTCCATCAACAGTAAAGGCTATTTCCCCACTAAGGAAAGAACACTGGGGTAGAGTAAGAGAAAAGACTCTCAGAAATCAAATGTCACATGCTGTATGATACTCACCTGCAATGTTAATTCCTTACATTGGTGCTTGAAGTCAATTAACGTCTGTCTCATCAGTGCGATCACCTGCACGGGATGCTTCTGCAGGATGATCTCCTCCAACGACTCCCTTTGCTGCCAGTTGGGCCCTCAGGTCCTCTGCAATGTGGCCTTTACAGCTGGGAAAGTTAGCAGAGCAGAGGGCCCGGTGATTTGTCTGTCGCACACTGCCTGGGTGCCTCAGGGCCATGGAACCCAACAGAGGCAGGTTGCTGCAGCCCATATAGCATGTTGCAGCTAGCAGGCAAGGTAAGGCCTAAATTTCATTCTACTATAGATGGATATCCAGTTTTTTTATAGACATTTATTTTGTTCATTTTTATGCGGTGCTGAGGATGGAACCCAGGGCCTCCCACATGTGAGGCGAATGCTCTACTGCTGAGCCACAACCCCAGCCCCTGGATATCCAGTTTTTCTAGCACCATTTCTAGCTATCTTTCTCCCAACATGTTTTTGGCACCTTCCTGGAGTATCAGATGATTGTATCTATGTGGTTTGTCTCTGTGTCTTATATTCTATTCCATTGTTCTTCATGTCTGTTTTTTGGTGCCAATACCATGTTGTTTTTATTACTTTAACCACTATAATTTGAGGTTCAGTATTGTGGTGCCTCCTGTACCACTCTTCTTGCTCAGGATTGCTTTTTCTATGATAGGTCTCTTATTCTTTCAAATGCATTTTAGGACTCTTTTTTTCTAGTTCTGTGAAGAATGTATTTTGATGGGAATTGTATTGAATATGTATAACATTTTTAGTAGCATGCCTACTTTGATAATATTAATTCTGTCTAACCAAAAGCTTGGGAGTTCTTTCCATATTCTAAGGTTTACTTCAATTTCTTTTTTCAAAGTTCTATAGTTTTCATTGTAGAGGTCTTTTAACTCCTTGGTTAGATTTATTCCTAAGTATTTTTTAAGGTTATTGGGAATGGGATAGTTTTCTAATTTCTTTTTCAGCAGATTCATTATTGGAGTATAGGAAAACAGTTTATTTATAGGTGATGACCTTGTATACTACTACTTTGCTAAATTTGTTTATCTGCTCTAGATCTCTTTTGAGGGAGTTTTTTGGCTGTTCTAAATATAGGATCATGTCATCAACAAACAGAATTTGAGCACTTCTTTTCCTATTTGTATTCCTTTTATTTCCTTCTCTTTCCTAATTGCTCTGACTGAAGTGCCAAGGACTATACTGGACAGGGGTTTCAAGCTGAGAGTGGAAATCCTTGTATTGTTTCTGTTTTTAGAGGAAATGCTTTCTGTTTTTCTTCATTCAGTATGAAATTGGCCTTGGGTTTATAATATATAGCTTTTACAATATTGAGGTAAATTTCTTCTATCCCTAGTTTTGTAGTGTTTTAAACATGAATGGGGACTGGACTTTGTCTGCCTCTATTGAAATAATCATGTGATTCTTGTCCTTAACTGTATTTATGGCATGGAGTACATTTATTGATTGGGGTATGCTGAACCAATCTTGCATCTCTGGTATAAAACTCACTTGATCATAGTGCATTATCTTAATGTATTTTTGAATGCAGTTTGCCAATATTTATTAAGAACTTTTTCATTAATGTTAATTGAGGATATTGACGTGAAGTTTTCTTTCCTTGATGGGATCAGGGTGATACTGGCTTCACAGAATGATTTTGACAGTGTTCCCTCCTTTTCTATTTTGTGGAATAATTTGAAGAGGATTGGTACAACTTGGCTGAGAATCCATCTAGTCCTATGCTTTTTTGTTAGAAGGCTGTTAAGAGCTGCTTCAATTTCATTACTTGATATTGGTCTGTTTAAGTTTTCTATAGCCTCATGGTTCAATTTCTTTAGGTCATATATCTCTAGGACTTTGTCAACATCTTTGAGTTTTTCTAGCTTATTTGAATATAAATTTTCAAAATAGTTTCTGATGATCCTCTGGATTTTGGTAGTGTCTAGAGTGATATCTCCTTTCTCATCTTAATTTTGCTAATTTGGGTTTTCTCTTTCTTTTGGTTACTTTGGCTAAGGGTTTATTGATCTTGTTATTTTTTCAAAGAACTAGTCCTTTATTTCATTGATCCTTTACATTTTTTCTCAATTTCCTTAATTTTGGCTCTGATTTTTATTATTTCCTGTCTTCTACTGATGTTGGTGTTTTTTTGTTCTTCTTTTTCTAGGGCTTTGAGGTATAACATTAAATTATTTATTTGACATCTTTCTGTTTTTTTTTTTTTTAATGTAGCAAATCAGTGCCATAAACTTTCTTTTTAGAACTGCCTTCATACTGTCCCAGAGATTTTGATATGTTGAATCTCTACCCTCATTTATTTCTAAGACTGTTGTTTATTTCTTCCCTGATTTCTTTCTGGTCCATTCATCATTCAAAAGTGTATTATTTAATCTCCATGTGTTAGAGTAGTTTCTGTTTTTTATTGTCATTGATTTCTAATTTCATTTCATTATGATCTGGTATTTGCTAAGATTTGCTTTGTGCCTTAAAATATGATATATTTTAGAGAAAGTTCCATGTGCTGCTGAGAAGTGAATCCATTTGTTGATGGATGAAATATTCTACAGATGTCTTTTATGTATTTTTTACTTTTTAAAGAGAGAGCGAGCGAGAGAATTTTTTTAATATTTATTTTTTAGTTCTCGGTGGACACAACATCTTTTGTTTGTATGTGGTGCTGAGGATCAAACCCCGGGCCGCACTCATGCCAGGCGAGCGTGCTACCGCTTGAGCCACATCCCCAGCCCAACAGATGTCTTTTAGTTACATTGATAAATAGTCATTTTTAGTTCTGAAGAATCTTAGTTTATGTCTCATGACCTATCTAATAGTGAGAGAAAAGTGTGTTGAAATCATCCAGTATTGTATTGTCATCTGTTTGATTCCTTATATTGAGAAGGTTTTGTTTTATGTACATAGATGTACTGATGTTTGGGGCATAAATATTTATAACCATTATGTCTTATTGTTGTATGATTCCCTTAACTAGTATGAAGTGACTTCTTTGTCTTTTCTGATTAATTTTGGCTTGAAGTCTACTTTGTCTGAGCAAAGAGCAGCTATCCCTGTTTGCTCTCATTCCATTTGTGTGGTATGTCTTCTCACATCCTGTCACTTTCAGTGTGTGGATTTCTTTGTAAAATGAGTCTCCTGTAAACACCATATTGTTGGGTCTTGACTTTTAATCCAATCTGCCAATGTATGTCTTTTGGTTGAAGAGTGTTGACCATTTACATTCAGTGTTGTTATAGAGAGTTGATTTTTATACCTGCCATTTTGATTTATTTCTAATGCTTAATTCAGACTTCTCCTTTAGTTAAGTATTCTTCTAGTGCAATTTATCTCTATTCTGGTTTTCACTTTTATCTTTCATTTCTTCTATATGAAATATTTCATTAAGTAGGTTTTGTAGTACAGGCGTAATGTTTGTAAATTCTTTTATTTTTTTATTTATCATGAAAGGTTTTTATTTCATCTTCAATTTGGACAGATAATTTTGCTGTATATAATAATTTTGGTTAGTACTCATTTTCTTTCAGGGCATGGTATATATTGTTCCTGAAAGGAAAGTGACCACAACACTCAGAGCAACCAAGAGATCTTTATTGCAGCAGTGAGAAAGAGGAGAAGAAAAAGAAGGAGAGAGAGAGAAAGAGAGCAGGGAAAGACAGGAGGGGGTGAGAGAGAGTGAGAGAGAGAGCAAGAGAGAGAGAGAGAGAGAGAGAGAGAGAGAGAGAGAGAGAGAAAATGAGAGAACGCACAAGAGAGAGGGACCTCGCAGGAGGGAGTTTTTATAGCCAAAATCTAATGGGGTCTTTGGGTCTGCAAGCTAAGCTGCCTTGTTGGCATACAGGTGTTATCTTCTGCCTTCAGGCAAATGGCCAGGGGTCAGATGTGGGTTTCTGTTGCACCAGACAGGTGGGGGTGGAGTATTTAGCCTTGAGTGGGGTTGAGTGTTCTGACTTGACGCAAACAGGTGATAAAGGACCAGACTGAGGGGGTTTGAGTGCCTGGGTTATCCTGCAACTAACATTTGTTCAGCCTGCCCTGTAGACAACCTAGTTCAGCCTGCCCTGCACCTAACAATTCCAAGCACTCCTGGCTTTTAGGGTCTGGGTTGAGGAACCATTTGAAGTCTGAGTTGGTTTACCTCTAAATGTGACCTGCCATTTTTCTCTTGTGGCTTTTAAAATTTCTATCCTCATTCTTATATTAGACATTTTCATTTATAATGCATCCTGGAGAGGACTTTAAAAAAAACACCTTGCCTATTTTCAAGATCATATACTTTATCTTTATGGCCTGAAAAATCTGTCTTCAAGGTGGTCTAATATATTGGTGATGGTTTTCATTGAATTTTTACTTTGATTGAGCCTTTCATTTCCAGGATTTCCACTTGGATCTTTATCATAATCTCTTATCTATTATGTAAATGATCTTTCAGTTTTTGTATTTTCTAGTTCATTCTTTACTTCTTTTTTAGCTTGCAGAACATTTCAATGTTGAACTTTCTAAATGATTTCTCAGATATTTCCTCCACTATAGTGTGAATGGGGTCAGTTGCAGAAGTGTTATGGGTTGATTGGTTTTCTCTCTTGCTTTTTCATATTGCTTATATATCTACCCATATTTGGGGATGATTATTACTCCTTCTTTTATGCAAGGGACTGTTTAGTGAGCTTCTTTCTCTTAAGAGCCTCAGGCTAGGTGAATATTCCAGGTATTTGTCATCTGCTTTTCCCTGTATCAGTACTATTTTGTGACAAAACACTAAACCCTATTTACTGCAATTACTTCAGAGAAAAGCCATGTAATATTCAACCTTAAAGGAGAAAAATCTTGTTGATACTGTTCTCCACAGTTCTTCTAATCCAGGTATAAACTTGTAGTAAAAATCTGAAATAGGTTGAAACATTAGCTATTAAATACAATCAAATTTCTATAACATTATATAGGGGCTGAAAGGCGGTGGGAAGAAAAAAATGGGCAAAAGAAGAGAGGAAAAAAAGAATAGATACAACAGAAAAGAATAGTATGCACCAAGGTAGAAAGACAAAAAAAAAATGGGTTTTCAGGGTTGCTTAAGACAATGGCAGATAATATAAGAGGGAAAAGAAGAGGTAAGAGGGCAAATGTAAACTTGAACTAGGAAAACAAAGATAGAATGATTCCAATTAGTGCTTTAAAACATTAGAAGAAATATAAAATCGAATGGGTTGAGGGCACAATATTGAATATTAGCATAACAACTATCAAATCAAAATAGAGAGTGACATATATCAAAGTTGATGTTAGAGATATTTATAGTAAACCATGCTGAGGTGAAGAAAATTCTTTTTGAGTCTTGGTTTGGATTTTCTCATGTTTTGAGACCTTTAGAAGATATCTATTACTCGATGGCATTAGAGCAGATTATGCTAAGTTAGCCAATCCCCAAAAAACAAATGCCGAATGTCTTATCTTACATAAGGGGGGGGTGTGACTCAAAATGGGGTAGGAAGGAAGAGCATGAGAAGATTACCTCTAGATAGGGAAGAGATGTGGGAGGGAAAGGGAGGGAGAAGGGGAATTGCATGGAAAATGGAAGGAGACCCTCATCGTTATATAGAATGCATGTATGACGATGTTAGGGAAAGAAAAAAAAGAAGTGTGTCACATTAGTTTGGGTAGAGAGAAGTGATGGGAGGAGAGGGGAGGGGAAGGGGGGAAGGAAGGACAGCAGAATAAAATAGACATTATTATTGCTGTGGGTGTATATGTGACTGCATGACCAATGTGATTCTGCAACCTGTACACTCAGAAAAATGAGAAATTATATCGCATCTGATTCAAATGTATGATATGTCAAGATCATTGTACTGTCATGTGTAACTAATTAAAACAAATAAAACATATATAAAAAAAGAAGATATCTATTACTCTTTGACTTTGGATCCCTCAGAGGTGCTAAGGCCCTAGTTGCTCTGGACCTCCCCCAGCTGGTTCTTGTTTGTCAGCCCAGGGGCCTGAGACTGGACTCTGGAAGGTTGCTGTTCTGGGTCTGCTGGCTGTTTCTGTTTTGTACTGGAGCTCAGAAATACAAGGCTGAGGCCTGTGGCTGTGACAACCGCAGGTTACTCTGCACACACTCCCATCTACAGGGTCCTCTTCAAAGTGGCATAGAGCCAGTGGCTCTCTGCAAGCATGAAACCTTGATTGTGGGTTCTCTGTGGTGCACAAGCATTCTCCTGACACAGATTGCCAGGGCACTGTCCCTGCTACCAGGAAAGAGATTCAACTAGTTTGCCTGAGTTTTGAGTTATCACTGCCTAGAGTTGTAAACCATAGGCATTGCACCCCTTGGCTGACTAGGACAGAGACAACTATCTTGTCTGTGTCCAAGGTCTCATGGGTTGCAGCTGCAAATCCTTGGTGCCATCCTTCTCTGTCTTAGATGGTGACTGCTCCCACCAGCCTGCTTCTGAACTCTCATTTCCTACTACTATGAATCTGTCTGCTCCATCTCTGCCCTCCCATAGAGTCTGTGCAGATGCAGAGCACTGGGTCAGGGCCAGCCCTTCCCAAGTTTCCTGCTCAGGTTACTCCAGCCCACTCCCCTTGTTGGCACTAAGGGGGAGGAGTTTCAACAACTTTCAACTAATCCCTTTACAAGTTCCTTCTAGATGGATTATTGAAACATCTGACTGCAGGGGTATGCCCTCTGGTTTCATTACTCCCTTCAAGTGGGGAGATGCCATATTGATTTAACTTCTTCTTGGGAGGCTGACAAGTTGTGGACTCCATAAAATGACTGCTATGCCCTGCACAGTTTTCAGTTCATAATTTGGCTTAAACTACTTGATGTTTAATGACCCAGACACTGCTCTGGTTGTGTTTTAACTTGGTCTGTTTCCCCACTGCCCCCCTCCAGCCCGTGAGACCTGGACACAGACAATATGTTTTTTAGGGAGTGAGCTTATGTGCTTTTCCTCTCCTTTGGTCTCGGTTTCTGCCCTCCCCCCCAACACTGGTCCAGATTCAGGGTCAAGGAGCTCTGCCCTTATTTTCTGCTATGGTAACCGAACTTCAAGTTTCTCCAGGTCTAGTCTAATGTTGGGTCTTCTAGCATTTATATCACCTACATCTCTGGTCAGCTGTTCCTTCATTGCCCCTTTCTGTGCTGTGGAGGGGGTCAGGGGTCACCACCAAGCTCTGCTCTACCTTCTTGAATTCAGAATAGTATTATCTTTAAGGAGAAGGTATGAGGTATCCTTGGGGTGCTAGAACTGTCTTTTTTTCCCCCTTTTTGCTGTGCTGGGAATCAAACCCAAGGCCTCCTGCATGCTAGGTGAGTGCCATACTACTGAGCTGTACCATTCCTAGTCCACAATGTCTTGATATAGGTGTTGAGTCTCGTTGAAATTGCTATATATTTTAAAAAATATTTTTTATGCTTTCTTGGACAAGTCCCTAGGGAAGTATGCTTATAAAATACATACTTAAGACATAAATATTTAAAAATTTTCCTTGAATATAAAATACATAGTTTTAATTTTTATACCATAAAGATCAGCTTATATTTACATTTGCTTGCCTAATGACATGATGTACTAGCATTTACTCTTTGAGGTGGCTATACTTAGGAGAATGCCCTGTGGTCACAATGTTTTCATCTTGTGCTTTCTTTTCTCATCTTCTCAAATGTCAAGAGCAAGCTGTTCTGCTAAGCAGGATAAAACCAGCTTTTTGGTATCTGCAAATGCCACCATTTCCAGGGCTCGACAAACTACACTATAGGGGGGTTTCAATCTATTCCTTTGTACTAGTGTTTTGTTTCTTTCTTCTTCTCTTTTTGTTTTTTGGTACCTAAGTTGCTTAGGGCCTTGCTAAGTTGCTGAGGCTGGCTTTGAACTAGCCATCCTCCTGCCTCAGCCTCTTGAGTTGCTGGGATTGTAGGTGTGTGCCATTGCACTTGGCAAGTGTTTTCATTTTTATCATGCCAGGGTCATTCCAAAGTAGTACAGAGAGGTTTTTATTATGTATGTATGTATGCACTGGGGATTGAACCCCTATACTTGAGCTATACCTGAGCCTAGAAAGTTCTTTTTTATGCTGAGAACATCCTGAGGTTTTTACCAGGTGATTTCTGGTTTCTTTACTGAGCAATATTCCCTAAGTCCACAATAAAGGAAACATAATCATTGTACCTTATCAAAAAGAACAAATTTAATAAGAGCTTATGCAGCATGTTTATCATTTAACCATAATATGATTAACACATGGCAGAAAAGGCCTCTTGGGTTTAAAAATAGCTTTATTTAGCATACTAAAAACACAGAAACATAAGAAAATCCCTACCTAGTATAAACATAAAAATAGTTAAATACCATAATTTAATGTAAACCAAGCATTTAAAAATGTGAAATGTTAGAATAAAATACATGCTATTTACATAGAACCAAGTTAAAGCTACCTCCACAGTTATTGGATCAAATCAGTCTTGAAGAAGTCATCATTAGCAATGTAACAAACACAACATCTCCATTTGTCAATGGGCAAAGAATAAATCATTTTATTTTCTTTAAACAAATATGATTTATTGTGACTTTTAGAGTAGGGAAGCAAAAAGTACCAGTTCCAGGAATCCAGACACAACCACTGCATGTGGAGGTTTGTAAAGCATTCCACTGGAAGACCATTGAGTCCATTCTTTAATTTCAATACAAACTAGTTGATTCAGCTTAGTTACTGCTTAAGAAAGGTACTAAATACATTCTGCAAAAATAAACCTTTGTTAAAAATGATCAAAGGTGAATGCAATATCAATCATATAAGAAAGGCAAAAGCATAAAAATATATATTATTCCAGACAAGCCCCTTAATTATAATAAATGTTAAGAAACTCAGTTTATAAAACCAGATGGGGTAGCAAAAGGGATTTTAAAAATATAAAACCCAAACCATATTCAAACAAAACAAACCTAAGATAATGTTTCATGAAGAAAGTGGTATCTTGTTTATTCACTCATCATTATGTGAAAGCTGCCATGAGATTTTGTGGCTGATGGAGCTATTACTATGGAGTAGGTTTTCTTTAACCAACATTCTAAAAAGCTGTAGTTATCAATCAGTTTAAAAATTTGGCTTTTGCGTCAAGGATCAACATTCTGGTTTTTTTTTTTTTCTTTTTTGTACCGGGGATTGAACTCAGGGGCACTTGACCACTGAGCCACATCCCCAGCCCTATTTTGTATTTTATTTAGAGACAGGGTCTCACTGAGTTGCTCAGGGCCTTGCCTTTGCTGAGGCTGGCTTAGAACTCACAATCCTCCTGTCTCAGCCTCCTGAGCTACTGAGATTATAGGCATGCATCACTGCACCCGGCCAATATTCATGCTTGTACTTCAATTCAGGAAGTGGCATTAAAACCAGTATCAGGAGTTTAAAATGTAAAATAACATCTGAAGAATAGATACAAAATATAGACTGTTGTGTTTGCCTAATCTTATAGTTCTCAAACTTTTGATCTCTAGATCCCCTCTTTCTACTCTTAACATTTATGGGGATCCGGATGCCAAAGCACTATTACTTAGGAGATTTATGTCTATCAGTATTTACCATATTAAAAAATAAACTGGAAAAAACTAAGTGTAATTCACTTAAAAAATTCATTATGTGCCAACATAAATAAATAATATTTTGATGAAAAATAGCTGTGATTTCTAAAACAGAAAAAAGATGTGTCAGAAAACAGTATTGATTTACATTTTTGAACTCTTTGTTAAGAGAATGAGAGTGAAAAGTCAAATAATCTCTTTATATTATGATGAAAATTAGAAACCAAAGATCACCATGTAGTTATGGCAAAATTTGAAACAATATTATTGTTCCTGAGACCACTATCAAGATATCATCAGTTTTGGTCTATGGAAGCTGGGGCATCTATTAACTACACTCACATGTTTTATTTTCCTTTCCATTTCTAAACTTTGTTTGATTGAGTTGGCAATCATTTTTAAGTTGGCACAGCTTTGGTAGAGACCAGAGTATAGCAAGGGTTAGGCAATAGCTCACATACTCAGACTGGGAAGATGTTAGGCATTTAAGGAGATGCCTGTTCTATTTCTCACTATGTGAAAGCTCTGATCAATTTTTGGGAAACAGAGGGAGAAAATTCTCCCTGAAGCACAATAATAATACCAGAATCTCACACTTGGATGGCTCTCCATGTTGGAGAAATTATAATACGCACAATCTCAGTTGATCCTTTTTTTTTTTTTTTTCCTTTCTGAGCCTGTTCCTTCTGCTTTAAGGGAAAAATAAAAACCCTGCATTTAAAAAAAAATCGGATGAAAATACAAGATGAAATGGCAACAATAATGAGATGTGTGTGGGACTGTAACTAGATTTAGTGTGCACCTGCCACAACATGTATCTTGTAGTCTTTTTTCACCAACTGAAGGGCAATGTAAAAACCACAGTTTATAATTTAATGGCAAGTGGTCTTGTAATCATCTTGAGGCAAAGACTTCAGACTGTACAAAAACATTAAGAATTGCAGAATTTTTATTTTAATTGAACTCATGGGTGCGTGAAGATTTTGTGGTGGTAGGAGAGAGTGAGTTAATAGTACAGTATAAGGCAACAAAATTGCAAGAAGAAAATAATTACTGCCTCCCCCCAGGAACAAGGACTAATTGGTATCTATTGCCTGTTATTAATACATTTATCCTCCTTAGAAATTATTCCATTGCCAGGAAATCCTCCCCACCAAGATATTAATAAAAATAGCATGAGACATTCAAAGATGCTAGACAAAACATTTAAAGGCAGGGGTGGGTGGTGGGTGGTAGTCAACCAAGAAGAAAATCTCTAGTATAAAATGAGCCAGATACCACTAAGGAGCAAAGATTTTGTTGCTAAAACTCTTTAAGTACTGCATGTACATGCTCTCTTTATCTTTTTCTGAGATGTTTCTAAAATGGAGAATGACTCCATACTTTTTTTTGCTCTTTTAAGGTAGATGAAGAAATAGGTTAACAAAACCCCGTAAGAATTAGGAAACATGCTAAGTACATCCTTTTTGCAAAACTCTACACCTTGTTTATGGCTATGTATGACAAATTCTTGGTGCCCTTTTTTCCCCAGTTATGGTGAGTAATGCTGTCTTTACAAGTGATTTAGATAGAAGTTAGTGGATTTTTAAGACAGTTGCAAATATACTGGGTTGATGCACACACATGGATATATGTATATGTGTGTGTGTGTGTGTGTATATATATATATATATATATATATATATATATATATATATATACACATACACATACATACATATACATATATCACATGAAGACTCTCACTGGTATGTTTTTCCTTTTTCACATATTTCCTCTAGCAAAAATTAGCATGGATAATGATTTTGTGATAGGAAACAAAACTAAAAAAAAATCAAACCAGTAAGAATGAAGTGGTATGCTGAGTCTAATAAAATAAGTCAATACACATTTATGTAGTGGTAAAGTGCTAGAAAGTTCTTTCATTAGTATTTTAAAAAATGATTAGAATAAAAAGAAGTTTGCAGCTTCATTTGATGGTGGTGACCACAGGCACCATAGCTATGGCACTGGCTGAGCTGGAGTTGACTATGTCCTCATATTCAGGGGGTGGATCTAAATGAGGTTCTGTTTCACTCCTCCGCAGGTTCACCTGGCCAGTGGCTTCCTCATAGGTTGGTGGGGGATCACAATTGGACAGGCGAGTGGAGACAGAATCTGAGCGCCCAACTACATATTCCAGAAAGCCTGGAGACAACCCAGTGCTCTCGAACACTTCATCTGGTGGGGGAGGTGGAGTGATGATGTTAAGGTGCTGAGGGAAAGGAATGTGGCTTTCAGTCACTGTCTGTCTACGAGTTTTGTTTCTTAGGAAGCATCTCCAGATAAGGAAAATGACAAGGAGGATAATGAAGAGGCCAAAGATTAGTGGAAAGGTAAGATAAAACTGAAACCAGTCACTTCCTCTGTTACTCTCTCCTTGTTGCGCTTTTGTGTAGGTGCTCCAAAACTCCTTCTGAAAATACAAAACAAAAGAAGTCAAAGTCAGTATGAGTGTGATCAAGAGATGGGAGATATTACATGAGCAAATCTCTGGGTTCAATGAATGTCATGAACAAAAGACCAAAACCAGACTTGTTGGTTTGAATAACTCACAGCCTGTATTTTCCATGACAAGAAATTACGAATATAGAAAAACGTTGACTTAGGATGGGGTGATGTCCCAATAAGCCCATCATAAATTGAAAATATCATTAATTTGAAAATTCTTGTAATAAACCTAACCTACCGAACAGCATAGCTTAGGATCACAGCACAATGTAGAGTCCTGGTTGCTTGGCTATTTGCCCTGGATATTGAGGGGCTGACTGGGGGTTAAAGCTCCCTGCTGCTGCCCAGGATGGAGAGAGAGTATTTTACCAAATAGTACCAGCCCAGGAAAATATCAAAATTCAAAATTTGATGTATGATCTTTACAGAATGCCTATCCCTTTCACCATCACAAAGCTGAAAAATTCAAAGTCCACCATCAGTAACTGGGGACCATCTATACTTTATTGTGCTTGACCTGGATCCTCCTTAAAATACTCAGACACCAAGACTCTTTTTCAAAACTTGGAGATATCTGCATTTTCTGCTATGACATTTTAGATTAAAAAAATCAGGAATGAGGATTTTTCTCCTTTTCAGATTATACCAAATAATTTATCATTAAAAATATAAGTTAGGGCTCAGTTGGTAGAGTGTTTTCCTTGCATGCACAAGGCCCTGGGTTCAATCCCCAGCACCACAAAAAAAAAAAAAGTCACTGTCCATATCCAACTTGAGGTCCTCATCACACGATCTCCATCATCATTAATAGTGTGTGTTTAGGCAAGCACTCTACTACTCCATCCCCAGCCTTTGCCTCTATTTTTCCATGCTTAATCATAGTCAATAAGTACTTTTCTTACCATCTGTTATTTATTTGCAGGTGCAACAGGTCACTAATATTATTTAAATCTTTTTGCATCAAGGGAGGAACCCTTGGAATCCAACTTGGGAAAAAAAAGGAATTGTAGAAGGGATTTTGATCATTACGCAAATGGGAAAACTAAGGGAGTTTGACTACATCAGAGATTTTAAACTCAGTTGTTCCATGGGTACAGTAGTGATGCAAAGTCATAGTATTCCACCGTGCAACTAGATCTTCTCTGAGGGGCATTATTACTACAACATTTTGTGATTCTAAGATGCACTGGGATGTGTTTTGAGAAATATTGTGTGATTTACAAGAGGCTTGTGCATATTTCAAAAGATATACTTAAAAATATACAAGGTTCAATATTAAAATAAGCTCCAAATAGAAAAAGTATACCCTGTGTACTTTTCAATTTCTAAAGATGATTAAAGATGTACAAACAGTTTCTAAAGATGATTCCAAAAACTTGAAATTGTCAAATGACTCATTTACTTCATTACTATTAACAATGTAAACACAGGTGAAAACTTGTGAAATATAGATGGATGAAGACATAGATATATATTTAGTCATTCCAGAGTTAGAATCCAGGGTCTTGTGCATGCTTGGCAAGTACTCTACAACAAGCTACATTCCCAGCATAAGCTTCTTTTAAATAAGTGTACTTTAAAAATTCTTCATTAATTCTTTTTATAATTGTCATCCTAATAATGGAAAATTTAAATTTTGTACAATAATGTTTAAAATGTAAAAAATAAATTAATCATACAAAATTTCACTAATGCAGAAAAAGATAAAACAGAAAGCAAATCACTTGTAATTTCATCACAAAGATATAATGTACTATGGACATTTTGGTTTACATAATTAGAAAAGTATTTTCATCTGCTCTTTCTCCCATGCTTTTATCAATCACGGTTGCCTCCCTACACAAGTATCCACTCTTTACAAATTTGGAATCAAATTGCAATAAATGGAATAAAAAATATTAATCAGCTATTTCTAGAGACCTATCAAGTATCTTATACAGGCTCAATTTTCCTTTACCTACAGGTGAAATTTTACCCTCTCTCTTAGTCTCTCAGACCACCACATCCTTTGCTTCCATTTCATCTTATCTATGAATGCAAATAAATGTGATATCAAATAATTATATAATGTTAACCCTAAATAGGCAATAAAAGTGGTCATTTCATATTATCCACATTGCTTTAGAATAACAAGCACTAATAATGCACATGAAAATAAGTCTTTTTTTCATGTCTGGATAGCATAATTCAGTTTGTCTGGTTTCTTTGGTTAAGACAGGATATCAAAAATCTATAAGCTATTTTTCTGTTTCCTTTCGAAAAAATTAAGGAAAAATACATTAATTTTGAAGGGACTTATTAAACCCAATTTTTATTTCACATGTAGCAACTCAGCATTTACTACATCAAATAATGCAGTTACTCTTATAATCCCCATTTTGCATGTGAGGAAATGGAGGCCCAAAGAGATTACGTAATAATAAACTCAAGATCATTTAAAATGTAAATTTTGGAGCTGGAGTTTGAGCCCAAGAGGCTTGGCACCACAGCAAACTAAAAAGCAGTCTGTCTTGATGTATAAGGTATTTCAAACCAATTTGGCCACTCTCCTAGAAAATTCAATCTTGCCTTCATGTTTGATGTGTAGTCAAAAGCAAGCCTGCTCATTTTACAGATAAAATATTTCCAATTAAAGTAACAATGATCTGAATAAAAAGCTCCTGACAGATTTATTTCTTTGGGAAATACTTATTTTGTCCTTGAGGTCAGAGGATCAGAAGAAAATTCACTTAAAATCAAGACTAATACTGTAATTGTCATTCAGACAAATAGATTCAGTTCATGTCTCTAAGCTATTTGCACGGATCTTTATCTCACTGAAAGCAGCCAAAATTTACTTAGAGCAAATAAATTTCAACATTTTAGTAGAACAGTGCTTTAGTAAGAATGAAAACTGATGGTTTATAGTTATGCTTACAGCAGCACAAATTTTGACATAGCCAATGAAGAACTTCTAAATAATTAAAACATTTTATAGCAATCTACAGTACCATATCAAATATTTGTTTAATGAAGAAAAAAGTGATTAAAGAGAATCCAAAGTTTTAGAACAGGCTAAAGTTATACAAATGATAGACATGATCTGAAGCTGCCAGAAAGGTCATGTTAGAAATACCCAAGTGCCTACTCCAAAGTGGGTGGGCAAGGCAAACTTTACTTCTGCCAGAAAGGTGAGCTACAGAACCTGCCTAGCAAGTACCTGAGCAGGCAGTACATCTGTTTGTATCTCTCACACAACACTGCCCTTCACCCTGATTGGAGGAGCATGGGGTTACAATCTACGTGATTGGCTAATTTTAAAATTGGGGCGGGCAAAGGGAAGCACTACAATTAAAATGGCTATAATTGAATCCAATGAAGGCTGAATACTATATTCTGAAAATGGACCACCAGACTTTCTGTTTCTCTCAGTCTGACAATCATTTCAGAAGGAGGAGTCCCAAGAGGCAGATCTTTCATCATGATAGGGGAGTTATAGAACAAAATTCAGTAGATACAAGATTCCATCAAAGACTATCTGCTTCTCTTGTAGAGAATGTGTGCTTTTTTTTTCTTGCTGCCATTTATGAATAAAATTTGAGAGACTCAAGGCATGAAGGCCTGTTTTCCTAACTGGAAAGAGTAGAGCTGAGCATACTTTTATCATATTTGATTAATCAGCTCAGAACCTGGGAAAGTTGGGAAGTGAGTGATTTCCCTGTGAGTTTGTAGTGCTGAGAAGGGCCCAGCAGATTGACATAGAACACTTTCGTTGACTTCTTTCCTTGAACAATAATGACAGGGAAGGGAAGGGAAGGAACTAGGCTGAGTGCGGTGGCGCTCACCTGTAATGCCAGCAGCTTGGGAGACTGAGACTGGAGGATCATGAGTTCAAAGCCAGCCTCAGCAACTTAGCGGGTTGCTAAGCAACTCAGTGAAACCTTATCTCTAAAAAAAAAAAAAAATGCAAAAAAAGGACTGGGGATGTGGCTCAGTGGTTGAGTGCCCCTGATTCAATCCCTGTTACCAAAATAAATAAATAAATAAATATAAAAAAGGAGGGGCTAAAAATGAATTCTAACTCCCAAAAGCTGCTTTTGAAAACTATGGATTCCCTTTAATATTTCTTTTCTTCATTAAACAAATAATTTACTTGGTATTTAAAGTTGCTATAAGAATGTTTTAATTATTATAGACTGAAATTAAGAGCTCCAGTGAAATTGAGGACAACTTCCTCAGGCTGACAGTACAAGCTGGAGGGCAGTCCCTGCCCTGGCCTGGGGGACATCAAGGAAACTGAGAGTGCAGATCTCCCCTGTCCTAGGGCCTGCCTAGCATAGGCTAACTAAATCTGCATATGTTTATATTCCACCTTTTGTCTCATTTTGCTGCCTTTTCACTTTTAAAAGCTTTCCTTTCCCCAGAACCTCCTGAAGATGGAAAATTTGAAACCAAAAGTTTCTTCTATCTTCCTTCAAAGCTGGTATTAGTGCCATCTGGTAACACTTTGTTGAGGGCAGAAAGTCAAAAGAACTGCAAGTTGGAAATCCATGCAAGAAGTCCAAAATTCTTCAAATTCTTTATCAAGAGAATTCTAGGGAAAATGGCTGGACTTACATATAAGTCACCTAACAGGTGTATCTAACTTCTGAGAAAATAGAATACTTGTAAATTAATACAAAAAGTAAGGTATTTTCATGAAAACGGACACTAGGAGGTAGTGAAGTGTCTGGGAAACAGTATCTGCACTGGGTAGGTTATGTGCCAACCCTTTTTTTTTTTAAAAACTTCTAGTTGAAATACAAACAGCTGGGGGATGAAGAAGAGGGGAAAGGCTGGCTTTGTCTTGTGTAGATTAATTTTGGGGACTTTATTTTTGCAAGGTGGCAGAGTACCTAAAGTAAAACCTCTTTAATTTAGATATGATTATTCAGGACACTTGGATGAAACCAATCAAGGTGGTGGATTTGGTAGCTGTCTTGGTATACCAGGCAAAAGGAAGAATGCCAGGTCCCCAAATATCACTAGTGACTAGTATGTAAAGTTGATTGACAAAAATTTATTTGAGGAAAATTAGCAAGGTGAAGGAGCCTATCAATGAGGCTACTGTTTGGGTAAAGTGTGTGTGGGGGGGCATATGTCCATGCATGCTATATAAAACAAATGGATGTAAGACTGTACAGAAAACTTCTGAGGAAGGCTACCTATTGTGGCAGGAAGGAAGATACTTGAGAACCTGAGGACAGACCAAGGCTTCATCATTAATCATTTTATGTTTTATTCTTGAACCTTTTGGATATATTACTTCTTCCAAAACATAAAGAAATTCATTCTTTCAGGGAAGTCAGGGAATGACCAGATGCAACCAAGAGTGAAGCCAGATTTACAGATAGGTAGTTAGTGTAGTTAGGTAAATTGGGTCTAATATGGAGTAAGATAAAGAAAACGGAGACAGGATCTACTTTGGAGTCCTGTAATTCTCTTGGCCTTTCCTCATGGTGACAAGGTGACTTTGTCTGCTCCTGGCATCACAGTCTCATTCAGCATCCCAAGAAGGATGATTACCAAGAAGATTAAATGCTTGCTTTCCACAAAGATTTGTCTTTAAAAAAAAAAAATCAGGGAAGCAAACATTTCTTAGAAAACCAGATATTTCCATGTATCCTTAGTCCAGAAGTCATATGGCCACCCCAGTGGCAAGAGTGACTAATAGAGTATCTTAAAAAGGGAACCTGACTGCCATGACTAATGTAGACTAATTATGATTTATTAATAAGAACTGGGCACACTGTCACTTCCCCCAAATCAGTGTTGTGTTAATAAGGAAGAATAAGTGGAATGGCTGTTATCTAACAATGTCTATCCTACCATATATACTTCCCTTAGCTGGAGATGTAACATTAAATTAGTACAATCCTAAGGAAAATCAATACAGTTCATGCTTTCCTTTTTCCAGAGGATGTCTGAGGTAGGGAAATTGGTGATCAAACTGCAATGAGCATATTATAAGTATAAAGATAGTTGAAAAGATTTGGTAGTTTTGGCTAAATTAAAGGCCTACGAAAAGTTACTATAAAACAGTGTCAGGTATCCAGGCACAGTGGTGCATGCTTATAATCCCAGTGGCTTGGATGCTGAGGCAGGAGGATCACAAGTTTGAAGTCAGCCTCAGCAAACTAGTGAGGTCCTAAGCAATTTAGTGATACCCTGTCTCAAAATAAAAAACAAAAATAATAAAAAGGGCTGGGGATGTAGCTCAGTGGTAAAGCACCTCTGGATTCACTCTGCAGTACCAAAACCAAACAAACAAAAACAAAACCAAAAGTGTCAGCAAACATTTTCTCTTAAGAACTTGACAGTATTTTGGACTTCATAGAACAAAGTCTCTATCATACATATGAACTCTATGCTGTTGCATGAATTCAGCAATAGGCAAATGGACATGCATCTGTTCTAATGAAACTTTATTTACAAGGCCAGATGGGCTGGATTTGGCTTCTATACCATGTTTTTCCAACTCATGTTTGTGATAAAACAAGTCGGTTTTAAAACCACTTTTGGAACAGAATGATTAAATGTGTGTGTCTATGAAACAAATGGAAACAAAAGAAGGTATCCAAATCTCTTTGGATATTTGTCGGTTCATTAATAGCTGTTGAGATATTCTAAGTGTTTGGTTCAGTATGTGCATGAGGGCAGAGTGGATCAATTGTTTAAGTTTGAAAATCAGTATTATTTTTTAGCATCCTAGGTTATCCCAGGGTCGACAGCCAGTCTGCTAAAGAATGCTTCACAAATGTCATTGAGCATACTCATCATTTGAACTTTCTTTGAAGGTAGATTCTGAATCAGCAGGTCTGGGATAGGGCTTGAAATTTTGCATTTGTTTAAGCTTTCTGGTGAGGTTCACGCTGTTGGTTCACAGACCATTCTTTGAGCCACATGATACTAGCATGGGTTTTCAATGACTTGAATGCCTCTGTTCATCCCAAAGGCTTATGCATTTGGTCTGGGAGGAGATCAGGCACTGAGATTTTTTCAAAGGTGTTCCAGAAGACTCTATGTGCACCAGAGCTTGGGAACCTTTACGCTAAAGCTCATGGTGCTTTATCAGTTGTAGTTTTCATTAGACACAATATTGCTTCCTTGTTTTCATTCTCTCCCCACCCTTGACCACCCATTTCTCTCCTTTTCAGATCCAAATATCCAAACAAATGGGTAGCAGAGTTAGCACTTCATTCTTCTCCTCTCCATCTGTGCTGAGTGAGGAGGAAGTTCAGAATGGAACTGGTAGGCTCAGGCACCAGGCTTTCGGGAGGAGAAGCACAAATTATTCTAGAGGTGATTTCACAGAAGGGCAGGTGGAGACAGAACTAGGGTGATAACCATGGAAAACCGCCACAGCAAAACTCACCTATATTACTGGGCCTGGGTTTGGGGCAGGGTAAAGAGCAAACCACCCTCCTGAGTCAGTTGGCACCTGATAACCAAAGCAGTCTCTATGGATTTTCCCTTCTCAGTAGGCAGGGTGACATAGTGGATAGAAATGCAAGAGACCCCAGGGATGAGGGATGGATGTGAAATGTCTTCCTTAAAGCATAGACATCACAAAAGAACCTAGAAGTGATGAATTTAAGATGATGGAAGTGAAGCTGATGACAAAGGATGGCTAACATGTACAGTTCTTACACTGTGCCAGACACTCTTCTAAGAGACTTACATACCTTAACACAAAGGGTTGGATGCTTTTATTACCCCTATTTTACATTTGGGGAAATGGAGACACATAAGCTAAAGGCCAAGTCCATCTAAGAGGCTGAACAGGGATTTGAACATAAGGAATGTGAGGTTAAGAAACAACTAGAGCAAACTGCCTCTCCAAAATGGAGATATAGGAAGGATCCACAGTGAGCAATTTTAAATACTCACCAATAGATGACTGTTTTGCTTTTCCTCATATGTAGGAAAAAAATTGTATATTGACATACGCACATATGAGAGACAAAGAGAAGGGACTGAGTTTCTCAAAGCAACCAGAAGAAATACAGTGAGAAGAGGCAGTTAGATTAAGATTAGAGAAAGGACATTGAACACTTTCTGAAAACTCAAATAGCCACCATCCTTGTTTTGAAGAAAGTGCTAAAGTATAATCAAGAAATGTGAAAGGTAATTGCTAAATCTGTTCACATTTTACTCACAGTTCAAACCAGTCACTTAGCTATAAAAGACTCCAACTACCCATGTAACTTTGAATACTGCATATGAAATATGTAATTATTCTGTTTTCTTTGTAATCCACAAGTAGAAGAGAAGGCTTCCAGGCCTTCATCCTCAGACTGAATTGCAGGTCCCTCTTGTTCTGAGGCGTGCCAGCTCCTTGGACTGAGTAACTACTTGTTTCTCCAGCTCTCCAGCCAGCAGATGGCCATTGTGGGGCTATACAGCTTCTGACTGTGTAAGCAAATATAATAAATACCATTTCAAATATAATAAATACCATTTCATGTTTCTGTTCTTCAGGATAACCCTAATACAGTCTCCTAACTGGAATTGAGGCCTTGACCTCGACTTCTCCTGCCCCTGTACATTATTCCAAGCTGCTAGAATCATAAACATACCATTCAGGATGACTTATTCTTTTATGTTCGGTATCACAGGTATGCCCTACATACTTGGCCTTGTATTTTACAGTCCTTCTATGAGATAATGTAGATATATTTGGTACCAGGTCACTTTAATGGAAGAAAGGATACACTTGGGGAAAAAAAAAAAAAAAAAACAGAAGTGCAAGTATTCGAGGGTAATATATATACCTTTCATTAGTGACCAGAGTAAGTCACCTTGTGTCTATGGGGAAGCATGGCTAAGGCATAGTCCTTTTATCACTGCGATCTACTGTGAGCTGGTCAAAGTACTCTGACAATCGTCTTTCCAGGGCTCTCATCTTGTTACCCAGACTCAACATATGTTAAAGATTTACATTCTGGTAAGCTAAGTTTTCAGGTAAAGTTAAAGATTCCTTTATTTCAATATATGCTCAATCCCATTCCCTTCACTTTTCTCCAGAGTCACCAAGTTCCTATACTTTTATCCAGCAGTGAATAGCCACAAAGACCCCATGACATCTCCCCACACGGTCCTATTCCTCTTGCATACACTGTTTATAAGGGAAGATTAATTTTGTGTTTTCCAGGGGCTCCTGGTATACCTTTCCTCTTTACCCATGGAGATTCTGAGTCGCCTGTGGATGGGACAAGGGTGGTCAGAAAGAATCCTGGATACACAAGGATCTGCCCTCATTCTGGAAAAGTGAGAGTTTCTCTCTCTCTCTCTCTCTCTCTCTCTCTCTCTCTCTCTCTCTCATACACACACACACACACCAACTGAACACCTTTATTTCATTAAAAGCCAAATAAATAATTTTATTGGAAGTAACAATCAAACGGAAAGGCCCAAACTGAAGGGAACTTGCCGAAAGGGCAACGTGTAGGCCCGGCCTGGGGACCCACCCCGGGGGGTGGCATGGGCTGGGCACAGTCCTGCTCAGTCGTCCTTGCAGCTGCGGCCCAGGGTGAGCCTGTCAAAGAGGATCTCGGCCATGGGGTCTTCCAGGGTCTGAATCCTGCGCAGGTTGGTCAGGTAGCCGGCCAGCTCGCGGATGGTGAGGACCTGCTGGTGCAGATAGTGGCGCTGCAGGAACTGGCAGAGGTGGGGGTCGCCCCTCTCGGCGGCCAGGTGGTGCAGCTCCAGGAGGCCCTGGTTGAGGCTCTTCTCCAGGTGGAAGGCGCACTCCATGGCCTGGAGGCCGCTGTGCCAGGCGCTGCGCTCGGGCTGCTCGACGTCCCGGAGCCGGATGTGGCCTCCGCGCTGGTTCTGCAGCTCCATCAGCTTCTCGGCGCGGTCCCTCCACTCGTGCGACAGGCGCAGGAAGAAGCTGGCGAAGTGCTCCAGGGCCACTTGTAGGCGGTGGCAGAAGAAGGCCAAGGACAGGTAGACGTAGGAGGCGTGCAGTTGCACCTGGATCTGGCTGTTGACGGCGGCCTCGCAGTCGGGGTGGTAGTTGTGGCGCACCTGCGACACCACGATGGGCACCATGACGGGCGCGGGCAGGAGGGGTGCCACCACGAAGGCGAGGGCGGAGCGGGCTCTGGGGCTGCGCAGTGGGCAGCGGCGGCGGCCGCGGTAGCGGCGGCGGGGTCCCCGGGGCGCTGCCAGGGTGACTGAGGGCGGCGCCTGGGGCGGTGGGCGGTGCCGGGGCCTGGGGGGGTCTGACCTCGGCGGAAGGCAAGCGGGTAATGGCGGCGTGGAGCCTGGCAATGGCGGCGGCGTTTTCCTGGGGGTTGAGGGTCAGGGGTCAGGGGCCTGGCGGTACCCGGCTGTGCCCTGCTGTGCCCTGCTGTGCCCCGCAGAGTTCCCTGGGTAACCTGGGCGACTCCGCTGGGCGTCTCACCTGCGTAATGTTTAAGTTAGAGGCCTAGAGGGACGGGCGTCGTGGTAGTGGTGGTCAGGTAAGAAGAGGCTCATGTGAATACTGTCCAGTGGGACCCTCTCATTAGATGGAGGGCTTCTGGGACGGTTAATCTCACAGGCTTCATTGGAACGGCAGCTTTCCCCAGTGACGTCAGGGTCTCGACTAACATATCTTCATAAGGATTGTCAGGCATTGGGTTCATTGGTCCTTTGGGTCCGAGTCCATCAGCAATAGAGGAGACTGCACTGTACGGTCTCTAGTGCATTTTAAATTTTCAGTAGTATTTGCAGTGTCTGGGGATTTTCTATTGCTCCTTTTAATCATAATTTGTTTTCATTTTATAAGTCAATGGTCTTCCTTATAATTCTGAGAATATGAATTTGAACTTTTTTTTGTAAAGTACTGTTCGCTATATTATATCTGTTTTTTCCCCCTTCAGAATTAGCTTTTTGGTTCATCATGATCTCCTCTTCAGTCCCTGAAATATTTGGCCCAACTTTGTCCATTCATATCTGGGAATCAAGGACTACTTGGATTTGTCCTAGGGAATGAGCATGACTCTGAGCCACAGTCGTTAAATCTTGTAAGGCCCACTTCACTAACAGACTTCTCTTCTCCTTTGGGGATGCATGGCATGAGGTTGCAGGTGGGCTAGGGATCATCTCAATTCCAAAATTTGGGCATATCCAACATTAGAAAGCTTTAGTGGATCTGTCTTCTAGGTAATATGTGCTTCTATTTTGTGTCCCTTCTGTGCAGTTCCTCAGTTGTCTCAAGCTCTAGTGTTACTTGGGTTTTCTTTCAGGTCAAAGAATTCAGGGTCCTTGCAGTGTAGCTTTTGGCGATTAAAGTTGACCAAATGTCATTGGTGCTCATTACCCACTTTAACAGATTTGGGTGAGGGTTATAGCAAGGCAGGGGAAGCAGGTCTGCTGTTTAGAGAGTAATTCTTTTTTTAAAGACTTTTTTTTTAAATTGTAGATGGGCACAATACCTTTATTTTATTTATTTATGTGGTGGTGAGGATCGAACCCAGTGCCTCTCACATGCAAGAGAAGTGCTCTACCACTGAGCCACAACCCCAGCCCTAGAGAGTAATTCTTTAATCTCACAGTTGACCTAGGTCTTCAATCTTATTGACTCTCCCTTAAATTTTCTCTGAATGTGCTTCAGTTAGTTTTCTGTTGCAAGGGTTTCATTTTTTTTTTTTTTTTGAACAAGCAATGTGATGATATCTCCTTTTCCATCTTCTTAGAATTCCTAACAAGTTTTGGTAATAGTAAGGGTACTCTTGTGTGTGCCTGCATGTGTGTGTGTGTAGATACTTTTTGTGTGTTTAGTTACTACCATGATTCCATTACCATTTTTTAAATTTCTAAAAATGCAGGCTGGGTGTACAGTTTAGTTTCGAGTTCCTACCTTGTGTGTATGAGGCTCTGGGTTCAATCCACAGTACTGTATTCATTTTTTTTCTAAAAATTCAGATAATTTTCTGAATAGTTAATATATTTACATGATTCGAAAGTGATACAGCCCTCCTCTCTAGAGGCAACCAGTAATTGCTTGTTAAGATCACAAGGCGAAAGACTAAAAAATAAATAATACTCAAGTCATAGATGAAATGAACTACAAAAAGCTAAGTGATAAACACCCAAATCAAGCAGAAGGAAGGAAGAAAGGAAGGAAGGAACTGGTGTTTAAAAGGAGAATGCAGTGAATTAGAGGGGGTGGGAGGGAGAAAAGCAAAACTGCTGATATTTAAAAAAAAAAAAAGATAACTCTCAAGACAACTTGGTTAGGAAAAAAGACACAAATTACCAATAGGAATAGTAATGAAAGAGAAGGCATTACTACAGATTAAAAAAGAATAATACTTCTATGTAGTAATTGGGTATATATTCACTCCTAAAAATTGGGGTTCTCTTGTCAAGGAAGAAGAGGTAAAATCGGTTTTAGATCAGTAATCAAAATTGTCTGCTGTCTTTGTTAGCAACACAGAATATATTAATTCAAGAAACTGCTTTCTTTTCTTCCCAGGGGTGGTAGTGGTAGGGCAATTAATGATTAAATTGCAATGAACCCAGAATTTGTAGGGTAATGAAATGAATAGTACAAGAGATGATAGTATGAAAAAGGCATAAGAAGGCAGGGGTCCACACTGAAAAAAATATCTCTTTGTGGTTTCAGTGATACTAAAATCTCTGATAGATAAATGTTTATCTGTTTTGTCTAGAGTTTGCCCTGAGTTTAAATATTTTAAATTAGAAACAAGCAAACTAAATGGAACATTTCTAGTGAAAAAACTAATATAAAAGTCTGGGTTTATTCAGAATTATAATCTTTTACTCATTTATCCCATTTCACTTATTAGCACATACCTAGATCTTTATAATATAATCTGTACTTCAGAATAATAAAAAATGAATCTCTGTAGCATTGAAAAAGTATGATACTTTAGATAGGACTATTTGTTTATCATCTTGCTACCTCTTTATACTTATAATGGTAGATCTCAGTTCACGTCTATGTTCTTTTCAAATTGGTCCAATTATATTGCAAGATCTATTAGGTTTTTTTTTCTTTTCAAGACATCTTTCTGTTTCAAGTGTGTCAACAACATATACTGCTGGTAATTAAAAGCCATGAGTTCCAATTCCATTTAGAAATCGTATCATTGGTCTTTATGGCACACAAAATACGGGTTTAAAGATGGGAAAATATCACTTTGTCTATCCCAGTCGATGTTGTTCTAAACCATTTTTAAAGCAGATTTTTAAAGTCATAAAAATAAGCTAAATCCCAGTACTAGCCAGCACTTTTTCTATCATATTGACTTTGAATAAGTATTATGGGATGTACATTTACAAATGCCTAATTAGGACTAGAATAAGAAACTTGACAGTAAAATTGTTTATTGTAAAGCTCCTAGCATAACCATTACCAATTATATTAGAAGAGCATTTTTTTTTTCATTGAGGAAAGGGAGGAAGAAGGAAGTGGGGAAGACACAGAATTAGGAGACTTGGAACCTGGGTCCCATTTCTGACTTTATCAGTATCTTATAATGGGAAAAATAAGCAAATCAACAACTGCTCTGGAGCTGTTATTTCCTCATTTGTGAAATGAAGAGTTTGACCTACTTGGTTTTTGTAGACCCTGTGAGAAGATGATTAAAGCTTACTCAAAGAGTCTTTTGTCAATAATGGAATGGTATGAAAAAGCAGTCTTTAGCCTATTCATGATAAGCAATGCTTGGTATCAAATATTAGCTTTGGGAATTATATTATCTTGACATTCAAATAATAGTGTCATTTTAAGTGTGACCCTCTAAAACATATAATTCAAGAAAGCCATTACCCTGTTTGGATCTACTGGTGCTGTAGAGATATATTCCCTATTTCAGCCTGATGGTCCCTAAGACTTGGGCTAATGATATAGGTCTATAATAGGGTTCCAAAATTATTTTGCAACTGATTTTATTGTACATTGGAAGTGGCTAGACTAAATCTTAACTTTTACTATTACTGATATTCCAACCATGAGAGCCATGGTCAGATGCCCTGGCCCAAGGGGACCATATCCTAACACTAGAATAAAGAATCACTGACAACCCCCAGTATTAAAGGGATTGGCAGCCACCTATTGTAACAGAAATTCATTTCCAGTAGTGTCCTCATCCACATTAGAATCTCTGGGAGTAAGCAGGGGTGGTAATTGGTTGCTGTCCTTTGGCAAATATGCCATGAATTGAAAAGGATACCATTTTTATATATTGAAAAAAAAGTCAATTATTAATTAAATTTCAATTAATTCATGATATATCATTGTTTGTAAAATGTATATCAATTTCAGATAAATTAAAATGTGAATAAATGAAGAATAAATGAAATATTATATTTATTAGGTTTTGTCATCCACTGATCTGGATACATTTATCAAAATAGCTATACTTTGTTTTTTTACTATTCATGATTATTTATAATTTTGGTAATTTATTTATGGCTTCAATTAATAGTGTACACTGTCAGTTTTACAGTATGATGTACAAAGACAAACTATCAAAAACTGTAAAAATCAGCATTTTCTGTTGGCTATTGTATTATTTTGCATTTCAGTGATATTATAGAATTAATTGTTATTTCCTATTTTTTTTTTCCTTTTCCTTTTTTGCAAGGAGAGGTTTAGTGCATTATATTTAGGAATATGATGTGTTGGGTGACAGGTTGTCCCCTGTTCTCTGGATTCCTAGCTTACCTTCTCCCAGTGGCTTAGGAGGCTGAGGCAGGAGGATCACAAGGTCAAAGCAAGTCAAGTTGCTGCACTGGGGTTCCATTCAAATCCCAATTTGAGCATGAGGGTTTTATTCTCATCAATTGTACTGACTAGCTGCAGTTCATTATTGGAAAGCCTCCACTTGTAGGTTACCTGCAAGAAGGGAACACTGACATCTCATTTCCCACATGGATGTCTGCTCAAACAGTTGACTGGTTTCTCTGCCCCACTTCTGTACCATGTGCCTGTGTGATGGTTGGGGTAGATTTGAGGAAAGAGCAAGGTTGAGAATAGGGTCAGTGATAGAACAGATCCTTTACATTGACTAAAAAGAGCATTAGGAATTTTCCATAGGTTCGTTGGAAAGCTTGAGCCATGTTGTTATGTTGTTGCCACTTTGTCCAAGAAAGCTGCTTGATAGGCAGAGGGCCCCAACAGCAAGAGAGAGAGATAGGCACAGTTGGAGTCAGTTGAGAAAGGAGTCAAAAGAGACCAACATGGAGCAATAACTCTGCTTCCTGGGAACAGTATTGTAGGGAGGCCCCTTCTAGGCCTCCTTAAAGAATGCTATGTGGAGGAGAGCCAAGATGGTGGAGTAGAGGAGACATGGCTTCTGGTGGCTCTGCGCACAAATCTGAGAAAACAGTCAAAAGGCTTCTCCACCGGGTCCTGCCTTGACGGAAAAACTACATCTCAGAGCATGTGACAGGACACCATACAGCAAATCTTTCGCAGATTCTACCAGAGCGGGGAGCGTGGTGAACGCAGAGGCTTTGCTTGCCGGTAAGACTCCAGATGCTGGCCCCAAAGCCCGTAGTCTGAACATAGGCACCCAACACAAGTGGCAGATCAGAAGTAGAAAATGAGCACCTCTACAGAACTGTAGGTCGCCAGACTACGCTCTGCTCCCACGCAGGTCACCAGACCAAGTTCAGACCACAGCACAAGGTCACTCCAGCACCCCCACATCACCAAATACCCGACATCAGAAACATCTTGGAAAACCTTTCTCTCCATCTCTTGGTGGGTGTGGTTACCAGGGTGGTTTTGCGGCTGATCAGGTACCTGGTTCCCAACTCCCCCACCCCCAGATGCGACAACTCAAAAGCTTTCCCACAATCTTTTGGGGGGCATGGCAATTGTACAGGCATCTGGTTTCCAACTCAGAGAGACTAAGAGCAAGGAGGCTCCAGGCAGAAGCTCAAGCCCTGTCATACTGGTTACCTCCACCACCCTGAATGCAGAGACTCAAGCTAGGAATAGACAATGCAGCCTACTGGAAGAAAAGAAAACAGAATTCTAAGAGATTTTTTTTCTCTCTTCTCATCCATTTTCCTCTACCCTTCCCCCTCTGGTCCTCACAACCCCAACATATGTGAAACCAAGAACTTTGCATGAAATAGGACTTTAAGAACTGAATCACCAGAATAATATAATATAGAGGAATTGCATAAGCCCCTCCCTTTTTTCTTATTTTCTTTCTCCCTCTCTCTTTTTTCTCTTTCTTTCCTTTTTATTTTTCTTCCTCCCTCTCTCCCACTCTCAACCTCCTAACTTTTACTATTTTTACTTCAGTTAATTTTCTAAATACATATAGGTGTTTGATTTTACACATTCTTCCCTAAACTACCTCCTGTCTATTCATTAGAGTTCTCCTCCAAAGTTGCAAAGATACATTAACCCCATATCCTCACACCTTCCCCCCCTTATAACATCCTACTCCTGACCCTCAATTCTCTATATGCCACCAGAAACTGTATGCCTTTTATGAAACTAATGACTGTATTTTAAATAATAATTGAATCCAACATCTCTAGACATAGAGACTAACTATAAATGTATTAATAATGAAAACTTGCCACAGATGATGTATTGTTGATATTGGGAACTGTTAACATTGTCTTTCCCTATAAAGGAGAGATTTTGGAACTATACAAGAGCAATATAAATCTATAGGGGATAAACAATAACACAATAGAAAGAAACGTGAACAACATGGAAAGACAAGGAAAGAAAGGACCACAAACAATGCAAGACAATACATCATTAGAAGAGGTAACATCTTCATCAGAAAAAATGTCAGATAAAGATTTCAGAATATACATGGTTCAGATGTTCTAGAGTCTCAGGGAAAATATTAGACAACAAATGCAGACAATGAAAGATCACTTTGACAATGAATTACATAAACAAATCCAAGAAACAAAAGATCAACTCTACAGGGAGATAGAGGTTATACAAAAACAAAACAACCCCCCCCCCAAAAAAAAACAAACCACCAACAACAAAAAACAAACAGAAATCCTAGAAATGAAAGAAATGATAAACCAAATTAAAAACTCAAATGAGAGTATCACCAGCAGAGTAGACCACTTAGAAGATAGAACATCAGACAATGAAGACATACTTTGTCAACTTCTATCAACTCAAAAAGAACATAGACAGCACAGCAAAACTGATAAGAAGCCATGAGAGCAGAATATCCAAGAAATATGGGATAGCATAAAGAGACCAAATTTAAGAGTTATTGGGATAGAGGAAGGTATTGAGGTCCAAAACAAAGGAATGAACAATTTATTCAGTTAAATAATATTAGAAAACTTTCCAGAAATGAAGAATGAAACAGAAATCCAACTCCTAGAAGCCTACAGGATGCTGAATGTGCAAAATCACAAAAGATCCACACCAAGACACATTATAATGAAAATGCCCAACATCCAGAACAAGGAGAAAATTTTAATAGCCACAAGAGAAAGGAAGCAGATTACATACAGGGGTAAACCAATGAGGTTAATGGCTGATCTTTCAACATAGACACTGAAAGCTAGAAGATCCTGGAACAATATATTTCAAACACTGAAAGATAATGGGTTCCAACCAAGAATCTTGTATCCAGCAAAATTAAGCTACAGGTTTGAAGATGAAATAAAAACCTTCCACGATAAACAAAAGTTAAAAGAATTTGCAGATAGAAAACCGGCACTTCAAAACATCCTTGCAAAACATTTCATGAAGAGGAAATGAAAAATAACAATGAAAACCAACAGTGGGAGATAGTACACTAAAGGAAAAAACTAATCAAAGAGGAAAATCAAGTCAAGTTAAAGAAAAAAATAAACAAATATGGCTTGAAATACAAACCATATCTCAATAGTAACCCTAAATGTTAATGGCTTAAGCTCACCATTCAAAAGACATAGGCTAGTAAACTGGATTATAAAAAATACCTAATAATATGCTGCCTACAAGAGACTCATTTGATAGGAAAAGACATACACAGACTGAAGGTGAAAGGTTGGGAAAAATCATATCACTCACATGGACCTTGGAAGCATGCAGGGGTGAAGTAGACGTCAAGCCAAAGTTAATCAAAAGAGTTAAAGAAGGACACTACATACTGCTCAAGGGAACCATACACCAACAAGACATAACAATTATTAATATATATGCCCCAAACAATGGTGCAGCCATGTTCAAACAAACTCTTCTCAAGTTCAAGAGTCAAATAGACCACAACACAATAATCATAGATGATTTTAACACATCTCTCTCACCACTGGACAGATCTTCCAAACAAAAGTTGAATAAAGAACTATAGAACTCAATGACATAATTAATAACTTAAACTTAATTGATATATATATATATAGAATATATCAACCAACATCAAGTGGATACACTTTTTTCTCAGTAGCACATGGATCCTTCTCAAAAATAGACCATATATTATGCCACAGGGCAACTCTTAGCAAATACAAAGGAGTAGAGATACTACCATGCATTTTATCTGATCATAATAGAATGAAATTGGAAATCAACGATAAAATAAGAAATAAAAATTCATACATCACATGGAGAATGAATAATATGCTACTGAATGAACAATGGGTTACAGAAGACATCTAGGAGGAAATGAAAAAATTCTTAGAGGTAAATGAGAACACAGACACAACATATCAAAATCTCTGGGACACTATGAAAGCAGTACTAAGAGGAAAATTCATTGCATGGAGTTCATTCCTTAAAAGAAGAAAAAGCCAACGAATAAATGACCTCACACTACATCTCAAAGCCCTAGTAAAAGAACAAACCAGCAGCAAAATCAGTAGAAGCCAAGAAATAATTAAAGTCAGAGCTGAAATCAATGAAATTGAAACAATGGAAAAAATTGAGAAAACTAAAAGTTGGTTCTTTGAAAAAATAAATAAGATTGACAGGCCCTTAGCCATGCTAATGAAGAGAAGAAGAGAGAGAACCCAAATGACTAGCATTCATGATGAAAAAGGCAATATCACAACAGACACTACAGAAATACAGAAGATAATTAGAAATTATTTTGAAACCGTATACTCTAATAAAATAGAAGATAGTGAAGGCATCGATAAATTTCTAAAGTCATATGACCTGACCAGATTGAGTCAGAAAGATATACCACTTAAACAGACCAATATCAAATGAGGAAATAGAAGAAGCCATCAAAAGATTACCAACCAAGAAAAGCCCAGGACTGTACAGATATAGAGCCGAGTTTTAAAAGACCTTTAAAGAAGAACTTATACCAATACTCTTCAATCTATTTCAGGAGATAGAAAAAGAGGGAGTACTTCCAAGTTCATTCTATGGCATTCTATTCCCTGTGGCATTCTATTCTATTCTGATTCCAAAACCAGACAAAGACACCTCAAAGAAAGAAAACTTGAGACCAATATCTCTAATGAATATAGATGCAAAAATCCTCAACAAAATACTGTAAATCGAATACAAAAACATATCAAAAAGATTGTGCACCATGATCAAGTGGGATTCATCCCAGGGATGCAAGGTTGGTTCAACATATGGAAATTAAAAAAATGTAATTTATCACATCATTAGACGTAAAGATAAGAACCATATGATCATCTCAATAGACGTAGAAAAAGCATTTTACAAAATACAGTACCCCTTTATGTTCAAAACACTAGAAAAACTAGGGGTAACAGGAACTTATCTCAACATTGTAAAAGCTATCTATGCTAAGTCTCAGGCTAGCATCATTCTAAATGGAGAAAAACTAAAGGCATTCCCTCTAAAATCTGGAACAAGACAGGGATGCCCTCTCTCACCACTTCTATTCAACATAGTTCCTGAAACACTGGCCAGAGCAATTAGACAGACAAAAGAAATTAAAGGGATACATATAGGAAAAGAACAACTGAAACTAGCACTATCTGCTGACGATATGAGTTTATATCTAGAAGACCCAAAAAATTCTACCAGGAAACTTCTAGGACTAGTAAATGAATTCAGCAAAGTGGCAGGATATAAAATCAACACCCATGAATCAAAGGCATTTCTGTATATCAGTGACAAATCCTCTGAAAAGGAAATATCCTCAAAAAAAAAAAAAAAAAAACCTTGGGAATCAACTTAACAAAAGAGGTGAAAGATCTATACAATGAAAACTACAGAACCCTAAATAGAGAAATCGAAGACCTTAGAAGTTGGAAAGATCCTCCTAGCTCATGGATAGGCAGAATTAATATTATCAAAATGACCATACTACCAAAAGCACTATACAGGTTCAATGCAATTCTGATCAAAATCCCAATGTCATTCCTCCTAGAAATAGAAAAAGCAGTCATGAAATTCATCTGTAAAAATAAGAGACCCAGAATGGCTAAAGCAATTCTAAGCAAGAAGAGTGAAACAGGTGGTATCGCTATACCAGACCTTAAACTACACTACAGAGCAATAGTAACAAAAACAGCATGGTATTGCCACCAAAACAGGCTGGTAGACCAATGGTACAGAATAGAGGACACAGAGACTAACCCACAAGATTACAACTACCTTATATTAGACAAAGGTGCCAAAAGCATGCACTGGAGAAAGGATAGCCTCTTCAACAAATGGTGCTGGGAAAACTGGAAATCCATATGCAACAAAAAGAAATTGAATCCCTATCTCTCACCATACATAAAAGTTAACTCAAAATGGATCAAGGATCTAGGAATTAAACCAGAAACTCTGTGTCTAATAGAAGAAAAACTAGGCCCTAATCTCCATCACGTGGGGCTAGGCCCCAACTTCCTTAATAAGACGCCTATAGCACAAGAATTAAAACCAAGAATCAACAAATGGGATGGATTCAAACTAAAAAGTTTTTTTCTCAGCAAAAGAAATAATCTGTGAGGTGAACAAGGAGCCTACATCCTAGGAGTAAATTTTTACCCCTCGCACATCAGATAGAGCTCTAATCTCTAGGGTATATAAAGAGCTCAACAAGATAATCACCAAAAAAAAAAAAAACCCCAAAAAACAAAAACAAATAATCAATCAATAAATGGCCCAAGGACCTGAACAGACACTTCTCAGAAGAGGATATACAATCAATCAACAAATATACGAAAAAATGCTGATCACCTGTACCAATCAGAGAAATGCAAATCAAAACTACTCTAAGATACCATCTCACTCCAGTAAGAATGGCAGCCATTATGAAGACAAACAATAACAAGCATTGGTGAGGAAAAAGGTACACTCATACATTGTGGGGAAAAAGGTACACTCCAACATTGCTGGTGGGACTGTAAATTAGTGCAGCCAATTTGGAAAGCAGTATGGAGATTCCTTGGAAAGCTGGGAATGGAACCACCATTTGACCCAGCTATTTCTCTCCTTGGTCTATACCCAAAGGACCTAAAAACAGCATACTACAGGGGCACAGCCACATCAATGTTTATAGCAGCACAATTCACAATAGCTAAACTATGGAGCCAACCTAGATGCCCTTCAGTAGATGAATGGATAAAAAAAGGGAGATGACTCAAATTGGGGTAGGGAGGAAGAGCATGAGAAGAAAATTACCTGTAGATAGGGAAGAGAGGTGGGAGGGAAAGGGAGGGAGAAGGGGTACTGCATGGAAGAGGGAAGGAGACCCCCTTGGTTATACAGAATTCAGGTATGATGATGTGAGGGAAAAAAAAAAGAAGTGGGTCACATTAGATTGGGTAGAGAGAAGTGATGGGAGGGGAGGGGAGAGGAAGGGGGGAATTGAAGGACTGCAGAATAAAATAGACGTTATTATTGCTGTGGGTATATACATGACTGCATGACCAATGTAATTCTGCAACTTGTACACGCAGAAAAATTAGAAATTATATCCCATCTGATTCAAATGTATGATATGTCAAGATCATTGTACTGTCATGTGTAACTAATTAAAACAAATAAAATAAAAAGTAAACAAATGTGGCATTTATACACAATGGAATATTACTCAGCACTAAAAAAGAATAAGATCATGGCATTTGCAGGGAAATGGATGGCATTAGAGAAGATTATGCTAAGTGAAGTTAGCCAATCCCCAAAAAACGAATGCCAAATGTTTTCTCTGATAAAAGGGGGGTGACTCAAAGTGGGGTAGGGAGGGAGAGCATGGGAGGAAGATTACTTCTAGATAGGGAATAGGGGTGTGAGGGAAAGGGAGGGAGAAGGGGATTAGCGAGGATGGTAGAAGGAGTTGGTCATTATTATACAAAATACATGTATGAAGATGTGAATTTGGTTTCATCATACCTTATATACAAACAGAGATATGATAAATGGTGGTATAAAGGTGTATTAAGAATTGTAATGCAAAAAAAAGAGCTGACATATAATGGCATAATCTGGCGTGAACATACTTTATATACAGAGTTACAAAAAACTGTGCTGTGAATGGATAATTATGAATGTAATGCATTCCACAATTGTCATGTATGTAAGAAAAAATAATAATAATGATAATAATAAGTAGATAAATATTCAAGGAAAAAAAAAGAATGCTAAGTACCTCCCACCCAACTTATAACTGGGCTCACCATAGGATTAGTGATAGTTAACAAGAGGCTATAGCAATACCAGTTAACATTTTTTCTCTTTTCACTTACTTCCTCCCAGTCCTCAAAATACCAGAGAAGAGAGAAGTGGGCGAGTGTAGGAGTTAAACAAGAGACTATGCCCCCCTCTCCTCATTCTATGATCTATGGTCAAAGTCTAGCAGCAGCTGAAGGAGTGGAGGAGGAGGAAGAGGTAAGCATAAAGCACACTGAATGTTGAAGTTAAAAATGGACAGTTTTAAATTTTTTTAATTATTATTTTAATTATATAAATTTATGGCACACAGGGATAATTTGATATATGTATGCAGTGTGGTAATAATCAAATCAGGTAGTTAAAATTTCCATCTCCTTAAACATTAAAATTTTTATTAACTCATAATAATAGTACATATTTATGAGGTACAGTATGATATTTCAATATGTGTATACTTACTGATCAAATCAGGATAACATTTCTGACATCATTAGTTTGGAGGCTTTGAATGCCTTTCTTCTAGTATTTATAAAATATATAATAGCTTATTGTGAAATATAGTCATCCTACCATACTGTGGAACACCAAAACTTACTACTTCTGTTTTGTGTACGGGTTATCTAACATTGCTCTATTCTCCCTTCTCCACCATTCCTAGCAATTAGGAATCACTATTACACATTCTGATCAACTTTTTAAAACATCCACATATGAGGGAGAACATGTATTTTGTCTTACTGTGACTGACTTATTTCACTTAACTTAGTGTGTGGTTCAGCTACCTCACTTCTGGGTATATATCCAAAGGGAATGATATCAGCATAACAAAGAGACACCTACATGCCTATATTTATTGCTGCACCATTCACAATAGCTAAAATACAGAATCAGCCTAGATGCCCATCAACAGATGAATGGATAAAGAAAATGTGTTAAATATACATGATGGAATATTATCCAGCCATAAAAAAAAAATGATATCTTTTTTTGGTGAGGGATGCTAGTGGGGATTGAACCCAAGAGTGCTTAACCACTGAGCTACATCCCCAGCCCTTTTAATTTTTTTTTTTTTTTGAGACAGGTTCTTGCTAAGTTGTTTAGGGCCTTGCTAAGTTGCTAAGGCTGGCTTTGAACTTGTGATCCTCCTGCCTCAGCCTCTAGAGCCACTGGGATTATAGGTGTGTGCCACTATGCCTGGCAAACAGGACATTTTTAACTAGACACTGCTGTCTATAATATGCAGAATTATTAAATACACAGTGCAGTTTATTCTGCAAGTGACAACAAATGCACCTGCCCATCTCACTAGTATGTGTTCAGTAAGTTTAGATCTGAACTGGTACTGGGAGAGAAAACCTGCTGAGGTCACTGCAGGTAAATGTTAACACACTGCATAGAAGAAGGGACTCCCACAGGAGCCAGTATACTACTTTACTAATATCATATGGGTTGAAACCCTCCTAATTATGTTAGAACTATAACCCAACAAGAATAACTTGAGACTGCAGAGGATTTATGAATTTACAAAAGGGCCCAACTACCAGAGGCTAAAATTCACCACGAAATTAACATCAGAATCAATAATATGATCAATAAAAACTTACTTTGATCGTATAAGGGACAATGATGTCTGCCTATAGAAACCGGATCTTCCTCATCTCTGCAATAACTCAGAGTGCCAATTGTACAAAATGACATATTTTGTCCATTTAACTTATTCTCAAGAGTTCCCAAAAGAAGTAGTGAGGAAGCCTTTGAGAGCCCCCAGGAAACCATCTCCAGCTGTCTAAAGGGGAACATCTTATTTGGCTCACTTAGGAGGGCCTGGGATGAGTCTAGGAATGGTGCAGGGAAATATGGCCATAGTGATATGTCAAGTTTTCCTCCTGTATTTCTGTGCCTAGGTTCATCTTCCACCTTTCTTCCTTCCTGAATTAAAGTTCTAAATCTAGCTCAAGTGTCATCAACAGATCATGAGAACCTAATTGAAACAAGAGTATCTCTAAGAGTGCCAAAGAATCTGAGTTTCTGCCTGCAAGTAAAATGAGTAATCTCCAGGAACTAATGATGAATTCTTAAATACCTCAGACATGAGCACTTCTTATAATTATTGTTGATGACCACAAGTGTTTACATGCTACCTTTTGCCATAGACTCTGAATTCAAAGATTTCCAATGTAGCTTTTGTAACATGTTTGAGGGGATACGGCATGTCCTTTTCTTTCCCAGTAATTTCTACAAAAAATTAAATGACAACACTTTGGAATGAGAGGGATTATCTTAAAATAGAATTGCTGGACTTAGATCTCAAATTCTTGGATATTAACAACTTAGTCTCTAAATACATCTGTAACTTGGAGGTGGGTTGAAGCATGGGGTGTACAGGAAGCAGAACGACTTGGGATAATACCAGACATAACAGTCATCAACACCCCCAGAAATAACACACACTGTAGAAATCCTCAAGTATTCTAAGTTGGTTTTTGCTAAACAATTTGCTTTAGAATCTAACAAAGTGTCATCTATTAAAGCAAGTTCCCTGAACCCATGAAGTCCTGTGAACCCTGGATTGGGCATTTTTAAAATGAACTCTCTTAGTTTGGAATAATTTTAAATTTTACAAAAGTTGCAGAGATGATATACAACATTTCCCAATACCCCTCACCCCTAGTGTTTGTTAGCTTTTATATTAGCAATGGTAGATTTATTATAATTACTGCACCACTACTGGCCCACTGCTATTAACTAAACTTGGATTTCACTAGTTTCCCCATTGTTGTCCTTTTATTCTGGAATCTAACCCACATTCATTTAATCATCATGTCTCTTTAGTCTTTGCCCTGTGAGAGTTACTTCAGTGTTTTTTTTAAATTTTTTTATGACCTTGACAGTTTTGAGGAGTCACAGTCATTGTTATGGTTTGGATCTTAAATGTCCCACCAAAACTCATGTGTTGAAGGCTTGGTCCCAGCTGGTGAAGCTAGTGGAAGGTGGTGCAAACTTCAGGAGGTGGGGCCTAGTAGAAGGAAGTCAGATCACTGGGGGTGTCCTTGTAGGGCATACTGGGACCCTGGCATCTTCCTGTCTTTCTTTGCTTCCCAACTACCATGAGGTGAGTAGGCCTTCTCTGTCATATACTTCTTGCCATAATGTACTGTCTAACCACAAGCCCAAACTGATGTAGCCAGTTGACCATGGACTTCTGAAATTGGGAGCCAAAATAAATCTATCTTCCTTTTAAGTTGATTTTCTCAGGTATTTTGTCACAGTGCAGAAAGCTAACTAAAATGGTCATGAATTTTATAGAAAAATTTTAAATTTTATCTGTAACTTTATCTGCACCTTGAAGTTTGGTAATAACCACTTTGGAAGACAAACAAAATAAACCAGAAATTGTGAAAAATAAAGTTATGAAATTGTTGTTTTAAAGAGTTATTACTAGGACTGGGGATGTGGCTCAGTTGGTAGAGTGCTTGCCTAGCTTGCACAAGGCCCTGGGTTTCAATCCCTAGAACACACACACACACACACACAAAAAAAAAAAAAAAAAAACCCACCAAGAAAACAATTATTACTATTTTCTTCATGGCACCTCCAGATTAAAAGCTCCAGTGGTTCAGGAGGTTGAGACATGAGGATTGCAGGTTCAAGGCCAGCCTCAGCAACTTAGCAAGGCCCTAAGCAACTTACTGAGACTTTGTCTCAAAATAAAAAATGAAAAGGGCTGGGAATGTGGCTCAGTGGTAAAGTGCCCCTGGGTTCAATCCCCAGTATTAAAAAATTATCAATAAATAAAAATAAAATGGACTGGGGATGAGGCTCAGTGGTAAAGTGCTCCTGCCTGGGTTTGATTCCCAGTACAAAAAAAAAAAAGTTCCAAAATGCAGAGAACCCTCATGGTCCCATAGACAGGAGAGAAAAATAACAATGATAGAAATTAGTAATGATTCCTAAATAAAGTATCTATAATTCACCTAAAAACTAGAATAAAATGTATTTATTGAAAGCTTTCTCTATGCTAGGCTGTGGGTATAATTTTCCCCCTTCAAAAGACATAAAAATAAATGGTGAAATGTTCACTACAAAGCAATACAGTCAGTAGATGGCAGAGCTGAGACACCAACAGATCTATCTAATTCTCTACAGAGAGGATTTGGGCATGCCATTCAGATAATTACTGCTTTTTCCTCCTTGAGCTTTACTGAGGTATAAGTGACAAATAAAAATTGTATATATTTAAGATGTACAGAGTGTTTATGAACTTTTGTGTATATGTCAGCTACCTCTATCAGATCTCAAAAGCCATGAGTGAGTGGCAGGTTATTCACTGCTATGTGTCCTATGTCTGGTATGTAGTAGGTATTCAGCAGATGAGGTCTGAGTAAATCTGATAAGGAGGAACATTAAGCACAACACATTTTTTCCCATTGTCTAATTATACTTGTGTTCCCAATTAGGTAAAGAATTATAAATAGAATTTCAAGTAAAATTTCAGTCTACTGAAAGTGGACTTTTAAAATCACAGAGTCTACATTGGGGATGATGAAAATATGTGTAAGTAAACCTGTTCCAAGCAATAGAATTTAGTTAAAAAAAAATAATAAGAAGTCTAAGAGTAGAAAGCAAATCTCAAAAGCCAAGCATTTTCTTCGTTGCCAAGATTAAGATGAAACTGTATTGTCCAATGCTAGATCCTTCTTAGCACATAAAAAAACCCCACTATTCTGAAATAGTTATTCTAAAGCAAATAAAGGATGAGATTGCCAATTTTATTACACTTAGACAAAAGCCCTTCAACACACTTTATTGTAAATGGCCTTTTAATGGCATAAGCAAACCTGGATTACAGACTTTAAACTATAAAGAAGAGAACAAACATAATGTCAATATAATAAAAATCCATTTTAAAGTCCACCTCTTTCAGTCAATGTGTGAAAAAGTTTTAAATCACATCTTCCTATGCATTAAATGTACTTCATAATATGCCAATCCATTAGTTCATTCCATCATCAAATATTTATTTAGTGCCCATTATGTGCCAGCTTTGCTAGGGACCATAGCTAAGAACAAAACAGATGAGAAATGCTGTTGTCATAGAGCTAAGAGTCCTGGGGAGAGAGTGATCAATTAACAAATATAACAAATGGATGTTAGATGGTGATAAATGCTGGGAAGAAAAATAATTCATGGAAGGGACTCCAGGTTGTAATTTAAGGTAGGATACTTTCTCACTGAGAAAGTGAACTTGAGCAAAGACCTGACCGAGATCAGCAAGCTCAGATACATCCATCAGGAAGAGTAAAGCACAAGTGCCAATGCCATGAGGTAGAACTGTGGTGTGTGTGTGTGTGTGTGTGTGTGTGTGTGTGTGTGTGTGTGAAGGCACAATCAAGCCACAGCAAAGTGAATATAAAGCGTAGAGTGTCATAAGAGATGTGGCCAAAAAATAAATAAATAAATAAATAAATAAAATAACTGCAGAGCAGTGGAAGTTTGAGATGGAGATGATTATGTAGTATCTTATATATGATTCTGAGTGCTTTGGCTTTTACTGAGGGAGATGAGAAAATGCAGAAAAGAGATTTTAAAGTATGGCCTGCTGTTTTGAGAATCAATTATGGGAAAGAGGGCCAAGAAATCATACAGATGAGAAGGTGGTGGTGACTTGGATATATAATGGTAACATGTAGAGAGGCTGAAATGTGACTACATTTTGAATGTAATTTCAAGATAGAACCAACTATTGGCAGATGGAATGTGGGATATGAAAAGGAGAGAAGAATGGTGATTGAAGCAACTTCTGGACACCAACAATGAGATGGATGGATGAAATTAATATTTATGAAATCAGAAAGGCTGTGGTAAGAACAAATTTTAGGGGAAAGGATATAAACTGAAAGAAGTCCTAGTAAAAATACTGACTTTTTTTTTTTCCTGGAGCTAGGCAAGTTAATATTAAAAGTTATCTGGAACATCAGGAATGCAATGCTCACAAACCACTGAAGAAGTCAATACAAAGGAGAAATAGTTCTAATTTACACTAAAACATACTACATATCCACTATAACTAAAACAGTATGGTTCTAATATTTGAGCAGCGAGATGGCCCAATGGACCAGAATAGGGAATTGCCAAATAGACATATGGAAATTAGGTACACGATAAAATGTTAACTAAAATCACTAGGGAGAAGAAGAGCTTTATATTAAATGGTGTTTGGAAAACTGGGTAGTCATGTGGAAAAATCAGATCCCTACCTCATACTATATACAACAATAAACTCCAAGTGAATCAACAAAGTTGATGAACTTCACAGATTATCAATTTCTAAATGAATTTTGCTTTTGCTGTATATACTAGAACCTAGCAATCATGTCTCTCTAAGCATCTTCCCTTGAGCTCCTTCTGGGGCTTTCTCTACCTAACAAAAGATCAAAATCCCTCTCTTTAAAACTCTTCTGCATCCACTGCTCTTGAGGTGTGTTCTATATCCCTCCAGCACCTCAGCCATCACTTGTTTAGCAGCTAGTGTTATTTTCATGGTGCAGGGCACTAGATCTTTCTACAATGGTTACCTCTGGTAATGTGATTTCCAACTGTGAAGCAGTTCTATAGAATATACACCCCTGCCTTGTGATTTCCCATCCCTGCTCTCCTTGAAGAGCACACAGTCCAGAATAAAGAGAGGTAAAGGGAAATAGTCTCACTGAATGGGGATGGGGAGTCTAAATATGTTTTTTCTTTAATAGGAGAAGTAAAACATTTAAAAATATTATCAGCTTTCATTAGCTTCCTCCATCCTTTCTCTTTGGTAGTAGGTAAGGATATTATCTTTCTAGATCAAAGCCTTGGGTGAACTAAATTCTTCTCCCTTGCCAAGTTGATGAATCTTTGCTCTTGGCAGAATCCTGTGGAAACACACCAGTGAACAGGGAAGTGAACTTAGCTTTCCCACGCATGGAATGTTATTACATGCCACTTTCAGGCTTCCTCGAAAAAGTTAATTTTTAATTAATAACAATGTGCATACTTCAGATCTCAAATATAAATCAAAATGTAGGCAAAATGCTCATATACTTACAGTTTTCTCATTATTTTCAAAAGCTTCCCTGGCTTCTTCGAATGTGCAGACTTCTTCTTTGCACTCACGTTCAATGTTGCCCTGTCTTATTTCTTCAAAAAGTCCATTAGCTCTTCGGTAGCGTTTTAATACTGAATTGGCTCTTTCTCCCGTGAGGAAAACTAAAAAGAGATATAATAATAAGCATAAAAATGGAATGAAAATTCCATAAGGTAAATTACAATACAAGATGGAAACTGCCAGATGTTCTTCAGATAACACAGGCAACATCCTAAACCTCTTTGTGTGAGTCAGCAATGAAGTAACACTTAGCTCACAAGCACTGCATCTGCTAGCTTCCTCATATGTGAGTGTGTCCTTTCAGTAGCAGTTGCCCCGTGACATAATTTACCATGTTATAATCAAACTTTAGCACATTCCTGCTGAGCATGAGTGTTTAAATATAGTAATAATGATACCACTACTTATATTCATTACAGTAAGTGGATACCCCAAGGCATTCGGCTGTTGGATAGCAGCAACCAAATCTAAATTCAGACTGTAGAAGTCTTTCAGTATTTGTCCATCTAAGAAGAAATAGACCTGCAATTGACCTAATAATATTTACCCAGAGAACCCTGACTTCAAAAGAAGTGACAAAACAATAACAAGAAGTTAAGATAAATTTGGCTATAATTCCTTCCAAGGAAACACTAATAGTAATTTTGTTCTAAATGCACTTAAGTATAGTGTGGTGACACTTTAACACACCCCAAACTCATTTTACTGTCCTTCTTAAGGAAAAGGAAATTATTTTGCATAACTTTTAGAGGCATTTCATATAAACATTCAAAACATGTTTATGACGCCCAGTATAATAAATTAGGCAATAGTTACATGTGCACTTATGGTGCATTCTTTTTATTTTTATACACTAATACAATTTAAGCTGTACTTTAACAATGTTTTTCTAAAAGTGTCTTGCTTGTTGGAGACATAAATTTAATACCACCAGAATTTAATCTCTGTTAATGTTAAAAGATTAGAAAATTTCCTAATTTTATGAATTTATAATATGGGAGAAGGCATGAAACAGATTGGGGGGGTATAAGGGATTGAATCCAGGGGTGCTTTACCACTGAGCTACATCTCCAGTCCTTTTTATTTATTTATTTTATGTTGAGAGAAGGTCTTGCTAAGCTGCTGAGGTTCTCACTAAATTGCTGAGGCTGGCCTTGAACTTGCCATTCTCTTGCCTCAGGCTCCAAGTTGCTGGGATTGCAGGCATGTACCACCATGCCCGGCTCAAAACAGATATTTTAAGATGATAAAGTGAAAGTTCTCCATTTTCCAAATTTCAAGTATTTTTTCAAAAAAAAACTTTTTAGTTGTAGATGGACACAGCACCTTTATTTTATTTATTCATTTTTTTAAATGTGGTGCCGAGAATTGAACCCAATGCCTCACACATGCTAGGCAAGCACTCTACTACTGAGCCACAATCCTAGTCCCTCAAGTATTTTTAAAAGAAGACAATGACAGTGAATTTATGTTTTACCTCATTATTTAAATACATATTTCAGTTTATAGAAGATACAGATTAATTATTTAGGATTCTTTAAAGTATCCAAATTAATACCAGCTAGATGGTACTTACTACACTAGGGTAAAAACCATGGTTGGCCTTCAATAAGTATTTCTTTTATTTTACACCTTGTATGGGAAACCATTTATAAAATGAATTGAGTTATATAATATCATTAGAAAAATAATTTAAAAATACAAATTATGGAAAATGCTTTGAAAGAAACCAAAAGGGCACTGTTGAGTTGGAGAATAACAACAGAATCTACTAGAAGTGCTTTTCACATTTTTGGCAACATCAGAATCTCCTAGGACTCATTATTACACAGATTGCTGGGACTTACCAGCAGTTTCTAATTCCAATGGTCTGGGCCAGGGTCAAGAAATTACATTTGTAATCAGTTCCCAGGTAATGTTGATGTTACCATTCTCATTATCACAATTTGAAAATTACTACTCTAATGCCAACTCCTTAGAAAACTAGTTCTGAGGAAGTTGTTTATGGAATGCGTTGATTAACAAATTTAAAGAGAAATCTTACTACATGATGTTTTTAGGGCCCTTAATATATATTTAATATATACTTGCACATCCCCTGAAAGGGAGCATGGTATATGCATTTGTCATATTTTTTGACTACAGTGGTCTTTTTCAAGAGACATTTCACTGAATTACAACTTCATAGCCATTAGTCTAAATTGGCTCTAAAACAACCCAAGTCTCCTCCAACTAGCACATGAAGAAAGGCAGTAACTGTTTTCCCTTGGGGCTTCTCTTTTCCAAGGTAAACAGGTCTTTTTTCTTCATCTGTTTGTCATATAAAATGAATATCTGCACCATTTTTCTCTCAAAAAATAGTGTCCTATGTTAAGTGCAATAATCTGTATATGGTCTGACAAGTGCAAAGTTGATCAAAACCATAAACTTCCTTGTTTTTAAACAAAGTACATATGCTAGTGCAGTTTTAAGCTATCTCTGGGTTTTCAATCAGTTTTCCTGAGGAAAAAACAAAAAATCAGCAATAATGTATTTTGAAGGCAGAAAGATCAGCAAAGTAGAGGGAAAGGGTTGGGGGTCAGGGGAGGGGAGGGGAAGGAGAGGTACTGGGGACTGAATTAGAACAAGACATATTCCATGATTTTATAATTATGTCAAAATGGATTCTACTGTTGTGTAACTAAAAATAACCAATAAAATAAAAAAGAAGACAAGATATGAGATAATGTCTTCTGGATTTGGCAGAAATTCTAATGTTCCTTGGTAATAATACACCAGCATTCAAATCTTTAATCATCATCATAATAATAATGTACTTTGAGCTTTTAGGAGGAAAACTTACAAAATACTACAAAGAGAAAATATTTTTTTCTTGCATGCTAGCTAAATGGAAAATAAGAGGTAAGGAAAACAGTTAACTCTAACCAAACAGACTAATTCAGAAGGATAAGTAACTGGGAGGTAATGAAGCAGGACACAAGATCTTCTAATCCCAGCCTAATCAAATTACCAAGAGCATTCCATAAACATCTCCTATGTATTTCTTGTACCAAGAGGCAATGTAATATAATACTGGGAACTCTAGATGGACTAAGCTGGTGAATATATCTTATCTCACTTGCCAATACAGTCAATTAAAAGATATTACTTGGAGTAAAAATCTGACCAGCAAGAAAGAAAGACATTACTATAGATTAGTTATGGCCACCAGGTACTAAAGAACAAGAATTAGTGGCAGAGCATTTGCCAGTCCTTTTCAAAGTAATCTGGAAATCTAATGAATCTTACATGATAACACCAGAATTAGAATTTTTTTTCAATGTGGAAACAAAGTAAAGGAGAAGGTGATAGCTTTGACTTATAGGATGAGATCAGATCATCTCCTTTCAAAAACAATGGGCAATTTCCAGGCTGGAAGGGCTAGGATTAGAACTTCAAAATTCAAAACTAGGGGCTGGGAGTGTAGGTCAGTGATAGTACTTAGCACTTATCAGGCCCTGGGTTTAATCCTCAGCACCAAAGGGGGTAAAAAATCAAAACTAAAGCAATGATGTTTTACACTTTAGTTGAACACTTCCCTCTACTTCCTTATTCTTAAATTGTGTGAGTTAACCCACAGCTGTCAAGAATCACATGCATGTCTTAACCATAGATTACATGATGTGACAAATATACACAATGTAAATGTGCCTTGAGATGCTACTTAGAACATGTAGTTTTCCTTTAATAGGAAATAAAGTAAAACCTAAACCTTTTTTCAGATTCAGTTGAAATTACTTACAGAAAATATTTCAAATCTAAGACTGATAAACTCACAAATATGTTCATTAAAGAATAATAACCACTTTTTTATAGTGGTTAATAAATAAGCTCTCGTGCTTTCTCTTCAAAAGAAAACAATGGAAACAAATGAAATAAGAGGGCTACTCAATTTACTCCCTAAATTACTGACTTAAGCCAAAATATTTGATTATCCCATCCATTTTATATTCAATGCACCGAAGGTTACTAAAATTGACATTTTAATGTAAACAATCTTTAGCTAAGTGAGATCATGTCCATAAATTTGCTGAAAAACAGCAGAGGATAGGGCCTAAAAATTAACAGCCTCTTTGGAAAAACCTTTACTCCAATTATCTAATTGGGTCTCTTATCTTGGGCCCAATATCATTGAAGGAACCAGTATTTAATGGCTACATTGTTATTTTAAGTGAACAAAATTATTTTTCTTAGGACATATTTACTGTATGCAATGAGAATATGACAAGTCACAAAGATGAGTAGCAGATGATCTCTGCTCCAAGGTTCTTCAATGCAAGAGGTAACAAAGATAAAAGATACATAAAAAACTCTGCTGTAAGACTGAACTTTGATATTCTTTGAGGTCTATTTCCACTGGATACATGTGCGTTTAGAAGTGAGGGGGAAGCACCTGGGGAAGGGCCCCTGAAAAGTATACTTGAGCTGGTTTTTCAAAGAGTGGCAGGATTGGAACGTGCAAAGCTGGCAAGAAAAGATATCCTAGGAAAACAAAACAATGAGAGATGGCTTGGAACTGAGCAAAGGGACACAAATGAGGCACAATGAGCTGGTTAGTAGGGCCAGAGTAGAAGATTCAAAATAGCTGGGAAATGCAACTGGAAACTGGCCAATTTCCAGGTCATGGAGGCACTTAATGTTAGGCTTACACATTTTGAACTATTTAGTAGCCAATCAAGGTTTTGGATCAATAGTTGGGGCAGGCGGGGTGGTGGGAAGTGGGGAGTAACCTAGAAAACAGTGTATATACACACAACCGATTGGGGAATAGAATGATGGGTAAAGGCCAGGAAAAGACTGCTTACAATAGACCAGGCTAAGAAATAATGAGCCAGGTGAAGTGGTGCACACCCACAATCGTGGTGCACACCCAGGAGGATCACGAGTTCAAAGCCAGCCTTGGCAACCTAGCAAGGCGCTAAGCAACTCAGTGAGACCTGTCTCTAAATAAAATACAAAAAAGAGCTGGGGTGTGGCTCAGTGGTTGAGTGCCCCTGACTCCAATCCCTGGTATAAAAAAGAAAGAAAAAGAAAAAGAAAAAGAGAGGGGGGGGGAGGGAGGGAGGGAAAAGAAATAATAAGATCATTCATTAGAAAAGGACATGAAAGATATGAATATTGAGTGATTTCTTTGTTGCTTAACCTACCATGCATCTGATTATCAGCTAAACTAAATCTTAACCATTCTATAAATTGGCTGTTTTGTGCCTCTATAATTTTGCACCTGATATTTCTTCTGCCTAGTGAACTCCTATTCCAGTGTAACATCCTCTAAAACCTTCCCCAGACTTGACTTCCTATTTCATTAGATAGACATGCTAAGGACTAGAGCTATTAAGCAAATTTTATTATGATTTTTATTATGACTCTGGTTTCCCCTTAAGGTTATAAACTTCTTGAGGACAGGAACCATGTATTATTAGTATTTTGACTCAAACTCTTTCTTTTGTAACATCTAGTAAAGAACTTGGTACAGAATAGGATTAATGAAAAGGCAGAATGGGAAAGACTTGGAGAATGAATGAAAAGAATCTTGTAGGCCATGAACATACCTCTAATTATGAAGCAGTACTGAAATTTTAAAATATTGTTACCAAAGGTATTTGTATATTGTGTAAAATATATTTGTAGCCAAGTTTCTAGGAGATAGCTTTTTTTAGCTAAGAGAAACTAACTTTGAAAATTTATAGAATACTTCTATTTGTACTTCCCATAGAGCACACAGTTTTGTTGTTCTGTAAGAATGATTTAGTTTCTTTCAGTAGTTACTTAGATGTAAAATAGCTAGGCATCTACTGTTCTGGGAAGAGGGAGTAGTCAGATGCTTTTTGCTTTGGCAAGAAACTAGTACCTTGGTTCCCAAAGTGTGTAACAAAGCCCTTGGGGGTAATCACAGAGGATATACAGTATATTTTACATTTTTGAAGGAGATCCAGTGATATTTGAAGGAAAGCAGTGATAGTCAACATCTGTCAGACACCACAGAAACTAGAGCTTGAGGTACTTCACAGTTTTATCATTGGATAGATCTACATTCCTTTTCCTTGCAAAGCTGGATTTTCAGCTGTGATTAAAAAAAATACAAGTGCCATGTGAAAAATCAGCATGGAACAAAAAATGGGGGTGGCAGTAGCCAATCTGATTCCAAGATTTGAGAAGCCAGCAGGGCCCAATATGTGCATACTTTCTATTAGTATATTGCCATGTTATTTAAGATGAAGATAAAATATTGTTTTCTTCCAATTTATGCATATTACTCTTTCAAACAGCTACTATGCTGTCAGGATAAAAATGATGAAACTGTTTGGACCTAATTACTTAATAAATGTAACTATTAGGTCTTTCTTTCACCTGATAGCTGTGTTCCTCAGTGTGGTGGTGGACCTTTAAGAGGTGGAGTCTAGTGAGAAGTCCTTGTCACTGGGGCATGTCCTTAGAAGGGACTGTGGAACTCCAGAATCTCTAATGTCATCCCATTTGGAGATATGACTTCTTCTTCTCACACATGCCCCCCATCACTGCCATTTGCCAAAAGATGACAGTTGAGGGCGGGGCTCTTACCAGAGCCTCTACCATGTTGTTTGGACTTACAACTTCCCAAACTGTGAGCTACATAAACTTCTTTATAAAATTAGCCTGCCTTAGGTATTTCATTGTAGCAACACAAAACAAGATAATACACCAGAGATAAGAAAGCCTAAACATTAGGTTCATTAAATACTGAAATATCAAAAAACAAGCCTATTATGCAATGAAGTAAGCACAGGAAAGTGAAATTCTGGGTAGAACAGTGTCCTCCTAGCATTGTAATTTACCACTAGCCTAGTTAGGATAACCTATGTTGTTACTGTAGTGATTTCTCTAGATACATTGGAACTATTCTGAGTAACAGAAAGCCTGATTTTTGTGCCCTGTTTTTTATGTAAGACTATATACCAGCGACAGTATCAAGAACATCAGAATACTGGAGAACAGGAACTTTCTACAAACGAACCTAGCATTCCAGTATCTTTTCTTCAGTCCAAGAATCAAGTCCTATCCCTCTAGACCTAATGTGAAATTCTGGAGTTCTTGGATTTACTATGGGGACAGGGTTGACTGGGAAAGGAAGAAAAACACTCTTGCTCTTATGCTTTGGATGTGTGATATTCCCCCAAAGCTCCTGCTAATGCAGGAATATTCAGAGGTAAATGATTAGATTATAGGAGCTATAACTCAAGCAGTGCATTCTAATTTGAATGGAATGTCTGGATGGTAGCTGTAGGCAGATGAGGTATAGCATAAGGAGGTGGTCCATGGGGGGTATATCCTGGAAGGGTGCATCTTCCCTGCATCCTCTTCCCACTCTCTCTCTGCTTCCTGACTCCACCAGATGCTGAGCAGCTTTCTTCTGTAGGGCCCTTCCACCATGATATTTTGCCTCACCTTGGACCGAAAACAATGGAGTCTGCCATCTATGGACTGAGACTTTGAAACAATGAGCCCCAAATAAGCTTTTTCTCCTCTAAGTTGTTCTTGTCCAATGTCTTGGTCACAGCAACACAAAAGCTGACTAAAACACATCATGGGTAGCTTGTGATTGTTTGATTTGAAAAACAAATGTGATGTCATTGTTATCCCAAACTAGTTAGAAAGTAAGTAAAAGTATTCCCTGAGCAAACAGCTATTGAGGAAAGAAAAACCTAAGTATCATTTTGGGATCTATAAATTTGAATAGCAGTAGAAGGAGGAGGAACAGGAAAAGGGAAGTACTGGGGATTGAATTGGAGGAAATTATATTTCATGCCTGTGTAATTATGTCAAAACCAACCCCAATATGATATATACTATAATGTACTAATAAAAGTTTCTTTGAATAGAACTAATCTCAGTTATAAATAAAGTAATGTACATAGACTGCTTTGCTCAGAAATTAGCAAAGGATGGATGTTCAATAAATAGTGTTATGACTTGTGGCAGTTATTGCATGAAAAGAAAAAAAAAAAGATTTACCAAACCGATAATAAAATTGCACTAAAGCAGTCATGGTGGTGCATACATGTAATCTCAGTGACTCAGAGGCTAAGGCAGGAAGATTGCAAGTTCAAGGCTAATCTCAGCAACTTATTGAGACACTGTCTCAAAATAAAAAAATTTAAAAGGACTGGGGATGTAGTTTGGAGGTAAAGTGCCCCTGAGTTTAATTCTCAGTACAAAAAAAATTGTACTTAGAAAAATCAGAATAAATGAGCAAGGACTGGGTTAGCTTGCAATGAGTCTATTTGCCTTTCTGCTTAACTTCAGGAATACTGGGAGTTTGGTTCCCTGGGTCAAATCTGGGATAAAATATACTAGCTTTACAAAGCTCAGTTTAAAGTCTGAAACTCCTTTATGGGAACTCTGTATTAACTTTTCTAAGTTGTTTAATGAAAACGTATAGACTAATGTTTTGCACTTGATTTAATTGATTTTACAGCCTAGTTTCAGCCACATAACTAGTGGGATATCAAAGAATCATGAGAGCCTTGCACATATCTTAGTTGTTCACAATTAGAAGACAAATGTGTTCTGTGTGACTAAAAATGGCCTTGGGAGCCATCTTTCCCCTGTGCATCTTACCTTTGCTATTATTAAAGACTATTGAAAATATACCCTATAGAATCTTCTAAGTCTTTTCAATTATCTAATGTGGTATTGTTGCTACAGTATATTTTGATGAGTCATAAATATTTAGGGGGCTGTCATCAGATTTTAAAATTTCAGAGATTCTTCTGAATGTAAATTAAGGACTGTTTCTAGTCCTTATTTATAAGGACCTGGTATTTGTAATAAACTCACAAAGAAACATCCTAGGCTATAATTTGTATGCTTGCTTTTACTTTACTTCCTTTTTGTCGAATGCATTTTGATAGATAACCTATCATCACTGGAATTTTAACAATACGTAAGTCACAAAAAAACTTTTAGAAAGGATAGGTTAAGAAAAGAATATTGCATATGTGACAGATATACAAGTTTAGAGAATCATGGGTAGTTACAAAAATACACTGGTTAAATTATGTTCTGTTGAATTTTAGGATGATAGTTCATGTGGCTATTCAATATTTTATATAATCATTGTGGATCTTAATGATGGTAATACCTCATTTTTGCATAAGTCACTCAAATAAATCCATTCTCATAAACTCAGAAACAATGAGATGACCAAGGTCATGTATTATAACTCATGTTATGCTTTATCTTCAGGGGAGCCCCAGCCTCCTTAAACAAATCAAGGGTCAGTTTTCTCTATCCATGTCCACCAGCCTGGCTGTGAGACTACAAAGCCTCACTGAACATTAAAACTGAAAAGTAGAAGGGTCAGTGTAGGCTGAATTAGATCAATATACTGACAGAAACAAGAAGTGAAAGCTAATTAATCCAAAGGCAAAGGAAAAGAAAGACAGAAGGCCCTTGGAGGGATATTTAGAGAAGGATCTAATTCCTTTCATGCTGACAGCTTCCAAAGCAGTAGACATCAATGATTATGTTTATCATGGTGAATCTGAGTCACCAGTAAAGGGCCATATGATGTTCAAGATAATGTTTACAGAGGCACTAAATTATATTATCTATTTAGAACTATTTCTATAAAAATAGTACTTTAAAAATTTAGTTATTATTTTTTATTTATATATTTATTTTTTAGTTTTCGGCAGAAACAACATCTCTGTTTGTATGTGGTGCTGAGGATCGAACCCGGGGCCGCACGCATGCCAGGCGAGCACGCTACCACTTGAGCCACATCCCCAGCCCTAAAAATTTATTTTTTAATTTTTTTTCAGTGCTAGGACTCAAACTCAGGGCCTTGCACATGCTAGGCAAGCACTCTACCACTGAGCTACACCCCAGCCCAAAAGATTTTAATACATTAAAAAAGGGAGGCAATCTGCCAAATATATTTATTCAAATGGAAAATTTGGTCCCAGACAATACTATGTAAATGTTGGTGTACCGCAGACTGAATCTGTAATAAGTCCACAAACTAACCAGACAACTGATTTTTCATTTCTGAATAAATCTCTGCTATCTTGTTTAGTTGTGAATTTCCCATACGAGACTGCAGAACATGCAAAGCTATCTGCTTATTCAAGCTTTCTGTTTGTCACATGAAAGGTGCCCTTTGTTGATATATTGTTCAAGTCTAAAAGAGCCAATATCCATTCACCACTTTCACCAACCCTTGCATGGAGGCCCATGAAGCTACAGAACGAAAGAGTGATATGGGCAGAAGGTCCTGAATTTGTGTCAGGAAATGTGATTCCTGTTCCCTTTCTGACACTAAACTGGTTGCATGATTCTAATATTTGTTGCTTAATTTATGTGGGCCTTTTCCTCCTTTGTGAAGCAAGGTGTTGGATGTGATTTCTTAAGTACTTTCAGTTGTCCTAATGAAGGGTCCCATCATTGGAAAGAATTTTGCAAAGAGGGAATAGTGTATCATACCCAAATTCTTTTGGGATATGAATATACTATTTTCCAGCCAAGCAATAAACATCTCCCAAAACAACATACTAACACACATAGAAAACTGACAAAGCAGCCTCTCCATCCAATTCTGCGTGTGGATTTATTTATTTATTTATTTTAATCTTATAAAGTGTCACATTCATGCTTCCTTATTTTCTTACTTATAGGCCATTTTGATACTATTCATCAATTGTGCCTGCATACAATGCCTTCAAGTTTTTTTTTTTCCCTGTTAAAATAGGTATTTCTTATTATAGACCAATGTAGCCAGGCACAGTGAAACACACCTGTAATCCCAGTGACTGGGGAGGCTGAGATGATCACAAGTTCAAGACCAGCTACAGCAACTTAGTGAGACCCTGTCTAAAAATAATATTTTAAAAAAGGGCTGGGGATGTAGCTCAGTGGTAGAGTACCCCTGTGTTCAATCCCCAATATATATTACATATAAAAATATCTCATCCCTTTATCATAGACTGATGGAAATAAGTTTCCCTAGGAAAACAAAATCTCACAATCTGAAGTGATATTTCACTAGTAAAAATAAAATTATGCAAAATAAAATAGACTACTTGAACCATCTTCCTATCTTTACTTAGGATGATAGAAAACAGAATATTTCCCAATTTTATTTCACCACTGTAATCTATTTATGGAAATTAAGGTTGATTTTTTTCATGGATGGTATGTTTATAATCTAGAATTTATTGTATGGTGGTGCTCATATGCCCAACCAGGTTGTCACTAACTTATAGTTTAGTTAGGATAGCATACAGTATTGTATTTACAAGGAATTAGGGAGCTGAGGCCATTCTAGAACTCAGGTGTTTAAAAACTAATTTGAAATTTTGGGATTGAGTTCATGAGAGTACAGAGTTGGACTTGAGAGAAGAAACAATTTTTATTAATATCTTTAATAGCCAAAGTGTTCTTACAAAGACAATATGGTGGTTGTGATCATTACTAAGACTTTCTGAAAAATGTCTTTCTGCTACCAGAGTCATACAATAAAATGCCAGATGATTACAGGCAGGTTTCCTGAACTAAGTGTGGATAATATGCCAGGAATCAGTTTTTAGAAAAAACAAAAGAAGGGCTGGGGATGTGGCTCAAGTGGTAGCGTGCTCGCCTGGCATGCGTGCGACCCGGGTTCGATCCTCAGCACCACATACCAACAAAGATGTTGTGTCCGCCGAGAACTAAAAAATAAATATTAAAAAAAAGAAAAAACAAAAGAAATAATGTATGTAGTAGTAGTCTTTTTTAATTTAATTTATTTACTTATTCTAATTACGTATATATGACAGCAGAATGCATTTTGATTCATTGTACACAATTACAGCACAGTTTTTCATTTCTGTGGTTGTACACGACGTAGCATCACCACATGTGCAGTCACACATGTACCTAGGGTAATAATGTCCATCTCATTCCACCATCTTTCTTGCCCCCATTCCCCTCCCTTCCCTCCCCTCTGATAAATCCTTTGAAAGAGAATAAAGTCAATATTCTTTAAAAACAAAACAAAGATGGTTCCCTTGGAGTGCTACTAACTACCTCAATATATGTTTTTTTCTTGTTTTGGTATCAGGGGTTGAACCCAGAGGCACTTAATCACTGAGCCACACCTCCAGCCCTTTTTATTTTTTATTTTGAGACAGGGTCTCATTAAGTTGCTTAGGGTTTTGCTAAATTGCGGAGGGTGGCTTTGAACTTGCAATCCTTCTGCCTCAGCCTCCCAAGCTGCTGGGTCTCAGTATAGTTTTCTTTTTCTTTTAGTATTTTTTAGTTGTAAATAGACCTTTATTTTATTTATTTATTTATATGCAGTGCTGGGAATCAAACCCAGGGCCTCACATGTGCTAGGCAAGTGCTCTACCATTGAACCACAACCCCAGCCCTCTTAAAAGGCAAATTTTAGATTGTATATTCATGTCACTTGCTTAATAATTTTATGCTTTGAAAAGAAAATGAAATATAGAGAAATGACCTAATAGGTTATCCTACAAAGGAAGGTAAAAGACAAGATTTTCTTTGAAGGGGTTTTACAGTTTCTAACTATTTATAAAAAGAATCCCACATGAAATGACAGATGGTAACATTACTAATTACATCAAATTACTAGCAATTATGCCAATTGATATAAAGGCATGGTATTCTAATGTGATATTTTTGAACTAGAGGCAGTACCTTACCCACATGAATCAAACTAATATGGAATTAATAAATGATCTAATTTGACTAATTAAATACACAATCATATGGAACCATCAAAACGGTAGTATTCAAAAGATGACTATCTTTCCTATTACTAGTGCCTCAATTTTATCAGCAAGGATATCAGCAGTGTTCACATTTACAGTTGTTACAACCAAAAAATTTCCCTTTGAGTTTATGGAGCCTATTTATACCTGATTATACTTCTGTCCCATATGGAAGAACATGGAAATAACTATAACTAATAATCAACATTTAATGGGAGAAAGGGCAGGTAGATAAAACTCCTTAAGTATGAAATACAGTTTTAAACACATAATTTTTGTTATGGTGATTGCTTTACAACCCATCAACAGACAGTACAGTGTGTATTCTATGTGACAGCTATAATCTAGACTCTAGGAGTGAATAACTGAGTAGGACACATAATGTAACAACAAAACCACATTCCAAAGGTGGCTATCGTAAAAACATTCAGCTCTCTCACTTCAGCTCACATCAATGCATAATAGATTTAAGAAATGGAGTTTCACAGATGAATTAGTGCTTTGGTTATAATTAGTGCATGGATTTCAGAAATGACTTTTCAATGGTTAAATCATGTTGTTTATATGTGAGTTTGCTCTCGGAATGACAGCATCAAAGTTTGGCCTGATTACAGTGTACAAATATAAAGCCTGGCATTTTGTACCCTTAGAAATGGTGGTCAAGACTTGAGTCTTAAAAGGTCCTGTGTTCAGCTTGAAGGAGTCTTGGTTTCTTTCCTCTAACTACATATGTTAGCTGAATAATATTGCTAGCATGCTGTTACATATGCCTCAGATGAACTTTTCATTTAAGGTATTGTGGTAGGACCTAAAAGGGGAAAGAAATGGGACCTCATAGAATTGATAGAATATGTTAGATATTTCTTGTTGATATATGTCTGTGTATATAGCAAAATTTGGCCTAAGACTTAGTTATTATCTAGCAACTAGACTGTGGAAAGACTTAGATCTCACATACCTTTAGCCAATTCCAACATTTACCAAAAAGAACCTAATAACTTTAAAAACAAATTGATTTGGATTATTTCAATACCTTCTTTAATGATTCTTTATGTATATCAATACCAAAAGATGTGTTCGGTTGATGCATGGAATTCTTTAATCTTATATGCTTCCAAACTGGATCTTGAACCACCCATGAGGTACACACTTTTATATGAGCTGGATGCTTAAGAAGCCTCTGAAGTCAAGGGCTCCCTATATGCACATTGCATTTAAGTTGAGGCATATGGAATTATAATTTTTGAACACCCAAATCATGATTTTCAGCCATTTCACATGGTTCAAACTAATGTAATGAGTGTGTAAGACTACCCTGGAAACATTGGAAGAATTATATGCTTCACAACCATAATGCAGAGAAGCAACTGATTTGTCATGAGACTGAGAGGCACATAATATTAGCTATTCTTTTGTTCCCTGTGTCACTTTTCTTCCCTTTTACACATTATTATAGCTTCAAAAACTGGATTCTAAGCTGGGCATGGTGTTGCACACCTGTAATCCCAGCAGCTTGGGAGGCTAAGACAGGAGGATCGTGAGTTCAAAGCCAGCCTCAGCAAAAGTGAGGCGTTAAACAGCTCAGTGAGATGCTGTCTGTAAATAAAATACAAAATAGGGGCTGGGGATGTGGCTTAGTGGTAGAGTACCCTTGAGTTCAATCTGTAGTACCAAAAAAAAAAAAAAAAGAGGATTCTAATGAGAGTTCATTTATCACAGGATCTCAGATCTGGAAGGATATATAAGATTTAATTAATCCAGGGTTTTTTCTAAAATTTATTAGCCATGGAATCCTGTGCAAATCAAACCTATGAGAAAGAAAACAGATAAAATATAAAACAGTAGAGTTAGTCTATCTGAAGGGGAAGTTCTATATACCAGAGGCACTCTACTTCCTTTCCTCCTTTCCTTCAGGGGCCCCTTTAGAAGATCAGGTAACTGAGTACACTGGACACTACATACAGATCCATCTCAATCTCTCCATTTTACTGACTGGACAACGGAGATGTACAGACTAAGTGACTTACTCCCAAATAGATATGTTTGATTATAAGATTAAGACTACACCCTAGACTCCACTTACTTCTATGGAAAACACTATACCAGGAGAATGAAAAGGCAAACCATAAATGGGTAAGAGTATTTTCAAAAGATACATCTGATAAAAGACTCTTATCCAAAATGTACTATGAACTCTTAAAACTCAAGAGTAGAACAACGGAATTAAAAAAAATAGGCCAAACACCTTACCAGAGAGGATATATAGATGGCAAATACACATATGAAAAGATGCTTCACAGCATGTCATTAGGGCATTTCAAGTCAAAACAATGGGATACCACTTTATGTCTATTAAAATGGCCCAAATCTAGAACACTGACAACATAAAATGCTGTCAAGAATATGGAACAAGAGGAATTCTTATTCATTGATGGTGGGAATGCAGAATGGTATAGCGACTTTGGAAGACAGTTTGGCAGATTTTTTAAAATTACTCTTACCATATTATCTAACAATTATGCTCCTTGCTCTTTACCCAGAGTTAAAAATTTATGTCCACACAAATATCTGCACATGGATGATTACAGCAGCTTTATTCATAGTTTCTAAGACTTAGTAATAACCAAGATGTCCTTCAGTAGGTGAATGGGTAAATTGTAATACATCCAGACAATGAAATATTATTCAGTGCAAAAAAGAAATGAGCTATCAAGCTATGAAAAGACACAGAAGAACATTAAGTGTATATAACTAAGTGAAAGAAGATAATCTGAAAAAGTTACATACTGTATGATTCCAACTATGTGACATTCTGGAAAAGACAAAACTATGGGAACAATAAAATGCTCAGTAATTGCCAGGGCTTTGTGGGGAAGTGGGGCTGAAAGGGACAAATAGGTAGAGCACAGAGGATTTTTAGGGCAGTGAAACGAACCTGTATAATAACTATAATAGTGGATCCATGCATTGTCCAAACCCACAAAAAGTACAACACCAAGAATGGACCCTAATGTAAACTATGGATGCTGAGTAATAATGATGTGTCAATACAGGTTCTTAGACTAACAAATGTACCACTGGTGGGGTAGGCTGATAATGAGGGAGGCCGAGATGGTAAGGGAGGCTATGATAATGAGGGCAGAGAGCATATGGGAAATCTCTGTGCCTTCTGCTTAATTTTGTTACAAACTGAAAATTTTCTAAAAAACAATAGAGTATATTTAAAAAGAATGAATAATTTTTTAAAAGAACAATATGTGAAGTTTGGCTTATCTCTTAAGATTCCCTTTGATTTATTTAATATCAGTGGCTCTCAACGTTGGGCCACTTTTTTTCCTTAGGAGCTATTTGGCAATGTCTGGATACATTTTCAATTGTCACAACTTTAAGGACAGGGGTGCTACTGGCATACAACGGAGAGAGGCCAAGGATGCTGTTAAATATCCTACAATGCACAGGATAGTCCCACAACAAAGACTAATCTAGTCCCAAGTGTCTTTAGTCACTGTTTAATGTGTACCCAAATAACTAAAAAACAACACTCAAACCAAAACTTGTACATTAGTATTCACAGCAACACTATTCACAATAGGTGGAAAATAAACAAATTCCCACCAACTGACGAATGGATAAATGAATTGTGGCATAATCATACAATAGGATACTATTCAGTCATAAAAGGGAATGTGGTCTAAATAATAACAACATGAATAAACCTCAAAAACAGTATGCTACTTGGGGGGAAAGAACAGATGCATGTGCACAGTGTGTAGAACAAAATGTCACATATTATATTATTTTGTTTATGTGAAATATCCAAAATAGGCAAATAAATAGAAAGAAGATTAGATTCAGTAAGCAGAGTCTGGAAGGAGGGAAACAGAAGGTGACTTCTTAATGGATATGGTGTCTCCTTTGCAAGTAATGAAAATGTTTTGGAACTATTTGGTTGTACAACATCATGAATGTACTAAATACCACTGCGTGTTATACTTTAGAATAGTCAAGTCCATGTTGGGTGAATTTTGCCTCAAATTTTAAAACACCTCAACAGTGCTGAGGTTGAGAAACCAGTCAAGACTTACAGATGAAATGTAATATTTAAAAAAGTAAAAGGCAGAAAGGACTACATCAAAGTTATGTCATTATAAAGAATTTTAAAAAGTAGACTGACCCTGAAATAACCCATTTTTTTTTCTGGTAGGAAAGACTTGCCAGGAAAAAATAATGGCAGCTGTCAGCCCCAAACAGATTTGTATTACTATTATAAAATTATGAAGAGTTTACGATAAATTGGTGACATCATCTAAACTACAGAGACATGAAAATGTCACCATAATAAAGACTCTCAGATCTAATAGAGGCCAGAAAATGAAATAATTAATTGGCTTTAAATGTATGCCTTCACTTGAACTATAAACCAGGGAGCTGCCAAATGAAATTAGGTACTACATTATGAGCTTGTCACTTTACACGGCTTGTCAGTTTGAAGATTCATTCCCTGTTTGAAAATATGGAGCTGTATGCTCAGAGTTAAAGTTTAGAATTGGCCTCAACTGTGCAGAAGTTCAGCAGTGAATCAAAGAACTCAGATTTACTCTGGTGGCTGTAAACCATCTTTCCTTTCAGTAAGTCTTAAGTTGGGGACATGGTTGGCTTTTTTGGGCCAAAGGAATCAAGCACACCCATAGATTTCAAAGAATCATGCTGGTCTGTTTTAATAAGAAACAAACAAAAAAAAATTGACAGCATTCTACTGATGACAGCATAACTATATAATTATACCTGAACATCATTTACCATTAACTATAGAAAATAAAGATAGAAAATAACTTTTCAGATTTAGATTTTATAGACCTAAGATTTTCTTCTAAACTTTGAACTCTTTTAATGACCTGACCATTTAAGTTATCTCTGAGGACTAAATATTGGAAGAGAAGAACCAGAAAAAAATGCTAAAATATTTTCACATTGTTATTCTAATTATCCTCCACAAACAAGTCTTATCTGCTTTCAATCATTAAGCTACTCCAGACATATTGTTTTCTATAAAACAACGTAAATTAATTCATGTCTATTATTCCTATTTTGTAAAGGCTGGGTAGGAGCATCTGTGGCTGCTATTATTGAAATAGCATGATGATTTTTTTCCCCAGAAACTTGTTCTTAAAATGAAAACAGTGAAATTAGCTATAGGTAATTAATACATACTACAAATCACTGCTATAGCACTTGGAAGATGCAGTGTGTTCCAAGATAGAAAAATTAATGTGAAAAGGCACATACATTTTTAAAAATCAGACTCTACTTAAACATTCTAATAAAAGCAACAATCCTAGATTTTGTTTGTTTGTTTGTTTATTTTGGGGTACTTGGGATTGAACTCAGGGGCACTCAACCACTGAGCCACATCCCCAGCCCTATTTTGTATTTTGAGATAGGGTCTCACTGAGTTGTTTAGCGCCTCACCATTGCTGAGGCTGGCTTTGAACTCGTGATCCTGCCTCAGCCTCCCAAGCTGCTGGGATTGATTATAGGCATGTGCCACTATGCCTGGTCAGACTTTATTTATTTAAAAAATTGGGGGTAAGAAAGCACCCAAAAGTTGCATTCTGGGTCAAGACAATATTTACTGGGAGTATTGAGCCTTTTATCATTTTGTCATGAATAAACTACTTGCTCAGGGGAGGAATGGAAAGGGAGAATTAAGCTTTAAGTAAGTTCCACTTGAAGATGATTAAAAAATAATATACATACTATTTTGTGAGTCTATACATTTGTGAAATCCTCACATTCCTTTCTTTGTGAAAATGATAATTCTGTTAGAATTTAATATGTAATTTTATTTATACATATCATTCTTTGTTGAATCAGCATCTTACCTTGTCTTAAATTATTCTGATGTTCCATGATGTATTATATTATTTGTGCCAAGAAAAGGCATAAAGAAAATAAAAGGCATAAAGATGAAAAACTCATCATTCAAAAAGAGTGACTTTCACACAGGCTAGGTAAACATTGTAAGGTAAGCCCCTTACTTTAGGCACCTTCCTTTGTGGGTTATGCAGAGGAATGTTTCCAAATTAAATTATCTTGATATCTGGTATGATCAGCCAGCTAGTGCTGCTGCTTTTTGAATGATTACAAACAAAGACTGTTACTGCTCAGAAAATGTTTGTATTTGTCATACCCCACTATCTAACACATATGTGTTTTAGCTGTTATGATAAATGCAGATAGACACTAAGCTCTCTCCTTTTGCCTATCTTTCCTGTCTCCCAAAATATATGAACATCATTGTAGATCTTAGAAGATAATTTCTTCCATACTTTTGACAGCAATAGAGGACTCCTAGGTTTTTAATCAATTTTATACATTACTGATGTTTAGGATATTCAGAACATGGTTTATTTAAGGAAAAAACTGTAACATAAGATGACCTACTTTTGCATTTTAGCTATTTACAGGCTGTAGACTATAAGATCTTCTGTTATTAAACTCAGTTTTATACTATATAAATGGAGATTATTCTCCTCATTTTATATTATAGGGTTACCTCATAACTCTAGTAGGATAATGTAGAGGAAATATTTATGAATTATGAAACGTTCTACAGATACTTGTTAATATCAAAATAATTATAAATCAGAGTCCCAAATACTAAGCGATGGCTAATACTTCATATATAGTAAATAGGATTTCAGCGCCACACATAGTAGACACTGGTGGCTTAATAATAACTTAAAAACACAACTCTGTTCTTACCTGTTCCCTTTTTTTAAAACTTAAGACTGTTTATAATCTTTTTCATCACATAATGAAAAAATTCTAACACATTTGTAAATAATTTTTATCCTTATTAAATAATACTAAAATAAATTCACCTCAATCTTAATTTCTCACCTACACTGTACAGTTGGCCTGATGTGTTCTTTGTTTTCATGGATCCTTAATTTATTTAACAAGGCTGGTGCCATATCTCTGTGATATTTCCCTCGGTGTCCCTTTGTATGACACATTGAGCTATGTTTGTGAGAATCTTTGCCAAATCCAGTAAAAACTTCATTGTATAGAACCAGAAAAGAGAAAAATGAGCACACAGTAGCATCTTTTTCCCCTACTCACAGTGTCAGCAATTAACAAATGTAATCAGGCTAACTAAGCAAAGTTGGGAGAATAAAGGATAGCGTCTCTTTGACACTCAGGATATTAAAGATGCTTTTAAAGTTGTCAACACTAGGAGTCAAAATGCTGCTATCACAAGCTTCCATGTTTGTAAAAGCAGCATTATGTGAAGCACTTCCCTTATCTCATCTCCAGGTTGGAACATGCCCATCTTTGCAGATTACATTATCCTGCCCTGTTCTTTAGCAGGAACTTTATTAATTGCCTGCCCATTCGAACAAATATTTGCTGAGATATCTTTTAAGGTAAAGATCTAATTATCCCTTTGCTAGCAACTGATGATTAGTCTGAAAAGAAAAGAGGAAACAAGAAAGAATGGGTTGCTTGTCTCAGTGTGGGCTCTCTTCTCCATATGGCTATGGTGGCATGTAACAATCAGAACATTTTCCACATTTACTTGAAGGTTTTGGGATTGGGTAAGGACCAAGCTACAATGAAATACTCTGGAAGCTTCTATTGACGGCCGACTTTGTGGCAGAGCAGGGTCTGGATTAGTTCTAGAAATTTGCCTAGGTGATTCCAGTTTTTTTTTTATTTATTTTTAAAATTTCTAAGTCTTCAGAGATTGGCATCTTTTGTGAAGGTCTGGAAAGAACCAGAATCGATAGGACAAATCAATTTCCAAGAGAAGCTCTGGAGAAAACAGGAGCAAAAGCTGATTTGTCAGGGTTCAAGAAGATTTTTTTCCATGACCGGTCCATCATTTGGGGGCTGCTTACCAAGACACATATGTAGATGAAGCAAATGAGGCACAGTATAAGGAGGAACTCTCAGTTACCTACACAACCCTTGCCCCAGCCTGCCGCCTACAGAAGCATCTGATCAAATAACTTCATTTTGTCTGTTTAAAGAACCAGTAAAGACACACTTATTCAATAAGGACAGCAATGAGCCAATATTCCATTATACTTTAGAGTTCTCAAAATACATGTATTATCACATTATGCCAACCACAACTTCCTGAGGCTAGACGTACAGAATGCATTAATCCCACCTCAGAGATGAACAAACAATTTTAGGGAGGCTTTGAGATCTGATGGAGGTAGTAGATATAGAACTCAAATTCAGGCCTTCTGATTGCATCCAATACTTTTCTCACTATGCTACATCACACAAAGTCTTCTTCTGGGGTCCTTTATAGCACTCTGATTTTATTATCTTCACTGGTTAGAATTATTTATGAAGTCACTGTGGTAGCTGGTTAATATTTTCAATGAAATAACCTTAGATTTATCTTTTGCCTACTTCCCGTAGCCTTATGAGAAAGCAAAAACAAGCACAAAGAATTGATCTAACATTTCTTAATGCTGGGCCTTAAGATCTTAAGTGAAACCAAACTGTTTACAAATCAACCTCACAGATGAATCATTTTACTATTGTCATTGGTTGCATAAGAGAAACTTTTTTAGTTGTTTCTATTACTGTTAACAAAGCTTAGAAAACATTGAAAGCATAATGGGTAGCCTTGCTAAGAAGTGGGGAAAAGCTGGGTTTAAGCTGTCTTTCCCTTTACTGGTAGATCTCCACAAAAAAGCAGAATAAAAGACCAGTAGGCAACACGTGATATGTTGGTCTTTCTCTGCACAGCCCTGCTTCCGACAAAAACTTTCTAACACTAACAGGAAATACAATTTAGGTACACACAAACATACTTTGAGTTGCAAATGAAATTTCCTGGCTACAATGGATTAGTATAGAGAGATTTTAAATTACTTTAAAAGAATGAGAAACTTACCCCTCCCCATATTTTTTCGTGGCCTCTGGCAGGTCCTGGATGATGAAGGTTCTCTGCACAAAACAGAGCACATACACAGTGAGATTCACAGAGGCTGAGTCACTACATCAGATAAGCTCCATTATAGCTGATGTGGTCAATGTGAGCATTTCATTTCGGTGCATTCCAATCTTGCTCCCTTAGAAAAATGTTTCTTCTATCATAGATATCTAACCTCAGAGGACAAAACACAGTATTGTGGAAAGCACAGGCTCTGTATCAACTTACTATGAGCTTCTTTATCTGGTATTAGTTTATGTCCTTGCCAAATAAAAATCAAACTGGTCACACACTTTCTCTTAGGAAGGCAGTGATATCAACAAAAACTGGTGAACAAAAATGCCAAAAGGCCCAGTGTTAATAACCAGTCTAGCATGTTATTAGCTTGCTTGTCCCTGGCTTCCCTTCAATATCATTCCGTGACAAATCCAATACCCTTTACAGTTGAACATTTTCCTGAATGGTATCAAATAGCAGCACCCCTAATCAAATTATCCCTGAGGCAAAGCAGCCCACAGAATGATTCCCAATAGACAGTATGAATCAAGGACCATGAACTATTGACAACAGGAACTTTGGAGAAACAACCACAGCCCCCCAGCGCATGCGCATACATGGACATCGCAGTTGTAAGAGGGGAAGGTATGTATAGGAGAGCAACATTTCTGTTTTTAAAAAAATCAAAAACATATACATACACAAAAACCAATTCATACCATAATGCTTAATTTTCTTACAAGTTTCAATCACAGAGCTACCATATATTTACTAGAGGTGTTCACTTGTTATGTCCCCAATACCTGAGAGGTAAAGCTGTAAGACATAATCTATCAGTCCATTAGGAAATTTATAAGTTAAGCAGGAACAATCAAGGATTAATACTAGACTGCAATCTGATAACTAGCCATGTAACACTGGATAAATCATTTACTATTTCAAATTCTTTGCAAAAGGAGGGTGCTGAACTATATGGGTATTTCCCAAATTATATGCCACACGATGTTAAAAGGTATTACTCAAAACCAAGGCTTTCTGATCAAGTAAATGTAAGCTACACAGGTTTCTTTATTATAAGATTTTTCAGAGACTTTAAAATGAGCAATATGGCAAAAGTACAGTCTCAACCTATTTAGCTACACAGTGGTTTTTGTAAACAATGAGCAGTTCTTAAGAGTTCTAATTTGAAGGTCATTTTGGAAAACAGGATAAGATAACTGCTAACATCTTTTGTAACTCTGAAATGCTACTATTTTCTAACATGATACTAATTATATGGAACAATATTAACAAAGTGTATCAAAAAAGAAGGGAGCTGGAAAAAGATAAAGGAAAAAAAAAAGACGGGATCTGGATTCTCAGAGAATTGTGGAGCTGAAAAGAATTTGAGAGACCATCTAATGTCTTTTCACTACTCCACCATTTTTGAAAGCATCAGACAGCCCTCAAAAAATCTTATGTAGAGCCAGGCATGGTGGCACACACTTGTAATACCAGCGACTTGGAAGGCTGAGGCAGGAGGATTGCAAGTTTAAGGCCAGCCTCAGCAACTTGGCGAGGCCCTAAGGAACTTAGAGAGACCTTGTCTCAAATAAAAAATAAAAATGGCTGAGGATGTGTAGCTCAGTGGTAAAGCATCCTGTGTTCGATCCACAGTACCAAAAAAAGAAAAAAAAAACTTTTGTAGAATACCAATTTATAAAATATAGAACTCTTCAAAGGGCTGTAATCTTACCTGCTGGGACTTTTCCTTGAGGCACCCTGAATATACAGTTATCAGAAATTCAGCACTATAGGAGTGTAGAGTCCAGTGACTCCTGACCCTTCTGAGGAAGCTATTCTAGGAAGGCTTTAGAAAAGAGCTGGAATTTTTACATATAGTCACAGGAAGGTCCTTACCCTTCTCAAATAGACCTCAATTTTAACTATAAACCCTTCCCAAGCTGATAAATGAAATAATCATTATGTAAACAGAATTATAAAACATTTCTTACTCCAGAAATAACTATAAGAAATTCAACATGCTAAAGTGTAACCCATGTACAAATGAGAGGCCATGAAATAATTGAGCAGGGGAATGATATGGCTAAATTTGGATTTTAGGAAGATATCTCTGACAATACAAGGGAAAAGAGATTTGAGGGGTGAGGGTGGTTTGACCAGGGACAGTAATATCAGATAACGATCAATCAATTTGGCAGGACTTTTTATATTTTATTTCTTGTTTATTCTTTAATATTTAATAAAGTCTTTTTGAAAAGAATCAAGCTTATTTCAACAGTGTTGGGGAAACCACAAAGGAAAGGGTTATCAGATACAGTCCAAGATTTTCAAAGAGGAATTGCCTCTCCAGAGGTCAACATGGAGGACCCAAGATGGGAGCCAGCCATCTTCTAGGGGAAGAATATAACCAAGGATGCAAAAGTGAATGCCCCCTGTCAGCCATCTCACCTAGCCTTCTAGATTAGACTTTTGTTTTAAAGAAGATGATTTCCTTACAGAGAAACAGGGTTCGTGGCCTACTGCCCATATCACCCCAAACCCCAAATTCTCCCATACCCAGGTTATTTCTTTGCTACTTCTTCTGTTGCCAATGGTTAGCTTGTTCTTTCTACTCTGATCTCTTGCTGCTCTAGTTTCTTCTTTCAGTTGGCAAGTGTGTGTGTGTGTGTGTGTGTGTGTGTGTGTGTGTGTATCTGTGTTGTATGTGTGGCACTTTAGTTTTTATATTTCTGTCAGCAGGAATATTAATCTATCTTAATTCTCCCTCAGGTCACCACCCCAAACTAAACATTACTTCTATAATAATGACAACATACTTAACAACAACAACAACAAAGCAGCTTTTGGCCAGACATTAAGACATCTAAATAATGGTTCAATGGATTTACCCAGCCTAGCACTAAATATCCTCTCAACCAGATTCCATTTTCCTTAATAGTAATACTACACCCCAGTGAAAACAGCCTCTACTGCTCCTTTAAACATGCTTTGATCTGTTCCAACTGCATGTCTCTGATCATTTCTTCTGTATCATCTGCATTATCCTACAAAAGTTCTATTCAACTTTCAACATCAGTAGTGAAGTCTTCCTTCATTATCTGAGCAGGAAGTAATCTCCTTTTCCTTTGAACTCTTATATAATATGGAACTTAGGTCCTACTGCATACAGATGTGCATACCTTATAGGATCTATCAGACTGTCTAATTTTTGGAGAGTAAGCAAATTTTCTTCTACACCTATATCTAGTCTGTGCAGGGCACTGGAACATCCCAGTGAGGATTCTAGTGGCCTATACAAACAGACTTACGGGAAGCTCACATACCAAGAATGTTCAAAACACATCATTTGCCTGTTCCCCTTAGTACAGATCAGTGCTTCAGACTCCAGTTATTCACATGCCACCTTAATCAAATTTATGATTCTTGCTAAATGCTTCTATTATCTACACTTACTTAATGTTATTTCAATTAAGTTACTTCTTTTACTTCAGTATCCACTTTATTCTTGTCTTATTAAAAAGTATGCAAAATCATGGGTTTGACATTATATATTTTTAAATGCATACAATGCTGAAATGTAATGTTCAATAGAATACTTAAGTCAAGTAAGCTAACATCCATAATATAAGAAGTCCAGTGTCACCAAAACTACCAAGGAACTATAAACAGAGTCATGCATCTCAAAATACAGGCTGGGTACTGCAAAGTGGACACTGCTTTAGATGAGGACCTAGACCAACCTTATATCAATGTCCTAGAACCTGCTATCAATTCAGTTCAGCAAATATTAAACACCATTTTATAACACTAAGCAGTTTGAACACTGAATAATTACTATGTAATACTATGCCAGGAAGAGTGTTAGGCTCCTTTACGTACTATTTATTTGGTGAGCTAAAAATTTCCTTAATTGGGGATCCTAACAATAGAACTTATATTTTCCCTAATTTTTTAGAATTGTATCAGTTTTTTTCAGTCTCTCTTAAAAAAATTGGTGCATAATATAAAGAATAGTAGATTTCATTGTGGCTATAGTTTTTGAATTGTATATATTTAAGGTATAACCCGATGGGGTTTTTTTTTTTGGGGGGGGGGCACTGGGGATTTAACCCACAGGTTCTTTATCTCCAGTTCTTTTTATTTTTTGAGACAGGGTTTCCCTAAATTGCTAAGTCTAGCCTCAAACCTGTGATCCCCCTGCCCTAACCTCCCAAATTGCTAGGATTACAGGTTTGCACCAGCACACCTAGATATAATGTTTTGACATACTTATCTGTTTTTGTGCATGGTGCTGGGGATTGAACTCAAGGCTCATGTGTGCTAAGCAAGTGCTCAACCATTGAAGCATATCCGTAGCCCTTTTAACTTCTTTAAAAAAATTGAAGACAGGGTCTCACTAAATTGCCCATGCTGGCATTGAACTTGCAATACTTCTGCCTCAGTCTCCCTAGTACAGATGTACTGGGAGTACAGATGTGTGCTATCACGCCCATCTTGGTATAATTATCTTGATAGCCATGTACATAGTGAAGAGTTGACCATAGTTAAGCGTGGCTTTTTAAATAATGACTGGCTTTATATATCCCTGATGAAGAATTCCAACATGGCTTTGCCACCACTTGTAACTGGGTTTGAGGTCTGGCATGCCAGTTACTATCTATCTGACCTTGGGCAAGTTATTTAACCTGTTTAAGCCTTGGTTTCTTCAAATATAATGGGGTTATTAATGATAGTTCTCATCTCATAGGCTTTGAGAGAGGATTAAATGAAAATAGCTATAATGATTCTTGATATCATTAAATGGGAACTGTGAAGATGATAACAAAGGTTTGGCACACCCCCAATATCTTTATTCCAATCTGATTCTTATAGTTTAATTTTTAGTTGGTCAATCTGGTTCAATTCATTAAGTGTAACTATGACTACTTAAGACAGAGCACACTGTAAAATAGATTTTATGAGCTGAATTTGAAAAATCAAAATTTGATTTTTCAGTTTTAGTTTTAGCTGCACAACTAAGTTTGGGGTATGCACCCCCAGTTCTTTAAGAGCTTCCTTTGCTGTTTTTGATGTCCATTACATATACTCGCCCCCTTTTCCCCAGCTTTCCTGTGTCACAGTCCAGAAACTCCTATTCCTGGTAATTATTCTTCTTCCAGGAATCCTCGGAGATTCAATTATAGCTACCTATTTTATTAGTTTCAAAACACTGCAGGCTATATTTTTATTTGTAGAGAAGTACTTCCTCATTGGCTTTACTTTTCAGCCACACGGCCCTTTCCAGGCTGGGTTATAGAGTCCCTTCACTGTCCTCAATGCACCATCCTCTGGCTACACTACTTAAGGTTTTTCCAGTTCTAGTCCCTGGCCTTTCCCTGAACCCCAAAGCCCTTCTAATTTTTCAGGACAAAAAAGGGCCCTGTGTCATACTCCAAAGATAATATGTTCCCTAGAGTCCATTCCCTCCTGGCGCTATCTCTTAAAGACACAGCTCTCTTCAGTGGCCTAAGGGATCTTCTTTAAGTGAAAGGTTAATTCTATGAGGCCTCTGGGAGCTTCACCTCTGTAGAATCCATGTCTTTAAGATAATAAAGATTCAACTGGTATTTTTTGTATATCTGTTTACAATAAGACATTTCATTTGTATTGTCTTGATGCTCACAACAATCCAATGAGGTAGGTACAACAAAACCTAATGATGAATGATAAAACTCAATTTCAGAAAAATCAAAGTCCTCATGTTCCTACAGCTAGTGAGTAGGAGTGTCCCATGATTACTTTTTTTTTTTTTTTTTTCATACGGGGATTGAACACAGGGCACTGAGCCATATCCCCAGCCTTTTAAATATTTTATTTAGAGATGGGGTTTCTCTGACTTGCTTAGGGTCTTGCTAAGTTGCTGAGGCTGGCTTTGAATTTGTGATCCTCCTGCCTCAGCCTCCAGAGGTCCTGGGATTACAGGTGTGCACCACCACGCCCAGCCCAGGATTGCCTTTTAACTTCTCAACATATATATCAAAAAGGCTAACATTAAAGCTCTATGATTTGTCATAAACACATCTGTGTAATTGGCATTATGATTCAGAACACATCTCAGGATTTTAAACTAGGATTTTTTCACCAAGTCCTGTGATCTTTCAATCACATGTGTAGGTATTCAACAAATATTTCCTTAATGCTTATGATGTTGCAATAATTTTGCTGAACATTGGGGAGTTAATGGTGAATAAGACAGATGTGATTCCTACTCTAATTGAGCTTACCATCTAGGGGGAATTTAGATATTTTTTTAAACTGCAAATAAAGGAATTTAAGTTATTCAGAGGAATTTAAATAAGTTCTGTATGACGTTGGCAAGGCCAGCAAAAGAGGTTAGACAAATGGTCAAATCATACAAAGGCTTTACTGGCTGGTAAACCTCTTGGATTTCTGGCCTAAATTCAATGGAAAACCACTAAGCGATACCCCTGTGTTCACAAAACAACCAGTTCCCTAAGAGCTCGCTTAATTCTTTAATTACCCTAACCTTTTTGTTACTTCTTTTTTTTTTTTTTGGGGGGGGGGCGTTGGCTACTGGGGATTGAACTCAGGGGCACTGGACCACTAAGCCACATCCTCAGCTCTATTTTGTATTTTATTTAGAGACAGGGTCTCACTGAGTTGCTTAGTGCCTCACTTTTTCTGGCTTTGAACTCATGGTCCTCTTGCCTCAGCCTCCCAAGCCTTTGGGATTACAGGTGTGTGCCACTGTGCCTGGCTTTTTTGTTACTTCTTATATGCTTTACATTTTACCAGGTCCATTATCTCAAAAGTATAAAAACAATAACATAAAATCCCAAGATATAGAGATATTATATGCAAATATTATATATTAATAATAATTGTTTATAAAATTAATAAATTATAAGATTAAAATATGATATCTACTTTTCAAAATTAATATGTAATATAAAATATTTGTACATGTATTTCCTCACTAGGGAGCAGAACTAAGCTCAGGAAGCTGAGAATGGAGGATCACAAGTTCAAAGTGAGGTGCTAAGCAACTCAAACTTGCCATCCTCCTGCCTCAGCCTCCCAAGTCACTTGGATTATGGGTGTGTGCTTTCATCCCCATCCCGCCTATTCATTCAAACAAGTATGCTAAATGTGATAAATGGTTGTACATACCAGCAAGACAATAAGAAGACAGGAAAGGAGGACAGACTTGTTTAAGTAATATTTATCTGTGTAAGACAAATACTTCTGCTTTTTTGATACTTGTCTTTTACTAGTTTCCTTATGATACCATGGTTGGTGTACACTGGGGTCAGCAGATGTTTTATGTAAAAGGCCAGAGAATAAAAATTTTAGATCTTGAGAGTCTCTGTTGTTACTGCACAAATCTGCTATTATAGCATGAAAGCAGCCACTGAAAGGAATTTGTATGTATATGTTTTAATAAAACTTCATTTAAGGACACTGAAATTTAAATTGTATGTAATTTTCATGTGTCACGAAGTAGCTTAGTTTTTCTCAACCATTTAAAAATGTTAAGGACATTCTTGGTTCATGGTTATAAAAAAAAAACAGGCAGCAAGCCATTATTTGCCAATCCCTGGTATACACAACAAAATTATTTACTGAATTTTTATCAATCAACAAGTCAAACGAAATACAAGGAACCTCAGCGTGTTATTGAAACATAAAGATCAGCACCATCAATAACAAGTTAGACAATTCTCTACAAACTTTCAAGTGTGACATTAATTTTATATGACAGTTGATCTTAAATTTCAAGTCCATGATAAAATATTAAAGATAATGGTATAACCATCTAAATAAATCATGTTAAAACTGCAGAAGCACCTCACTGAAAACTACAATCTAGATGCCTGATAAATCACCTGATGAAGTCAACTGTATTTCCTAACAGAAATAGTTTATTTTATCCACAGTAATGTTTCAGTTATCACTTCCATCTCAATAAAGCACAAATGTATATATCCCACCTTGACCTTTCCCCTGAATCCCACAATTTCAAATACACTTATATTATCTTGCCACCACCTGGAAAAACGCAGATCTAACATGAAATATTTTCTCCACTTCATGTGTAAATGGGCTTCTCCTCAAATTCCATAATTATATAAACAATATCTTATTTCATTCAACCCTAGTATTGAAGGATGACATTTTAAGATACTAAATAAAGTTTCATTTTTCTCTCTTCTTTCTTTACTCCTCACCTACCACTGTCCCAACTAGTAGCTAAGCCATTCTATGTTCATTCCATCATATGAAAAATAAGTTTTTCTAAGGTACTTGGGGAAAAGGAGAGGCTAGAAGCAGAGAGAAAATGACTGAGAAAAGAATGTGAGCAGGGGATTGCCTTCCAATCCCACCTACCCACAATTCCCCTTCCAAGCTAGAAAGGTTACTCTGGGTTAAAGAGAAGAGAGAAGCCAGAGGGGCCTAGGATGGAAGGGTAGACCTAAAGGGACCAAACAGATTCAAAATGAAGGGCCATTTTTAGTGAGAGGCATTGCTTGAGTGCCCAGTAGCCCCTTGCAGAGAGTTGAACATCTACAGACCATATGAGCAAGCATATGGATAGACTCTTCTGGTAGTGAATACTGAAGGCCTCTTTTGGACAGTAGCCATTCCCTGACTGATCACCTTCCTGCTAGACAGATGCCTATGCATGCCTGAGGCTAACTCCAGTCCCTTTTGAATTCACTCCACATAGACAACCATCCTTGCAACCTCCCTGAACCATCAGCCCTGAAGAATAAGAGGGCCCTGCTACAAGATGTACTACTAACTAGACTGATTTCTTAAACCATACGTGACTTTTATGTGTTTTGATTGTCACATAAATAGAATCATAGTGTACATTCTTGGATCTAACTTCTTTTGCTTAACATCTTATTTGTAGAGATTCATCCACACTGTTGCGTATAGTTGTAGAACATTAATTCTCACTACAGGCTCCATGTTAAGTACACATATGTCCATTTACTTACTCATTCTCCTACTGCTGGGCATTTGGGTTGTGCTGTGGTCTGAATGTTCATATTCCTACAAAAATCATATGATGGACCTGATGTGTAAGCACATACAAGTGGAGCCTTTGGGACGAAGTTATAAGGACACTGTCCTCATGAATGGGATTAGTGTCCTTATAACAGAGACTTAAAGGAGCTCTCCAGCCCTTTCTACTACGTGAGGACACAGGAAGTAGGTGCCATCTTAGAAGTAAGAGAGTGAACCCTCACAGACACTGAGTCTGCTGGTGCCTTGCTCTTGGACTTCCCAGCCTCCAGACTGTGCATAACACATTCTTGTTGTTCATAAGTTATCCAGTCTACGATGTTTTGTGATAGCAGCCCAAACTGACAGAGATAGGCTATTTTCAGTTTAGTATTAGTAGAACAAATCCCTGTCACCCAGGTTTAAGGCAGTGGCAGTATACACATACGTAACTGAATCTAGATGACCAACCAGTACGACCTACTTACTTTCTGTTCTTTAATACCTCATCCCAGTCTTTCCATTCTCACTACTACAAACCCACATCATATTTCTTCAGGTTAACAGCATATTTCCCAAGGATGGGAAATATCTCTTTAAAATATATTTTTTATTTTTAATTGATACATAGTGATTGGGGGATACTGTCTGACATTTCAATACTTGTATACAATGTGTAAGGGTCAGATCAGAATAACTGGTATAACCATCACCACAAACATAATTTCTGTGAGTTGGGAACATTCAAACTCCTATTAGCTATTTTGAAATATTCAATTAATTGTCACACCATAGTTATCCTACGAGCATTAGAAGTTTCCTTTTATCCATCTACACCCCTATACCAAGCTCTCTCTATCCCTCCCCCCTCCTTTTAACCTCCTCAGGCTTTGGTAATCAGCATTCTATCCTTGCTTCTTTGAGATCAACATTTTAGATTCCACATATAAGTGAAAACAAAGAAATATCTTAATTCCTTAATGTCCATTTACTTACTGATCACCTTCCTGCTAGACAGATGCCTAAAATATAAAAGAATATGCTTTTGGTATGTGTTTGAGCAGTAGCCACTGTACATGTATAATCATTACCATCAAGGCAATCACTGACAACTTCTAATGCAGATATGTAATTGGTGTTTTCACATCCTGTCTTATAAGGTATTGGATTTTTTTTAAGCATCCTGTTTCAGATATCTCTCAGCATTAAGAAATGTCCATAAAGCCCAATTCCAATTCCCCAATACTAAAATAGCCTCGCTTTAAATACACATCTTTCCTCATTTTCAGCAAGATGCTCAGAAGGAAGTGATAACTGAAGAGTGAAAAGGAAGAGGTAAGTTCTGGTAGGCTATTTGAATACAATGCTCTTTCAACTCATAGATTTAATATCATCAGGAAAAACTGAAGAGGCTTTGAATATCATAACACATGAGAAGAGGAGCAGCAGAAAATCACATAGAGCATTGTTTCCAGATCGCTATGTTGATTACTTCCTTTAATCTTTGCAGTTTTATGACTTAAATATAGTACTATCATTGCCCCCATTTTACAGATAAGGTACTTGATACACAGTAGTTAAGCAATTTGCCCAAGGTCATGTAATTTGGAAAATGACAGAGTTAAGACACTAACCCAGGAAGTCTGGCTCAATGATAGGCAATAACACATTCTTGACTAAGGGAGTGGAGGTTTACAATTTAACCTCAAAATTAGATTGAGCTACCTGTGAGCAAATATAAGTATGGATTTTAAAGATACATATTGTATGTGTAAGTAAAGCTTTCCAGCCCTTGAAAAGAATGAGAGGAGGCATTACAAAGAGATGGGAGGAAACTTTTGAGTGTTATTAACTTGCATATTATCTTGACTGTAATAACAATTTCATGGGTATGTACATACATAAAAATGTGTCCAATTTAGCCACGTGTAGTGGCGCATGCCTGTAATCCCAGCAGCTCTGGAAGCTGAGGGAGGAGGATCACAAGTTCAAAGCCAGCCTCAGCAAAGGCTTAGCAACTCAGTGAGACCCTGTCTCTAAATTAAAAAAAAAAAAAATACAAAATAGGGCTGGGGATATGGTTCAGTGGTTGAACACCCCTGAGTTCAATTCCTGGTACCCCTCCCCAAAAAAGTGTCCAGTTTAAATATGTGTACATTTGCTAATTATATGTCAGTTACACCTCAATCAAGCTATGTGTAAAAAGGATGAAATAGATCTATACATGAGCCAATCACAAATAATTTTAATAAAGGAAGTCCATAAGGTATTGAGTGAAGAAAAAACTATGAAGCAATATTCATAATATCATTTGTTTTATATATATATAAACACATATGTAAAAACATGTATACCTGGTCCCTGGCTTCTAATGGTTCAATTTACTATTTTTTCAACTTTATCATGGTGTGAAAATGATATGCATTCAATAGAAACCACAATTTTTAAAACTGGCATTTTCAATTTGGACTTTCTCACAGGCTAGATAATGGGTCTGATCCTCTCTGGCAATGCTGGGCAGCAGTAACAACAGTGAGCCACAGCGCCAGCCAGCCTGGAGATCATGAAGGTGAGACACCTGACACTCCTCAGTAGACTGTGTTGCTAAACTAGGAAGTGTGGTAGGTCAGATGTAGTAAATGCAACTTTCACTCAAGATATTTTCAATTTATGATGTTTTTTGGGGGATGTAAACCCAACTGAAAGTCAAGGAACATCCGATATAAAATGTAATCTGTGGTTTTTTTTTTTTTTTAAAGATTTTTTAAAAGCTTTTGGTAATACAAAGAACTTTCCCTGAGGCTTGCCTAAACAGGTATATGAGTCCATGAGTCAGCCATCTTGGAAGCAGATTCTACAGCCCCATTTAAGCCTTCCAATAACTGCAGCCCCAGTGTACATCTTGATAGCAATCCTATACCAAAACCACCCAGCTAAGCTGCTCTTGAATTGCTGGCTCTCAAACTATGTGAGATAACATGTTTGTTGTATGAAGCTGCTAAATGTTAGAATAATTTGTTATGTAACAGTACATGTATAATGCAGCACATATCACTCTTTTATGTAATATTTTAAAAATATAGAATACATATAGAAAAGTTCAATAACCTTTTTGAATTTTCACAAAGTGAGCACACCCATATAGCCAGCACGCAGATCAAGAAACCTGAACAAAACATTACTAGCACCCAAGAAACTGCCTTCCCGTCTACAGTCCAGTTTCTACCTCAAAGCTCTTAGGCTGATTTCTTATACCAGATAAGTTGTACCTGCTTTTGAACTTCATACAAACTGAATCATGTGCATTCTCATTGAGATGAAGCTTCTTGCTCAACATCATGTCCATAAGATTCATCTATATTATTGCATATACTTTATTCATTCATTCTTGCTACTGATTTCATGTTAGGCATAATGAAGGATATGGAAAATGACAACCACCCAAGACTGTGTGACCTGGAAGGAGGAAGAGAGAGAGAAGATCCTTTCCCAATAAATCTTTCCTTTCCCAGTGACAAGACAATCCCTGGGAAGGAGATGAACATCAATCCTAAAATGGCAGTCCCTGGAAAGAGGGAAAATATTGATCCTTTCCCAGTAAATTCTTTCCCAGTGACAACAGACCCCAGAGGAAGAAGCCAAACATTAATCCTTTCTCAGTGACAGTATAATGATCCCTGGAGGAAAAAGATAAGCACTGGACCCTCCATCCTTGCCCAGTAAAAACAAGCTTCAAATTCTCACAACCTGTTTCCTGAGTGTACAAACTGACATATTCTGTCAATAATTAAGTCAACTCTCAGTGTAACTATAAAAACCCAGGCCCCTCTTGTAACTGGTGGCACAAAGTGAACCCCTCCAATGCCTGACTCCGCTGCTGAATAAAAGGCATTGCTGATCCATGAAGTCTGCTCCTGTGCCAGTTATTTGTGCTTTTATTATGGTGCCAAAACTGTTTTGGTTGTTTTTGCTTACACATATATCGCTGTTTATTCATTCTACTATTGATAGACATTTGGGTTGTTTCTAAGTTGTTTATTACCAACAGTGCTGTACACATTCTTGTAAATGTCTTTTGATGAACCTATATATCTATTTCTTTTGAGCATATGCCTAGAACTGGAATTGCTGAGTCACTGGCACACCTATATTCAGCTCTACTCATTTCTGCTAAATAGTTTTGCACTATGGCTATACTAATTTATACTCCCAGCAATAGCACAGCAGAGTTCCAATTGTTCCTCATTCTTAAAGACTCTTGGTACTGTAGTTATTACATTCATTATTTTGGTAGGAGGTCCTGGTATCACACTGTGCACTGTTTTGATGAGTGATCAAGTTGAACACCTTCTATTTGTATGTTAATTGGCCCTTTTGGAGATCTTTTGTAAAGTGCCTGTTTCAAGTCTTGTCCACTGAAGCATATATTACTTTTAAGATCAGCAAAAGACCATAATTTTCTAAACTAATGAGTTCTCTATGGTATTGTGAAAACAAATGCCTTTGAGCAGCAGGACTAATAGCAGGAAAATGGTTAGATGTGTCGTCTAAATCTAGAAATGTTTTAAGAAGAGCAACAAGAAAAGCAGTAAGGCAGAAGGAACTTTTAAGAATGAGACAAAAAACGGGAGGCTATTATGAAGACAATGCATCTGGGTAGGATCTGCTTCTTTCTAATAGATGGAAAATAACCACATCCAGGAAATACCTTGAGAACTGTGTTAGCCTGTCACTGTCCAGAAAGGCTTTTCTAAGGATAAGAAAGGGCACAAATGTTCTTTAGCTCTATGTCACAGTGCTATATAATTCAGAGAAGTTCAGTGCTACTAGGCAAAAGTATTCTGCAAATGAAAAAGTATATCACCTATAAATGTGGTCCCGTTACATCACATTTCTCAAAGGAAAAAAAAATAGTCATTTATATATACCCTTGAATAGCAAATAAGTATATACTAACCTTCCTTTAACCTATAAGCCTACATTAAGCTTCACTTTCTTTTTTTCCCTTTATGATTTACCAGAATGTACTGTGGCATTAGCTGTGTATTTTTAGTTTACTGATTAAATTTTAATAAGACTCTTCAGATAGCAGAACAATCAGTTAAAGAAAGTTAATATTGCTGGACAAGATCAATGCATAATGGACACCATGTATGAGTGAAAAAGTAGAAGAATAAACAGTGTGACTTTGTTTCTTTTTATCTTAGGCATACCACAGCACAGAATTTCAGGCCCAAATGCAACAAACTAGTGTTTTTGATGTGATCATGTAACAAGTTCAGATATTCCAATTATTAAAATAAACAAGGTCAGATAACCAAATAACTTCAAGAGCTCAACACTATTAAACCAGAAAGAAATAGGTTTTCTCACATTTAAAATTCTTCCATTAACCTATTGTGTGAATGTCACCAAAAAAAATGACATTAAGAAATCATTGCAAATAGTATATGGGACAAATTTGATATTTCTGAGACCTTAAAAGGAAAGGTTTCTTTCTGTGACCTGTATTACTATTTCATCACTGTCTAACAAATCATATCATTTTAATAATTATGCAAGCTACTGGGAGATCAAATTTTATGACCTAACACAATTAAAATATTAACCTAAGGTCTGAGGATGTAGCTCAGTTGAAAAGCACTTGCCTAGCACGCATGAGGCCCTGGGTTCAATCGCTAGTACACACACACACACACACACACACACACACACAAAAGAAAGAAAGAAACCCAAAGCCCCCAAATATTAAAAATATTAACCTCAATTCTTAAAAAAAAATGTATACTTTGTAGGATGAAGTTCTTAAACAAGATATATGGTTATTTCAATAAAAAATTATTTGTAGCTGGGTGTTGTGGCACACACCTATAATACCAGAGACTCAGGAAGCTGAGGCAGGAGAGTTGAAAGTGCAAAGCCAGCCTCAGCAACTTAGTGAGGCCCTAAGCAACATAGTGAGATCTTGTCTCAAAATAAAAATTTAAAAAGGCCAAAGATGTAACACACCCTCCAAGAAAAGATTATTTCCCAGTAAAGGCCCACCTTTATCTTATTATTATTATTTTTACCCAGCACCAGGGGTTGAGCCCAGCAATCCACCACTGAGCCACATTCCCAGCCCTTTTTATTTTTTGTTTTGATACAGGGCCTTACTAAATTGCTGAGGCTAGCCTCAAACTTGCGATCCTCTTTCTTCAGCCTCCAGAGTGACTGTGATTACAGGAGTGTGCCACCATGCCAGATTCCTATAATATCTTTTCAAACATTTTTTTTTTTAAAAAAAGAAATTTGTCTCAAAACATTAAATTGATAATGCTACACAAGCAATAAGAATTACATCCTATAAAAGCATGAGTGTGGGTTTATTTATTTTTTTTAAATATTTAATTTTTAGTTGTAGTTGGACACAATACCTTTATTTTGTTTATTTATTTCTATGTGGTACTGAGGATCAAACCCAGGGCCACATGTGAGGTGAACGCTCTACCACTGAGCCACAACCCCAGCCCTGAGTGTGGGTTTGTTTATAAGGCAAAATTAAAAGGCCCCTGCAGAAATGCTTTTTTTCCTTTGCAAACTAATACAAGGACTGATTCCTAGGAGAAACTATGTTACTGGGCAACACTAACCATAGAGGCAAAGAAAACCTAAAGATGATAGGGAATGTTAGGCTTGAATTGTCTCTTGCTTTTATTTTTAAACTCCTCTGCTCAATCTAATTGAACTGGAGAGTTAAGGATTAGGAGACAAAAAAGCAGAAGAGAAATGAAATGAAGGTCCTGAAGAGTCTACAAACTCTTAATCTCCAAAGGAAGATTTAATTTCGTGATGATGACCTATTTTGTTTAATGCTGGCAGCAATCATGAATATCTTTTTTGATACTATATCCTCACTAATCACTATACTTGACATATACTGGACATGCAAAATTTACCAAATAAAAAATACATATTTTAACAAGTTTAGCTCATATGATATTCCATTTTCTGTTCTGCTTTTCCACTCATACTTATTCTCATTTGGAGTTATTTCTGGATTTGGACTTTTGGAGTTATAACTAACTTACTCTTTGAGGCAAGCAAGCAAAGAGACGGTTTTCATACAAAAGTAAATCATTTAATCAGCTTGCTTCTTAATACCTAGCTGAAACAGACTACAAAAACTGGTAAAGTGGAGATGACATGGCAATGAAAGTGTTGGATCACATAGGGTGCATGGAGGGTAATTAATGCCAATGAGGCAAGACGTACCAGGTCAGCCTGTTCTGTTCCTTCATCAGTTGTGAGATATTGCTGAAGTTCTGGTTCCTCTCCTATAAAAGGGTTCTTGGTAAAATGTATGGAGACTCAGGGAAGCTTGGGAAGGGAGGTATCATTTATGTATACCTGAAGGTATTCATTGTGGGGGTCATTGGATACATATGATCAGTTGTTGCTTTAACTCTCAAACTATCTTATCTAAAAGTTCAATTGTTACATATTTCTATATATCACCTAATTGGTACCCTAGGTTATCAGCAAATCATGACAGACAAAAAGGAAAAAAACCTGTGCCAATTCCACACTATAGATGGAATACTTCATAAAATTCACTTTATTTTCTCACATCCTACCTAGTTCTGGGAAGAGTTAAAGATCATTTGTATAAAAATCATAATAAAAGAAATTAAAGTTTATTTAAAAAAATTTAAGGAAAACACAACAAAGGGGAAAAAATCAAGAATATAAAAGACAAAGACAGGATTCAAATTTGTATACAAAAAGTGCCAGAAAGGTTCTGGAACTTTGATAAAGGAAGAGATAAATTTCCCAGTAGCTAGTGCCAAGAAACCCAATTAGTTACATGAGCCATGATATCACTGAGATAAAAACAAAGCAGTTGCCCAGAAACTTCATTACTTATGTTTTGGTATTCCAAAGAAAAATTATCCCTAGGGTCCTCAAAAGACAAAATGTAGTGGACAATGGACAGTGTTGTCAATATCAACATAGTAAATATAGTGACACATTTTATAGTATAATTTCTTATAGCTTCTCTCTTATAAGTAGGCCAAAGGTAAAATAGCACAGAAGCAAGGTACTCTATATTTGTATAATATATTTAGAAATTGGCCCACTCAGCTTCCTAAAACAGCCTAGACATACAATTAAAAACACCCAGTGGAATGACCGTCCAAAGACTCAACTGCACCTGGCTGATCCAGACCAATGTCTGATAGCCATTCTATAAACAAAACCTAAAAGATCCAACTCCCTCTGCTGGCCTTTCTCCAAAAAGAATAGCAGTCCTGAAAGAAATGCTGATAAAGAACCCCAAGGGCCAAGAGATTTCAAAATGTCAATTTATTCTAAATTATTAAGGGCATTGGATATACTCCTTTTAGGGATAGCCTTGGGTCCCTAAGAATTAGTCCCCAGCAGCAGAATGGAAAGCTTGCCAAGTTGGTTTACCAAATCAGTACAGCCTTGGGATCAATCAACCAAAACAAGACAGGATGTTTGCTATTATATAGTGAAGACTAAGGGATAATCCCAAAACCTCATATTGGTCCCAACTGTCTAGGGAAAATGTACTAAGGTTCTAATGCTGGATAGGGGGAACATTTTTTCTGGACTTTTGCAACTTCAGTATTTCATTTTCACATGAGTTAAAATATCTCTGTAAATCATTTCTCCTAGTTACACACCTTTTCATCAGATTTGAGGTGAGAAAACCAAAGGTACAGAGGGGATTTTGTCAAAAGATTTTTCCTTTTGCTTCCTCAGCAGTCCATCAAGAATGTGCCATTTTACTTAATCTGTACATTAAAAACCCTGTGAGTTCAGAAAGGTAAATAATATACTTGTTTCACAGATGAGGAAACCAAGGCTTGGATTGGCTTACAGAGCCACTACTTGGTTACCACATCCGAGGTCTGATTCTTAACTCTAATGTTGTCCCCATCATAGTATTGAACCAAGAATGTAAAATTTTCATTTCTCGACTGAAAATACATGTCCCTGCAGTGGAGTCTATAAAATGGCTATTTTTGCAAATTCCAGTTAAAAGCAACAAATATGATGGTATGCAAAGGGGAATCACAGGTCCTAGGACAAGGCTCTCAGAGTTCTGGCCTTTTTTATTGGCTCCTCAAGAACACTACAAATGGAGTCAAGCCCCCTCTCTACAAAGGCTATGTACTTTCCCACTTCCAATCCTTTGTTCACACCATGCCTCCTCATTTAAATGTGTTGTTCCTTTCTTTTTGGCTTAGCTGAATCCTAAAGCCATTATTAATGACAGTATAATTCCCAATTCCCCACCTCTTTAGAAATAAATTTCCATTAGCCCAGCAGGATGTCATCTTTCTGTCCTCTGAATTTCTAAAGAATTCAAATCTATAGTACATATTCTTACTTGCTCAGGGTTTTTTTAATTGGTTCTTTTTAGTTACACATGACAGTAGAATTCATTTTGATATAATTATCATAGTATTTCCCCCAGTTTGCAAGCTGCTTGAGGGGTAAGGCCAGGAGTTGGCCTCTCCACACTGATAACAGGATCCAGCACTGAGGAAAACACTCTGTAACTGATGGCTCAGGCACTGAATCCTCTGAGCAGTCTAAACAAACCAGTTGCATATTTTGCTACCTTTCTTTCACTGGATACCAATCTTTTAATGTCCCATTTCCCCCTTTACTTTTCTTTTCTACTGTATACACAACATGAAACCATATGTTTGAACACTCAATGGACTATAGATGACATTTATGGGAAGTATTTTCTATTCACCAAACTGGTGAATATGTAAAGCAGATAACTTTGGAAATGCTTTGCTGTCTGCTTCATAATCCATAATATGCATATTTACCTTTTATTTAACCAGCCCTGTTGGTGTTCATTTAGGATGGTTCCATTTCTTTTTGTTATAAATAATGCCAATAAACATACCTATCTTTTAAGACACACCTTTTTTGTTCTGAGATTAAATTCCTAGAGTGAATAATTATTGCCAAATTGTGATCCAGAAAGCCTGTATCAATCTCATTGTCAACACCAGTATTTTCACCACATGGGTTCTTTATATTTACAGAAAGTGGTTGCCTCCGGTTGGCAATAAGGGAGAGGATATTGTCAGCCAAGGAAGGAAGGAAGGAGTAAGGGAACCAGATTAGGGAGGATTAGGTATTTAAAATATAATTTAAAATAAAATGGTTGACACAGAAGTTTCTGTTTAACTGGCTTCTCTAATTTTTGGTATGCTAATCTTTTATAATTAAAAAACTTTTAAGACAACCTATTCTGCATATTTATTAGCAATGAGTATTAGCATTTTGTTTTTCAATTTTGTGAATTCAGTAAATTAAAAATGGTATCTCATTAGTTTACAATTCCTTGCTTACTGGGAGGATTTGTTACTGGCAACTCAGCCCAGGGAGCCTGCCTGGATCCCAGCTGGCTGAGTTCTGCAGCCTGCCTGTGTGAGAAATAGGCAAAAGGTGGAAACAGGAAAAAATGAACTTTATGCACTTTGATCAAATTGGGAGAAGCAGCAGCTAGACCGCTTCTCCCATTGGTCCTACAGAAGCATTACAATACAAGGAAACGTGCACTAAACGTGTAGATTTAGTAGGCCAGAGAAGGCTTTTAGAAGAGTAGAAGAGGCAAAGTGAGACAAAAGGTAGGAAATATGCATATGCAGATTGAGTTAGCCTACAAACAGGCCAGGACAGGGAGTGGTCTCCACTTAGCTTCCTAGCTTCTTTGGCATCCCCTCCAGGTGTATGTGTTGGGGGAGGGGCAGCCTTTACTTTTAGCATGAGTAAGTTGTTTTCCATTTCAGAGGGTCCCTAGCTTCAGTCTGTTTCAGACTGAATATATAATATACAATGTGTGTATGAGCTAACTGTATTTTTTTCTCTTACAGCTTGTGGATAAAATTGTGGATAAAATTGTGTGCTCTGCTTTTTTATGGGTATGACATTCTCTGTTTTAAATTTTAAAAGCATGCAAGAACATTTTCTTCTCAAAAAATAAGTCTTCTACCCCAAAGAATTACACTCTTAATAGGATCTTTTTTTTTTATTTGCTTATTTTTTTTTATGTGGTGCTGAAGATCAAACCCAGCACCTCACACATGCTACGCATGTACTCTATCATTGAGCCACAACCTGGCCCTTTAGTAGGATCTTTATATATGTGGACTTTGGGGATTTTTTCCTCCTCAGATATGTGGCCATCAAGGGGGAAAAAGTCTTTACTACCAAACTGGACATAAATTTGGTAGGAACAATTCAAAACTAGAGAAACATTCAGAAAAGCTCTTCCTTTCCAAGAACAATTGAATGGAAGGCCTATGGAGGAAAGTTCAGTCTCTGAGGAAAGGGATTAGTCCAGATATCAAGGCAGGGTTTTCCTGTTACTGTAACAAGGACAAAAAAAAATTGTGGCTGAAACAAATGTTCTGAATTGGGAGAAAGAGGCATTAAAATGTTCAACTATGTAGAAAACACATAAAGGACAGATGTAAATTCATGAATCAAAGGAAGGAGGGCCCTGAGAAATCAAGGGAGAATAAAAGCAGGAGGAAACATCAAAGATTAGAGGGTACACTATGGATTCCCAGCTGCTCCTAGCCTCAATCCAATTAGCTTAAGGAAACTATCTCATTGATAACCGGAGACTCCTCATTGATTCAGAAATTAAGCACACTACAAATAAGGAGACCCACCAAATGCTGCAGCCCCTCCCTCTGTCAAATTCAATTCACAGGAGGAAGGAATTCAAAGCTAAAGGGCACCTAGAAATCACAGAATCCTAGGAAGCAGACATTATTTTAATATTTATGAGCCCATCATTTACAGAATTAAATGTTTTCTATACTGCTGGAGCCATTTATGGAGTTCATCATTTACACAGTTAAATGATTTTCATACTGCTAAGGCCAAGTTCTTGGAACCATATTCTCTTGTGCTATTGCTTATTTCAACCTTAACCATATCCTTCATCTTGGAAATGGCCAAAGTCAGTTTAATTTGAAACCATGAGCCAAACCACACTTTTAAAATAGTACAAAGAATTTGGAGTAATAGCAAAGAAGCCGATTTTGTCCTTTAGATTTAAAATATGTTAAATGAATAACACCATTTACTCAACATGTGGCAAGACATTTTCAAGGGAGGGCCCAATCATGAACATGATACTGTGGCCATCCACAATGCCTTTCCCCCTGCCTTTTTCCAATAGAAGGACTGGAAAAGTTTTCAGATTCCCTTGCAATTAAGGGTGGCTATGTGACCCAGTTCTGATGAAAGTGATACAAGGGAAAAAAAAAAAGTCTTTTCAAAAAGAGGATATACTTCTGTCAAACCCTTCTGCCATTTACCCTCTTTCTTTGTGCATTGAATACAGATGTGAGGGATGTACAGCCATTGTACAATTGTGAAGATGAGAACCACATGCTAAGCTTGACAGATTGCAAAAATAGAAAGATATGCGTCCTTGAAGACTTGCCCTGAACTGTCTATCTTCACATTAATTCTGTGAGATAGCCACATATTTATCTATTTCTCTAGCAACTGTACTTCCTGTTACTTGTAGCCACACTCTAACATACCAAGGATAGACAGATAAATAACAATTGAGTTCTCTACTGTGGTAGAAATAGGTAGATGCACATTTTAAAATGCAATAAACTCATCATAGAACTACGAATGAATGAAAGGGTACATTGAGAGAAGAATGGTTAGGCTAATTGTACCCAGAAATGATCTGAAAGCTTCAAGGATAAGACAACACTGAAGGGTCTGGAAAAATGAAAACTTGTTTGTCAGGAGTAGAAGGAGAAAGGACACCTTATTCTGCCTCCTGTCTAACACTGCTATCCCTTTTTTAAAAAAATATTTTTTTTTTTAGTTATACATGGACATAATATTTTGTTTATTTATTTTTATGTGGTGCTGAGGATAGAACCTAGGGTCTCTCAAGTGCGAGGCGAGCGCTCTACCACTGAGCCAAAACCCCAGCCCCTAACACTGCTATCTCTATTTCCATGCTAAAATAAAAAAGTAAGGAAACCTAGGACAGTGTAATAACAATATAACTTCCCAGTCTTCCAGCAAAATTAATAGGCACTGGGCTGGGGTTGTGGCTCAGTGGTAGAGCACTTGCCTAGTATGTGTGAGGCACTGGGTTCAATTCTCAGCATCGCATGTAAATAAATAAATAAATGTCCATCAACAACTAATAAAATATTTTAAAAAATAATAAGGACTTACCACAGTCAACTATATTGGCAGGATTCAATGATTACCAAAATTATATAAAACTTGCCTTTACACTGCTTATGGTCTAATGGACATCTCTGAGACTAGCTCACCAATCCAACTAGTCACAATTCTGTGGCTGCATAACTATATACTGCTGTGTCTGCTCTGAAGGCTGCCAAGTCTTCCAAACTAAACCTACTCTTGTTCCTTATCAGGTAGTAATTACCTCACTCCTAGAATAAAGAGAAGGACATCATGTTGTCATTTGTGATCATTAGAAATCTCAATGCAATTACAAACCTGGCAAAGATCCCAGGAGATCAAATCAGTCTGTTGGGTAACTCAAAGCTTCTAAGCCTCTGGGGACAATCAGGATCCAAGAACTTAAAAAAATTACCTCACCACAGTCACCTCCTTGGAAACTGCTTCTAAAATGTCTAGCTGCATCGTTAGCTACCATGGAAAGCCAATCTTAGGAAAGACTCCTCCCACATACCAATGTCACTATTAATTTGAGGAGAAAATTTTCTTTGGCCAAGCATTCTGCTTAACTTTGCATAAGCATTATAGGATTCAAATACCTCATGCTGCAAATTCTAAAACAGACTTTCTCTGTATCCATATCACACAGACATTGAAATATGAGGAAAGTCCTTTGAAAATGTAGCTCCTTACTTCCCATTTAATTGAAGCATTCATCTACCTCAGAGATGTTAGAGTAAGACAAAGGGTAATAATTAATGTGGTCTGGTACAGAATCAACAGGAATTCAACTAGGTCCTCAGAAGAATAAAAAAAATCCATTAAATTATAAATGAATCTTTTGAATCATCTGGAAAAGATATCCTTCTGGCAATATGCACAAATATCCACAAAAACATTCTTTAGCCTTGCTTACCTTGTTATTCTGGTCTAAAATTGTTTTTCACATTTTCAGTGCTCACTCATGCAATTAAAGCCTCAAAGCAGCTTGGAGCACTGGATTTCTACCCAGGATACCTGAGGGAGGGAGAAAGAGACTGTGCACAAGGTTGATCTGTAGCCATGGAGCCAGCAGCAAGATGGATACCACAGCCCCTTAAAAACCCAGAAATTGCAAGTCTTTTCAGGGTATATCACTGAGTAAATGAAGACCTATCACAGAGAAATGAAAGCAGTTTCTGACTTATGATGCTAAATACTTGGGTGAATCCCAGGAAAAAGTTCCACAGTAATATCTCTTTTACAATATTCAACCTGACAAGTCAAAGCCAAAACTCTAATTTTAGTGAGGTTACTTTGATCTCATTCCCATTCAATACTGACCAGCTCCTATTGTAAGGCCTGTACTTTACCATAATGATATTAAGACTCCACATAATCTCCTACATGTGCACTAACAAGAGGATGAGTCAAAAGTCGAAAATGTTGCAAGTTATATTTTAAAGAATTTTATACATTATTTGTCTCCAGAACACTTTAACTCCAATATCAGAAAAAACTTACTCTTTGCTATTCTGTACTCTTGATTCCATGATAATTTCTAGAAACCTCCTAATTTCTATATGTATCTTTAAGGTATTCCTGTTAACATTCTCATTTACTTTGGCTGTTGTAAGAGGCAGAAACTACAAAATAGGGAACTTTATTTAATTAACTAGCTCACTATTCCCTATAGTCCTTCAACAAATGAGTTAGACTGAAGTAGAAAACATTACAGGGACCTCTCCTAAAACATTTCACTTATATAGCACTATATAGCAAATTATATGACAGATGAATCTTTTACTTAAAATGACTTGAAATGTTGACTGCATATCTACATGAATATAAGAAGAAAAACATAAAAACAATTTTTAACTAATCATCTTCTGAGAGGATCAAAATGTTAACATTTAGCTAATTTATGAATACTGAGTAATTTCTTATGGTGACTCCAAACTAATGAACTCAACTAACATTTATTTAGTATCCAACTTCATGGTAGGCATTGTGGTAAGCACAGTAAAAGAAGCGAGCATTTGGTTCAAAACAGCCAGAAATATATTTTTTTAAAATATCCTCAGATTCTATAAAAAGTTATTCAAATTTTAACACAATTTAAGGCCCTGGAATTATGTAAATTGCTCATAACCTCCAAAGGGTTCTGCTTATCTCCCAAATTTCTCCCTCCCCTACTTCCTGTTTCATGGACAACAAAAGGTTAGGACATCACAAGATGCCACTTTACTGACAGTCACTGATAGTGGTTTCTAAGAGATTATTTAGTAAAGGAGAAGTAAGTTTTTTGTTTGTTTGTCCTGAGGGAAATATTTCCACTTCTAGGTAATGATGAACTCAGAACCTGTAGGATCTCCTCCATCCTCGGCACACATGGAAAACAATTACAAAATCTGGATATAATAGAAAAAGAAATGAACTTAATGTACTGGACAGTAAACAGAAGCATAGAAACTCTGATGAGGAACCCACAATTGCAAGGAGGAATGCAGACAGGGAGCTATACAAATTAAGTTTTCATCGCCTTGGCATTAAGCCTGGGCTAAGTGAAGCCCTTGTGGTGAAGAGCAGCTAGTGGAAGAGGGATGATACATGGAAAAAACCCTCATTTTTCTGGCACAGAGAACCAGAAAAGTTAAGTTGGAAAATGCTGAAGAGTGTGTGGGAGGACCAGAGGAAAGAGCCAGACAGGGAATTCCCAAACTGTCTACCCACATCTACAACTGAATCCTCAACCAAGCTTGTGAAAAACAGATAGAAAACAAAAGAACGATGCTGAACTGAGACTAGAGTTGCCCACCCTGAAGGTACCAGTGAATGAAGAAGCAGAAATACACAGATGGAATATGTGTGCTCACTTGGTGGAAGGGACATGGTAGAGTCAAAAGGCATTCAAGCAGAAATGGACACCCATGAAAAACCCAGTCATTCAGGCCAGGAAAACTAGATTAAAAGAGTCCAGGAAATCATGATTATTAAAAAGAAAAAAAAAAGAGTAGAATCTTAAGCCCTATCGACTCATCTCTGACTAAACTCTGAACCATGTTTATGCCCAACAGACATTTGGTGCCTCATCCAAAACCAAAAGATCTGAGAAAAAGACAAGAGCTGCTGCACAAATAACATTTAGCTGTTCAAGTCCAGCTACGAAAACCAGCTGCTAAAACAAAGCAAACAAAACAGCATAGTACAGTCACACCAACAGACATATGGACCAATGAAACAGAACAGAGAACTTAGATATAAACCCAGGCATTATAGTAAATTGATTTTTTCCACAGGTGCCAAGAATAGACAATGGGAAAATTCAGCCAGTCTCTTCAACAAATGGTATATGAAAACTGGATATCCACATGCAGAAGAATACAATTGGACCTTTACCTCACAATACAAATAAAGTCAACTGAAAATGGATAAGACCGAAAAACCAGCCTCTACCTCAGAGCAAAGCCTGTCCAAGGAAGGGACATGATCTATGTCCTTGGAAAGACCCACAGAACACTCCTAGGCACATTCCCACCCTGCTAAGTGGTTTTATCTACAAATAACAGGAGAGATCTGCTGCGCCAGGTATCCCTGACTCAGTCAGGCTAGGTGGGGACCCATACCAATCCCCTAGCAGCCACCAATCAGCATGAGACAGGGAAATACCTGGGATGCCAGATGACCCTCCCAGTAGTTTATGGTGTTGGGAAACCACGTAGTTCAGCACGAACCCCCTCTTGGCTTAAACCAATCAGTTCAAATGAATACCCCTCTTGTAGTAACCAATCACTCCTACCCAACTTGTTCCCGTCAGTGAATGTGCTAATCATGTTTTAGAGTTGTTATTTGATTTTCCCGGGGTGTGTGATGATTTGCCAAGAGATGCTATGATGTATGTGGGGGTCCCTGCCTTCCCCAAAGAATGTATAAAACCGCTGCAAACCCTGGGCTTGGGGCCTCTCAGCATCACCAGTTGCTGTGTGCATGTGGAGGACCGAGCTAGCTTGCAATAAACACCTCTTTGCTGTTTACACCGATCTTGGGTCTCTGGTGGTCTTTTGGGGGTCCTGAATTCGAGTATAACAAGACCTGAAACAACAAAGCTTCTAGAAAAAAAAAAAAAAACAGAGGGAGAAAGCTTCATGACATTGGTCTGAGCAATTTTTTGGATATGACACCAACAGGATGGGAGACAAAAGGGAAAATATTGTCTCAATATTGATTGTCTCAAACTAAAAAGCTTCTATGCAGCCAAGGAATTAATCAACAGTGAAGAGAAAAGCCGTGGAAAAGGAGAAAATATTTGTAAGCCATATCTCTGATAAGGGGTTAATAGCCTAAGTATGTAAGTGCCTCGAACAACTGAACAGCAAGAAAATAACCTGATTTTAAAATGAACAAATGAAATGAATAGAGATTTCTCAAAAGAAGACACACAGGTTTATGAAAAAATGTTCAGCATCAGTGATCATAGGGAAATGCAAATTGAAATCACAATTAGATGTCACCTCAAACTTGGTGAATAGCTATTGTCAAAAAGACAAAGGACAACAAGTGTTGTCAAGGATGTAGAGAAAAGAGAATCCTTGTAAAGTGTTGGTGGGAATGTAAATTTATAGCCATTTTGGAAAGCAGTCTGAAAGTTCCTCAAAAATTTTAAAATAGAACTACCATATGATCCTGCAATCCCACTACTGGATATATACCCAAAGGAAATGAAATCAGTGTATCAGAGAGATATCTATACTCTCATTTCGGTGCGGTATTATTCACAATAGCCAAGATATGGAATCAACCCAAGTGTCCATCAGTGGATAAATGAACAAAGAAAATGTATGTATACATACAAAATTACGCACACTACTCAGCCTTTAAAGTGACAGGATTTCCTGTCATTTGTAACAATATGGATGAATCTAGAGGTTATTATAGGTAAGTGAAATAAGACAGAGAAAGACAAATATTACAAAATCTCACTTATACATAGAATCTAAAAACATTAAACTCATAGAAGCAAAGGGTAATAATAGTTACTAGGGCCTGAGTAAGGGAGGATTGGGGAGATGTTGGTCAAAGGATAAAAAATCCAGACAAGCAGAACCAATTCTAGACATTTTTGTTTTTCCTTTTGTTTTTGTTTTTGCAATACTGGGGATTGAAACTTGGGGTGCTCTCCTACTAAGCTTCATTCCCATTCCCATTCTTTTTTTATTTTTTTGAGACATTGTAATACTTAGTTGTGAGACTGGCCTTGAACCTGTGATCCATCTGCTTCAAGCTTCTGAGTTATTGGGATTACAGGTTTGTGCCACCACACCCAGCATCAAGAGATGTTTTGTAAGACATGATGACTATAATTAAAAATTATATATTGTATATTTGAAAATCACTGAGAATAGATTTTAAGTATTCTCACCATACCATACCACACCAAAAAATTTTTAAAATAAGTATGTGAGGTAATACATGTTAATTAGGTCAATTTAGCCATTAGACAATATACATCTTTTTAAAAACATGTTCTATACCATGAATATATGTGTGTGTATATATGTATACATATACATATATAATTTTAATTTGTTGATTAAAAAGAAGAGAGAATCAAAGCTATTGGGACAGAGTGCCCTGTTATTTCTCCTTTGCTAGAAAAGCAATACAACTTCTTTCTCCTTTTTCTCAAAACCATGTCCTCGTTATTGGATTGGCATCAGGGACAAGGATCGAGCTCAACAACAAATTTGGTGACCCAGAGGGGACCCGAGGGCAGCTCCCACTCCAGCCCTCTTGCGCAGGCCTGGCCCTCCAAGGAATCCCACTTCTATGCTGAAGATTCATGATGCTGTCAAACTTGTTGAGAGTCAACTGCAGGAAAGTTAGGAGAAGGTGGGTTTGCCTCCAGTTGAACCAGAGGAGCTACACCTGTGAGTAAAAGGAGGAACTGAGGGACCATCCCAGCAGCTGATGAAGCTCCTTTGCTTTGGAAAACTCCTGCCTTCTCTCCTTGAACATGTAGGTTGCTCCATCATGGTCTACTTTGAGAAGAAAGAAACTGAACTCCTGAAAGTTAGACAACTTTGGCCATTTGCATGATCCCTGCCCTATGTATGCCTTGTCCAGTCACCTGCCATCTGCCACTGTGGACCTCTGGACTGCTCTGATGCTGAATGCCCTTAATGGTCCACACCTCATCTGATAGAGAACAAGGACTTTGGGTTACTTCCCCCAACTTTGCCCCCTTTCAGCAGGAAGCAATTTGAAGATGTCATCACCCATTTTTCCATAGAAATGGAATGTAGAAAGACAGTGAGGGAAATGTAACAGTGGTCTACTTTATGCTTTGAATATAACTCTTGCTGCTTTGCCTTGTCACTTATTTTTTAAATGGACATGTTTCTTTCTCTTCTTCTCTCCCTGCTCCTCCCTAAATCTCTCCCCCTCCATAATCTCAAGAGAAATAGGATAACCTTTCTTCTGCATTCTAGGCAGATTTATCTGTCCTTGAGCCCACACCCACCATAGGAACAAGTAATCCAAACTTTCTGGATATTACCAGAAGAGCTCAGAAATGACTGTCTCCCAAAGTAACAAATGAATCACAACTCCAGACAGAGAACATGTGGAATGTAGCCTCTGAGGCACCTCTTTAAAAACCCCTTCCTGCTGATGGGCAGAATCATAGACTTTGGGACACAGAGTCCCCTTGTGTTTCTCCTTTGCTAGAAAAGCAATAAACTTTTTTTTTCTTTTTCTCAAACAAAAACAAAAATAAAAAATAAAGAAGAAACCATGGATGCCAGAAATTAGAATACTGGAATAACATCTTTGATGCTTTGAGGTAAAGAAAGAAATGTTAACATAGAATTCTATATCCAGCAAAAATATCACTGAAGAGTTAAACTGAAATAGATATTTTCACATCTAATGGTAGAGAGCCTGCCTACCATGTATAAGGCCCTAGGTTCAATCCCAGCACCACAAAAAAGAATTAAGATATTTTCACATGAAAGAAAACTAAAAGCATTTGTCATTGCCCTGCCTACACTGTAAGAAATGCTAGAAGTCATTTAGATAGATGAGAAATGGTACCAAATGGAATTAGGATACTCAAAAATGAAAAAGAACATTAGAAATGGTAAATGAAAGAGATCTTTTTTTTCTTCTTTCTTTTTTCTTGGGGGGTGGGGTGGGGTGGGTACCAGGGATTGAACTCAGGGGCACTCTTCCACTGAGCCACATCCCCAGCCCTATTTTTATTTTTTTTTTCATTTTCACTGAGTTGCTTAGCACCTCACTTTTGCTGAGGCTGGCTTTGAACTTGTGATCCTCCTGCCTCAGCCTCCCGAGGTGCTGGGATTACAGGCATGCGCCACGGACCCAGCTCTTATGTATTTCTTATACACCAAAGAGCTGTTAAAACTAAAATGATAACAGAGTCTTATAGGGTATATCTGGGGGGATGTGTTTTACATATAACAATTTTAATGAAAGGATGGGCATGGGCCTATAAGTTTGCAAGACTTCCATATTTTACTTAAAGTAGCACATTATTAACTAATTCAATGGACTGGGGAAAGTTATGGATATATATTGTAATCTCCAGGAAATCCACTATAAAAATAGTGACAAAAAAGGCTAAAATATCAATAGAAAAACAAGTCTTATTCTCTGTGTGTGTGTGTGTGTGTGTGTGTGTGTGTGTGTGTATTACCCAGGCTGGACTTGAACTTGCAATCCTCCCACCTCAGCCTACTAACTACTTGGGATTACAGTGTGTGCCACTGCATTCTGCTGAATTTTTATTCTAATGGAGTATAAAGAAAACTTATTCTAGCATACAAACAAACACACAAAGAGGGAGAGATGAAGAAAAAAATAGGAGATGTGTAGAAAATTAAAAAAAAAATAGAATGTGAGGCCTAGGCTCATCCATATTGATAATTATATTGGATATTGCTGGGTTAGATTCCAATTCAAAAATAGGTTGTAAGAGGGTTAAAAAAAAACAGAACTAAGAAACTATAGAATGTCTATAAGACAGTCATTTTAAATATGAATACACAGTTTAAAAGTAAGTGAATGAAAAAGACCTACCTTGAAAAGTGTGAGCAAAAGTTTGGAATGGCCATTAATATCAGAATACAAATGTAAAACCAAATGTATTATCAGAGGTAAAGAAAGATGCTTCATAATGAAAAAAAGTGTCAATTCAATAGGAAAGCTTCATGTCAAATATTTATGCATCCCATAACAGAGTTATGAAACAAGAATTGACAGAATTGAATGGAGAAATAGACAATTCCATAACCATAATTGAGTATTTTAACACTCCTGTCTTAGCAACTGATTGAACTAGGAAAAAATACAAAGACATAGAAGACGTGAACACTATCAGCTACTTTGACCTAATTGATACTTACAGAACAATACACTCAATAATGGCTGAATACACATTCTTTCCAGGGCACATGATGCACGTACCAGAAAAGACCATATTCTATATCATAAAGCAATTCTCAAAATTAAAAAAAAAAACCCTGAAGTCATACAATGTATGTACTCTGACCACAACAGAATTAAAATAGAATACAGTTGGAGGGGGGGGGTACATAGGACCATCAACAAGTTCAATGATAATGATTAGGGCTCAATAAAAGGTTATACTCAACACTATAATTTATTATAGCAGAGACTAAAGTAAAAGCAGCAGGAAAAAGTTATGCAATGGTAAAATTTCCATGAAAACTCATGGTAAAATTTAATCTTGATTGTGAGGTATTAAAAGGTAAGGCACTGTGCTTATTAATGAATTGACGGGTTATTGGGTTAATGATTTATCTCATTTTGAGAGTGGGTCCTATGTGTCCCTCTCCCCACATGGTTGCCTTGGGACTCTCTGCATTGCCTTAGGACTCTGCAGAGAGTCACCACTAGGAAAAAAAAAAAAAAAAGTACCCTCATCAGATCTGATCCCTTGACCCTGGACTTCCCAGCCTCCAGAACTGTAAGCTAATAAACATTTGTTTTTACTTTATAAATTTCCTAGTATGTAGTCTTCGAGCGACTAAAAACTGACTAAGACAATTTGGTAGCATCCAGCCAGCAAAACGTTTTTTATAGGTGCTTTTTCTCTACTAGCAAAATATAAGGACATGTGTAGAATATGTCTACCTAGGGAAGAGCAGAAAGACATTTGAATCTCAGCATTCATGGATTTCACAGAGGCTGACCATATATGTATATCCTGCTAGGTGACCAGTCATGATAAGGGACACTCAGAAACCAAACACATCATCAAATTGCTTCAAAACAATTCTAAAAACAGGTACCCAGAGCACAGTCCATTGCTCCAGGTGTACATAAAAGGTCAACCATTAGCATAAAAAACAACCTGAAGGCCACATTCCTAAGGACTGGCTAAGAGTCAGTCATAGTTCCAAGTTCCCTTGACACTGAAGGAGTTTGCAACCAGACCTGCTGTGTTAACTTCTTCCTCAGAAATATCAATACAAAACCCAGGAAAACTCTACATATTTGGAAAATAAACAACACAACTCAAAACAATCACTGGATTGAAGAATAAATTATGAGAAATTAGATAAAAATTTCAACTAAATGGTAATGAAAATACAGCATCAAAAATCTGTAAAATAAACTAGGCACAGTGGCGCGCACCTGTAATCCCAGCGGCTAGGGAGGCTGAGACAGGAGGATGATGAATTCAAAGCCAGCCTCAGCAACAATGAGGCGCTAAGCAACTCAGTGAGACCCTGTCTCTAAATAAAACACAAAATAGGGCTGGGGATGTGGCTCAGTGGTTGGGCGTCCCTGAGTTCAATTCCTGGTACAAAAAAAAAATCTATAAAATATAGTTAACATAGTTTTTAGAAGGAAACTTCAAAGCGGTAAAACCAACAAGTATTGAAGAAACTTTTTTAAAGATGTATAATTTTGAAATTGTTTCATATTTCCTCCTATTTTTTCCAGATGTAATGCCAGAATAGGAATGTTTTAGAGATACTTATATGATTTAGTTCCTTTGGAACCTGAAACATTATAGACTGAAGAGACCACACGATTTATGAGCAGGAGGCAGCCACATATTTAAATTATGCTTCCTTTCCTATCATACTCAGGTGAGTGAATGTGAAGGGGCAGCTTCAGAATTGGCATGATCCTTCCAATTATGTACATAAGACTTTCTTTATGAGTGGGTCTTGGTATTTGCCTCGGTCTAACAATATGAGAAAAGCAATCCAGAGTAATTTAAATAGAAAGCCCTGGCCTCTATCTGCCTGCTAAAGTGGGGGCTCCATTCTGCCCAGAGACAAGTACAAGACTCCAAGAATATCTCATGGCACACTTGCCAGCTGTGTGTTTGGCAAGTGAGAGTCCCCTACTATGTCACATAAACATTCTCAAAGAAGCAACCTGGTGACTAACAAGGCTACATGTATTACTATTGCAGCTGTTAGGTTTGCTTGCCAAATTTCCATCAGTTTGGCTGGTAAGGAGACAATTTATTACATACATAGATAGCAAAAGCAAAATCAGCATGGTATCAGTTCCCCGAGTCCCTAGTCTCATATGATGACACCAAACTGTAGGAGCCAAATGACAGATGGCCCCAGCAATGGGTCATGCTGCTCTTGAATAGCCATTGCTAAACTAAACTAAACTTACAGACTTACAGAGAAACATGTAGTTGTACTCTCACAGGATATGAGGTGGAAAATCCTGCACTCAAACTAGAAGATGAGTGAGAAATGGCCATATGGCAGTTTTCTGTAAGATAGGGAAGAGCCAGTGCCTCACAGAAGCTCACAGGCTTCTTATCTTCCTTGCTCCAGCAAGAATTACAGGATACTTTGCTATGATTTGGGTCAGAGTATAGTCAGGCATTGGCCCAGTGACCTTTACGAAGTCTTGAATGTATGTCAAGGTGCTACTCGATGAAGCTTCTTTACATTATACTGAACTTTTCTGTTTTTCTGTGAACCAGGAGTAGTAGAATGATATTTGATTCCAAGACTTTTTAAGCACTTACTAAGAAGGGACACTGTTTTAGCTAAGCCCTGAATTAGTTAAAAGGAAGTGATAGTGAAGTAGGGCCAGTGTGAAGTTTTTAATAGAACATCCTCTGTCACCTCCCATAAAATCTAATGCAATTAGTCACTCCATATACAAGCACCCTTGAATCAGGGGACCTATTTTTGGGAACTGTGTGTTGTGAACAGTGAAGAAAGCACTTGAAGCAGCTATCTGACTTCCCTAACCACTCACTCTTAATCCCACAGAAGGATACTTTTAAGGTCCGGTAATACTCCCTGGAATTAATGCCGTTGCTTCTGGTCAAACATAGTGAGGTCAAATCAAAGGCTATGGTTCTTAAACAACCATTGCTCGATAATCAGAAACATCTACCAAGCCACTGCCAGAACCTGAGGCTGTAAAACAAGCTCAGATCAGAGCTCTCTGAGATACTTTGTCTTAGTCCTCCAGCAAAATAAGTTTGAATCACATTGCTTTTAGTACAGATACAGACAGACAGATGATGGGTAATTCATATAGCAACTAAGATTTACCTATGCCAACAAAGCTAAGTTTTGGCTATCTTAATAAAATTCATAGCTTTCAACAATACTACATAAGGAGTTATTTTAAATATTTTTTAGGATAAAAAAATGCAATGACCCTTATAAAGTTCTATTTAATATGACTAAATGTAAAAAGGAAACACTTAAGATATTTTTGTTGGAGCTAGGGTTGTGGCTCAGAGGTAGAGTGCTCGCCTAGCATGGGTAATAAACTAGGTTCGATCCTCAGCACCACATAAATATAAAATAAAGATATTGTGTCCACCTATAACAAAAAAATAAATATTAAAAAAAAGAATGGGCTGGGGATATAGCTCAGTTGGTAGAGTGCTTGCCTCATATGCACAGGGCCCCGAGTTCAATCCCCAGCACCACAAAAAAAAAAAAAAAAAGATATTTTTGTCAACATTATACAGAGACAATATCTGACTTAATTAAGGCTGTTTGGAAACAATTTGTATAGAAAAATCAATCCTGCCCAGTGTGTGATTAAAAAAAAAAAAAAAAACCCAGAGGCAAAACCACAAGCCATTGAAATAATGTAACGGAAAAAGCACCACCATCCCAGCCGCTCAGGAGGCTGAGGCAGGAGGATCATGAATTCAAAGCCAGCCTCAGCAACAGTGAGGCGCTAAGCAACTCAGTGAGACCCTGTCTTTAAATAAAATACAACTAGGACTGTGGATGTGGCTCAGTGGAAGAGTGCCCCTGAGTTCAATCCCCAGTACTGCCCCCCCCCAAAAAAAAATCATTGGGCAGGGGCTGTAGCTCAGTGGCAGAGCAATTGCCTAGCATGCATGAGGCACTGGGTTCAATCCTCAGCACCACATAAAAATAAACAAACAAAATAAAGGCATTCTGCCCATCTACGACTACAATTTTTTTTAAATACCACCATGAGTTGAAGTCCAATAACTATAGCACAAGAAAGATAAACCATGATCCAGAGAAATAGGTTAAGAGTTAACTATACTGTGTCAGTGGGCAGGCTCTCTGCTGAGAGCTGGAAGTAACAGGAAAAAGAACTTGCAAAACAACTGTGGCCTATTATCCAGCTAGGAAAGAAATGGACAACAGGAAAAAGTCCACACAAACCTTGAGAGAGTTTTGTGGATGTGAAACCTCAATGGTTGAGAGACTATAATTGTCTTTACTAATTAAGGACTACAGCCAGACAACGAGATGTACTAAACCTACAACAGAGAATAAAATCTCATAGTAATTTATAAATTCATGTGATTATTGTAGTCAATTGAATGTTAAATATCAGATGAAAAATAAGATGATTTTAATCCCAAGATCTGCATTTTAGACATAAGCCTGGAATGAGACCTGTGTAAATGATAATCAGAGTGTGTTTTCTCACACATTATGCTCAAGAAAAGGAGATAATGAGAAAGAAGGCTTCCTCTCTTCCCATCCCTACTTGTATCAGCAAGGAAGAGTAGAAGGTTAACCAGCAAGAGAAACACTTAAAGGGAGAAACTTCTTTAAGTGATGAAGATTACCATTAGCCCCTTAATTTAGGGACCTTAACTCAAGGACCAGGCCTGGGATTTTTCCAAGAGTGGAGAAGGGAACTCCATGGGGCCACTTTTTCCCAGGGTGCTTCTTATCCAGAGGTCTCATTTCAGAGCTTTCTTCCCATTTAACAATATGAGAAACAAAGGAGAAAAAAAGCAGATAATACAGATTGGGCAGTAGGCAGGGGAGAAGCTCTGTTTTAGATATTTTAGTTTGAGGTAGGCAGTCATGTATATATTCCTGAATCTTCTAGAAAAAATTCTGACTGGATATAGATGTGGGGATTTTCTGTGTGCAGAATGAGTCTGAAGTCAGGAAATGATGATGTTGTCCAGGGAAAGGGCAGAAGTCAAAGAAGAAATTTTAGGGAGTGAGAGGTCAAGTAACACACAGGTAACAAAAGCCTTCTTTTTGAAGTATGCATCATCATATGAAGTAGGGTTCAACATATGATATCAAGGACATTTTGAGGGATCCAAAGGAAAAAAACATCCATTACAACTATTTTTTTTCATCAGAAAATTGGAGCTATGACTCAAATACTTATATTATCAATATTATCATCATCAATTTTAACAGAAAGGTATAGTGGATAATATCATTAATTCAATAATATTTGAGTAGATAATGTCATCAGTTCAATTAATACTTTTGAATGTCTATCATAAGCCTGCCACTGTGTAAGCACAGGGAAGTTACCATTCTAACTAATTTGACTAATATCCTCTCATCTGATCACTTACCCATTCATTAGCACTAACCCCTACTAGATCATAACACTAGATGGTTGAAATGCATATGTAAATGCTCAATATACATTTTCTCTTCCTAAACTAAAGAGTTCTACTGTGTGCTTGCCATGTGAAAGTGAAGATAGGAAGACAAAGTCCTCAAAGCAAGCTTCATGCATGGGGGCCTCCTGAAAAAAGTTCCCACCTTTCATTGTCAGAGAAACCTGGACTGGAATTCCAGCTCTACCATATATCCACAAAGTGACCTTGGAAACTTAAAAAACTCTTTAAACTTCAGTGTTCCCACTACAAAGTGGGGATAAAGTCATATACTCTAGAGGGTAATACAAAGTCATGAAAATATCTAGTACAACATAGAGAGGTTACTGTGATTGTGGTTATTATTATGAATGAAGATGATAATCCATATGGGAAGGAGTTATTTTAAGAGATAAGAAGAAAAAATAGTTTGAGCAATCTTCCAAATAATGAACTATCACTATATTTCTGAGACCGACAGGGCTGTCAAGAGAGTGGGTTTGGGTCCCAGAGGAAAAAAGAAAATCCCATTCTACACAGGGTTTTCTCCAGGCTCCTTCCTGGTTCACTGAAGATTCTGATAACCTTTTCCTCTTAAATCCAGTTAAGGAAGAGTGGGATCCACGCGCTCTAGTGGCAAGGATTCTAGGGATATTTAGCACTGAGATTCCTGGTGGTGGGATGCAGGCCTCTGGCTAGTAGGCCTGAGATGCTGACAGAGAATTAGCACCAGTCAAAAGGCTAAAAATTGAAATGCAAATGAGGAATTCAAATAGAAAAACAGAAGAATGGTTAGGCCTATACAACTCAGAAAAGTTAGGTACACACAGCTTTTGACCGAGTGAATAGTTCGGTCTATAGGGGTAAATGGGGCTTTCCAGGAACCTTTATTTTATTTTATTTATTTATTTTTATGTGCTGCTGCTGATCAAACCCAGCACCTCACACATGCTAGGCAAGTGCTCTACCACTGAGCTACAAGCCCAGCTCCAGGAAGAGGTTTTCTTTTCTTTCTTTTTTTTTTTTTTTTTTTTTTTTGACTGGGGATTGAACTCAGGGACACTCGACCACCGAGCCACATTGCCAGACCTATCTTGTATTTTATTTAGAGACAGGGTCTCATTGAGTTGCTTAACACTTCGCTTTTGCTGAAGCTGGCTTTGAACTCATGATCCTCCTGCCTCCACCTTCCAAACTGCTGGGATTATAGGTGTGCGCCACCACACCTTGTTTAGAAGGTTTTCAATACCTGTGGATAGGCAGATCTGGATTAAGAGCAGGGAACAAGTGACTGGGGAGACCACTTAAAAAGATATGGCTAAAGTGTTAGGAAAGATGTAAGAAACCCTCAAACTAGGACAACAGTAATAGGAATACACTATTTAAAACTTCAAAGGTAAATTTTATAAATGTTGGTGAACATTCATAATTTAGAGAATGAAATAAAGAAAATGCTAATAATAAATATGAGTATCTACCATTTGCATTTTAAAGTTTAAAGTTCAAAGAATAGTTATTTTTACAATACTCTTCATATTAATACAACAAAAATATTTGTATTTTCAGACTCTCTGCTTAAAAACCTAATGAAGATATTTCTCTCATTTTTCACTTCTATAATATTTTCTTGATAAATCCAAGGGATTTTGAAGCAGGATAAAATTACATATGAAAGTAAATATATTCTTAACAAAATAAATATTCTAGTCCCATAAGTAATACTAATATAGGAAAAGAAACTTGAAATATATCCCATTAACTGTTTTTTGTTTTGGGTTTTTTTTTTTTTTTTTTTTGCAGCAACAGCAAATTTTAAAACTGGGCTTATGTTCCTGACTTTTTCTGCTTTCTCCCTGAAGCAAACATGTCAGAATAGATTATTGTGGCAAGTTACTTATATCGTTTTTTTTTGTTTGTTTGTTTTGTTTTTTTTTTTTTTTTTATAAAATTGGAATGCATAACACTAGAAACCAAATCACAAAGAATAGGCACACCAGAGAGAGGCTGGAAGTGATTCACAGAACATAAAGTGCTTTAAATAACAAGGCTTTGTCACTGAAAAAGGAGGCATGTGGTTAACTAGGACTCCAAAAAAATAACGCACATCTTCTGAGACAGTTTTGAAAGGAGGAAAGAAAACAGAACACAGGGAGCTTACTCCATGTCAGAGATTTTAAATATAACACATTTTCCTAAAGAAATTCTAGCTTCTACATTCTGAGGCACTGAAAAAAATGTGCCTAGAGTTCAAATGGTTATTTCAATTCTGGTCCATTTAATTGCTAAGCCTTTGAAGAGATAATGTGCTTTATCAAAAATTCATCACCAAGTATTTGAATGAGCTTGAAAATAACTATGTCAATTATTACCACACAATAATGGAGAAAGCAAAGCAACTATAAGCATTTTTAAGAACTGTGATTACTCCAGCCCTATGACTCTTTGATTCTCACTTCATTATGCCCAATAACCAATAACATTCTTTTTGTTGTTGTTGTTGTTTATTTTTGTTTTTTGGTACTGGGGATTGAACCCAGAGGTGCTCTATCACTGAGCTACATCCCCAGCTCTTTCTATTTTTTATTTTGAGACAGGGTCTCCCTAATTGCTTAGGGCCTCACTAAGCTGCTAAGACTGGTCTCAAAATTGCCACCCTCCTATCTCAGCCTCCCTAGCTGCTGGGATTACAGGTATGCTCCACTGCACCTGGCCCAATAACATTTTTAAGAAGTATTTACAAAGGATCACACTAGCACACACACACTCCTATATACCAAAGGTGTTCAATAAATGCTTAATTTAAATTTAACATAAATTCACTTCTTTTTTAAAAAATATTTTTTTAGTTGTAGATGGACACAATATCTTTATTTTATTTATTTTTATGTGGTGCTAAGAATTGAACACAGTGCCTCACATGTCCCAGGGAAGTGCTCTGCCACTGAGCTACAACCCCAGCCCTAAATTCACTTCTTTAGGAGGCTCTACAAGTCAACTTGCAATGATAATATCATTTCTATAGTCCTCCAGGTTTTCAGGCTAACCAAATCACTTTGCCATTATAGGAAAGACATTACAATAGAAAGAGCTTGTCTTCAAAGCCCCAACAAGAAAAAGAATCAAAACACAGGAGCTATTGTTTCCTATAAAAGCCCTTTTAAAAAAGCTTTCTATCTTGTCTGTTACTCCCATACATATGTGAGTGAGCACATACTCACTTGCACACAGGGCACCTGATAAGTCCTTTCTAGCTTTTCCTTATGTCAGAATAACCTGAACAGAATAAAGTTGGCAAAATCTTGCCTATAACTAAAAAGGCAATGTGAGAAATGTTCTGGGACCATATCACTATTTTATTCAAATCTTCAATTTACTATTCTGATGACAATACCCATGTTAGTATGAAATAATTTGTTCCTTCTTAGTTCCCAATCCTAGAAAGAACAAAATTTTGTGGAAAACTAAAGGACAGTTTCCCACGTCTTTTCTACCCTAGGTGAATATCTGTACAGTAAATAACTGAAGTATTCAGAGCATATTAAACAATTGAAAGTGGAATGAACTAGAACCATATTACTACAAACATTATTTGTGAAAGAGCAACATCAGCATCACATGGGAAATTGATAGGTAGAATCTCAGGCCCCTTCCCAAACCTCCAGGGAATTCAGGTGCACACCAATGTTTGAGAAGCATACAACTAATTGACATTATCTCATATATGTAATATTGAGCAAAAAAAAATATGGATATGTGGATGTTTTCATTTAATAAAACAGGCAAAATTAACTAATAATTTAGAAATAATTATATGGCTAAAGTCTTAAGAAAAGCAAAGCAATGGGAGGGAGGGAGGGAGGAATTAGGAAGATTTTATTTTATTTTTTTTGTTTTTTTTTTATTGGTTGTTCAAAACATTAAGGAAGATTTTATTACAAGATACTTGCACTACCCAGGGGGAGAACAGTGTTTTAAAAAATTTATTGGATTCACTGCAAATGTATATTGGAAAATCTAGAGCAACAATTTTAAAGTTTTTTTTTTTAAAGCATACTTGATATACCAAAAAAGAAGAGACAATAAACCATAATTTTAGTCAGCTTTCCATCACTACAGCAAATTCCTGAGATAATCACCTTTTAAAGGGAAAAGATTTATTTTAACTCACAGTTTCATAGGTTTCAGCCCATGGTTGGCTCCATTGCTTTGGGACCTGTGGCAAGGCAGCACATTACAGCAGGAATGCTTGGAAGACAAAGCTATTCCCCTCATGGCTGGGAGTGAAAGTGAGATAGGAAGAGGCCAGGGTCCTACCATCTCTTTCAAGGGCATGCCTATAATGATCTGAAGACCTCCCAGTAGACCACATCTCTCAAAAGTTCTGTCACCTCCCAATACCACCTTGCAGGGAGCCAAGAGATCACCACATGGACCTTTGAGGAAACTTATCCAAACCATAGCACATATAAAATGCTTAATTAAACCCATAAGAGGTATAAAAAGTGTGGAAGACAAAAATAGTAAGGGCAATACACAGAAAACAATAACAAGTTCAGTAGATGTTAATTCAACTAAATCAATAATTGTTTTGCATGTGAATAGTCTAAATACAATTAAAAGAAACTCATTTTTACTCTAAAAGCACATAACACTGAAATTAAAGAGATGGGGATAGATGTACCATGCCAACACTAGTTAAAAGAAAGCAAGATTAGTTATATTAATTTGAGATAGAGCAGACTTCAGAACAAAGAATATTACCAGAGATAAAAATAGATAGAACTACCCATACTTATGAATTCTACCTGGCTATGAAACAAACATCTCAAATTCAGCATGGCCAGTATTTAATCTTTAATCTTTTCTTTCAGAAAATGAAATGGCAAGATATTCCATGTTCATGGATAGGAATACTCAATAGTCTCAAGATGTCAGTTCTTTCCAAGTTGACCTACAAATTCAATGCAATCCCAATGAAAATTTCAGCAAGTGATTTTGTGGGTATAAAAAAAAATGATTCTGAAGTTAATAGTTAATATAATATTATAGAACAACAAAAGTAGTGCAATCTTTCATATTTCATTAAAGAGCTACTCCATTCTCCCAGGTGCAGGTGCTCAGCTGAAACTCACTGGCAGCATCCTTGACTCTCATCTTCTGTTATATTCTACTTCCAAATCATCAGGAAATCAGATCATTTAACATCACCTCCAGCATTACACTACCTTAATCCAACCACCATAATCCCTCTTTTAATTGATCTCTCTTGTGTTTTTTTCAATCTACTCTCCACACAGCACCTAGAAAAAAAAATCCCTATAAAACAGAAATCTAGTAAGATCACTCTTGACTTTAAAGTCTCTAATAACTATCCTCACCTTACAATGTCTTCCAATATTGAGCTGAATAGCTCTACAGGATTTTCCCACTCTCCAACACTCCTTTTTGCTTACCTGACTCTGTTATTATTCACCCCATGCTACTCTAGTTGCAGAGATCACTTTGCTGTTCTTAGCAAGGTCTCAAAAAGATCCCACTTCATGACATCTGTACTTGATGTTCTCTGTCAAAAATGTTCTTTCTCTATATAAATAGTTTTCTTATCTCTTATGGGCCTTTGTTGATAGTGAAGTCTTCCCTGATCACACCTTATTCACCCACAGGTAAGTGTTCCCCCAATTCACTGGCCCTGTTTTTTATTTCTCCCCCCAAAATACAACACTATATGACTTCATATATATGTGTATGTGTGTGTATGTATATGTGTGTAGTCATATGCCACTTAACAATGGGGATATGCTTCTTTGTCAATTGTCTTTAGACAAGCATCTTAGAGTATACTCACATAAGCCTAGATGGTATAGGTCAATCATCCCTCTTGGCCTTTTGATGCACTTGAGAGATACAGTAAACACAAGATGCATGAGGCTGCTGCTAGAGTAAATGGTATAGTGTTTTACAGTAATTTTTTATAAGTAGAAGCAATATACTTTAAAATGATGATCTAAAATTATAGTATAGTAAATACATAAATTGGTAACACTCATGTATTAGCATTAGCAAGTGTTAATGTACATACCTTATTGTAATACATACATTATTGTATGTGTTGTATTTTTATACAACTGACAGTGCAGTATGCTTGCTTATATCATCATTACCACAAACACATGAGTAATGTGTTATGACATTACAGTGCCTACCATATCACTAGGCTGGAGGCTGCCAGCTAATTTTGTTCCTTGCAGATGAACAATTTTCTTTCACAAAGCCAGCAACATCACCTTTATTTGAAAACTTGATAGAAATGGAAATTTTCAGGACTTATCTCATATCATAAACTCTGGGGGTGGGACCCAGAAATCTGAGCATTCTTATGATTACAGTGCATGCTAAAATTTGACAACCACTGTGCTATAAACAACTTGACAGAGATATATGGAAGGAAACCACAAATACACAACTGGAGTTTGAACAGGGTGTGAGGTGTCAAAACATCCACATTTTGAAGTCAATTGATAACTGAAATGATGGGAGCTCACAAGAAATAGCAAATACAAATAAATTGCTGCCATTTTAGAACATTAAGATAAGCTATTAAAATACCTGATCTCACTATCAGGTAAGTATTATCATTATCATTTTTTTACAGATGAGGGAACCGATACTAAGAAGTTTAAAATTTTGTTTTCCTTCCATATCCATGTCCTTGATTGCCATAGTATTGTCTTCAGCATATAGTAAGAAAGAAAGTTTTGCATAGAACTCAAAGACTTGGTAAAATGAACTAATCAAGAATTAAAAGAAAAATGGAAATACAAGGAGGGAGTTATATTAGTCAGTTTTTCATTACTGTGACCAAAATACTTGACAACAACAACTTTGATGAAAAAAAGTTTATTTTGGCTCATGGTTTGGAGGTTCAGTCCATGGCTCCATTGCTCTGGGTTCAAGGTGAGGTAGAACATCATGGCAATGTTCTATCCTCCACTCACGATAGCCAGGAAGCAGAGAGCAGGGGGAAGGGGCTGCAGGGAAGATAAACCCTTCCAGGATACATCCCCAGTGACCCACATCCTCCAGCCATGGCCCACCTGTATACAGTTACCATTCAATCCATTCAAACTAGGCTGGACTGATTAGGTTACAGCTCTCATAACCTAATCTTTTCACCTCAGAATAGTCCTGCATTAACACAGGAGCCTTTGGAGGACACCTCATATCCAAAGCGTAACATCAGTCTAGGTGAGGAAAGTTTTAGGAAGGAAGATATGCTTGCAATGGTTTGGTTTGTAATATTTTTTAATAGGTGGGTATATAAGTCACAGAAGATGTAGAACTTTAAAAAAAATTATGGGGCTGGGGATGTGGCTCAAGCAGTATCACGCTTGCCTGGCATGCGTGGGGCACTGGGTTCCATCCTCAGCACCACATAAAAATAAAATAAAGATTGATTGATTAATACTTAACTATAAGTTTACTAGGCACTCACCACATGCCAGGTAGCATTGTGTACTGGGGTAACACAGAATCCTGAGGTTCTAGTAGCAAGAGAGAAATAAGGTCAGTGATATAAATTTAATGGAAAAGGGAATGTTTAATTTATTCTTGGTATGTTGGCAAATTTGTCCAAGAAGTGAATTTGGCTGAGTCTGCACAGGGAGTTCATTTGGGAAGTTCCGGGAGTTCCTTATAAAAGGGACAAGGAATCACTTACTCCTACCTCCCTAGTTTGATAATTTAGCAACTGTTTCTGTTTCTTAAAATAACAGAAAAAAAAAAAAAACAGAAGAAAGTTTCAAGAATAAAGGAGCAGAAATCTTATTTACTTCATACCTGAGGTGGGGCAATTGTCTTTAAACATATTTCAAGTCTGAAAGTAAATGTTTATAAAACAGGATTCACAATCAAGGGAAAGGGGTGGAGGAAAAGGAAGATCAGTTTGTTGTATTAAGTTAAAACAAATGAGTAAAAATATCAATATTTATGCTTGGGAATACATATACCATCTTTCATAAAAGATTCTAAAATTGAAAATGAAAGCCTATGGACCCATATCCAACATCATAATATTTGCCCTAGTGTTTTGTATTTCTAATATCATTTTTTAAAAATGTTTTTTACAGTTGTAGATGGACAACATGCCTTTTTAAATTTATTTTTTTAACGTGGTACTGAGGATCAAACCCAGTGCCTCACACATGCTAGGCAAGGGCTCTGCCACTGAGCTACAGCCCCAGCCTTCCTAATATAATTTTTAAAAGTTCTAAAGAGAGTCTGCCAAAGTACCTGGCAGCACCCTACCCCCTATAGTATGCTTGTCTTTGAAACAATCAACAGTACCCCAACCAAGTTCTTAGTCACCCTGACTTGCCCATCTTCACATCTTTCTAAGTCTGGCTTTAAACTATAACTTTTAAAAGGCAATTTTTTAGCTGTAAGTTTTGTCACTCCACCTCCTCACTGCCCCCATTCAATTACTCCTTTCAAATTCTATTAGTTTCGCTTTTCTCCCTGAAGGGACTCTAGAAAATATATGAACAACACAATCACAAAAGCAAAGGCTGCAGCAGCCAGAGCCTGAACATGCACACTAACATCCAGTCGTATCCCTCTTGAGGTTGTTCTACCACTGATCAAAAATCAGCGGACCAGGAAGAAGGAAAAAGCTGAAGCAGGAAGGTTGTTCCCTTCCTTCCATTTCCCCCACGCCAGGCACCCCTTAGATCTCCCGTCCCCAGGGCCGCATCCCGACTTTTCAATCACCGCCCCCAACACATACACACACCCGCCCCCGCTGTCACCCGCCACTGCCTGCGAAACAGTCATAGCCTTTGTTAAAACGTCCACGAGCACAATGGACCAGAAGAGGGACACATTCCCGGGGGCGGGGTAAAGGAAAGTCACACGAAAGCTACGCCCTCCTTGGCACGAGCCCGGGCCAACAGCCCACCTCTAAATCCTCTCCCCAGCGATGGTGAAGGTTTCTGGCAACTATGCACCCCGAGAAGGCAGTGAGGGGGAAGGGATGTGTCTGGGACACTGCTCAGGGGCACCAAGTAGGGGGACTGAACTTGAAGCTGGGACACTCTCCAGCGCCCTTGGCCAGCTTCCCGATCCTGCCAACCCCGTGTGTGGACTTCCAACCTCTGGAGCCTTTCTCCAATTTTTCTCCTTATACACACCCTCGCCCACTCTCCACAAGCACTCGGTTCCCCACGCGGTCCTGGCCGGACACCCTTAGGCAACGTCACCACCAGTGCTGCCTCACGTCTAGTTAGTTTCTCTTTGCTGGACTGAAATCACCCCCACGCACCCCGATCCCTCCTGGGACGCTCACCTGGGACCAAGTTACCCAGGAGGAGCCCCGAGCTCCTGCCACACTTACCGCGCGTCCCTCTCCGCTACTCAGCGCTCTGAGAGTTGCTCGCCGCGCCTGCGCGCTCCCACAACTGCCGAGTCCAGCGGGAGTTAGCAGGCAGGAGAGGACGGGAAGGGAGGTGATAAGCTACAGGACCGGGTTAGGGCGGAGTTATGAAATAAGGGGCGGGGCTAGTCGGGGTGGGGAATGAGGGGCGGGGCCAGGCTGAGTGGGAAACGGAGGAATGAAGGGAGGAGTGGAGCCTCTGCTGTCACCACTGCCTCTGCCGGGAAGACCGACTACCCTGTGCATCGGTCTGGGGCTCTCCACTCTTGGTAGACAGAAAAGCCATCGAGGCGCCTCTGCACTCTCAAAAAAAAACCAGACCTGGCGCAGGGCCAAACAGTCAGCCCTCGGGACTTCCTCAAGCCACACAGATTCCTGCCAGACTTCACCCCTTCACATGCCTATCTAACTACACATTTTTCTTTCCTTTGTCACTGCTCATCATGCACAGTCCTCAGCCCTTGTGAAGGGAGTGGAGATTTCTCTTCCACAGATGACCTATGCAGGTATTCGAGCGAGTCCAGATCATGACTGGCAACCATCCAAGCATTGCCCACTGTTACAGTTCTGGGAATTGCCCTTTCCCTAAGGACAAACTCTCTTGCCCTGCTTCTGGACAACTTTTGGGGACAGCAGTGTGCTTTCTCTTGGGAAAAAAAATCTTGAACAAACCTACAGGAATATTTTGGAAAGGAGAGAACATAGATTGTCAAATAACACCCATCTTTGAATCTGCCTTTTAGGCTGTTACTTTAGAATTTGTATTTTAGAATATTAAAAGCCCTTCTTAGAAACAAAATAAAAGATCTGTGCTGTTGTGGAGATGACAACCTAAGAGCTGAAGGTTTTCTGGAATTTAGCATTCTAGGGAGCCTAACTTGATTATTATTCCATGCTGCATGTGTGCTTAATTGGAAGTTCTATGCTTTTCTGTTTAGATTCTGGTCAGCTGTGGCTCCTCACATGCCTTCAGATCGGCTATTAAAATAAACACACACCTGAGTGAATCCAAAGTGAATTGTGCTGTGGGCCTGAAGTGATTTATTCCAAACTAATTTCCCCCTTTTCTTTTTACTTTAGTAATGATGGAATTAAGGTGTATTTGGTTCATTAAGAATAAAAGAATCACCTCAGGATCACACCAATATTCCTTCCCAGCAAGTATTTTGATTGTAATTGTAGCATTTTACGGAAGAATCTGGTAATTGCCTTTAAAGATAAGACTATCATGAAAATCTTCTTATCAACCTTTATGGTTCTTTCATTTGTGTATTTTACAAAGCCAACTTTCTTGAACACATTTCTATTTTGCATTTGTCAAATAAGCATAAAGAGATTGTAGGAAGGACTTATTGCAGAAAAGTATGTTGGCAAATACAGACACAGATGAATATATCTGTAAGTGTCCGGAAGCAGGGCATTGTCCTATTCATTTCACTATTAAAAGTTTTCCCTTATGGAAGGTACTTTAAAAACACAATGGGTTAATAAAAATAATTTTTTGCATCCTAACAGATGTGTATATGTAGGTTTTAAAAAACTTTTCAATTAATTACTGGGTTTATTTATTTATTTATTGTCTGCATTTGTCAGGTTATTTTGATTGGAGTAACAAATACTAAATTGAAGTAGCTTAGGTTATTGTGTAACCCAAGTTGTAATTCTATGATTGGTCTTGGGGATAAATGGAACCAGAAGCTAGAATGCTTCAAATTCCAGTTCAGGCTCTCAATCTTACCACTCTCAGACAGGGTCATTTTTTTTCTAAACCGCCCAAAGTCATGAACTACAGGCTTGGAACCATGGCCTCTGAGAAGTACGAGTGGGATTATGCCTATTAAATTGCTATCAGACAGAAGATGTCTTTCTTTCCCCATTTCCAGTTTTGTTTTGTTTTATTTGTTTGTTTGTTTGTTTTTGATTTTGAGACAGGGTCTCAACATCATTCCAGTTTTTAAAACACCAAAGGAAGAGCCTAATTGTGTGGGTTTGGGTATCATAACCACTCCTGTAAAGAAAATACATGTGTGACCTAAGAAAAAAATAAAGAGAAATATTTCTAAATGAAAAGGTTAGATGGACATGCTATTTTCAGAAGAAGAAAAAGATACACATCTTACATTTTTAGAGGACAGAAGTCTAAAAATAGTCACACTGGGCTAAAGTAAGATGTCCACAGAGTAGAGATCCTTTCTGGAGACTCTTTGGAAGACTTCTTTCTTACCTTTTCCAATTTCTAGAGGCTGTCCCCATTCCTTAGTTCATGGCCCCCTTCCATCTTCAAAATCAGCCATGATATTACTCTGACACTCATTTTTTTTAATATTTTATTTTTTAGTTATCGGCGGACACAACATCTTTGTTTGTATGTGGTGCTGAGGATCGAACCCAGGCCGAACGCATGCCAGGCGAGCACCCTACCACTTGAGCCACATCCCGACACTCATTTTTAAAACTGAATTGCTGTGTGGCGGGGTACTGGAGAATAAACCCAGAAGTCCTTTACCACTGACCTATATCCCCACCCTTTTCAAACCTTTTAAAAATTTGAGATGTGGTCTCATTAAATCGCTGAGGGTCTGGCTAAGTTGCTGAGGCTGACTTCAAACTTGTGATCCTCCTGCTTCAACCTCCTGAGTAGCTGGAATTATAGGTGTGTGCCACTGTGCATAGCTGACACTGACATTTTTGCCTACCTTGTCTACATTTAAGGACCCTTGTGATTATATTAGGCCCATCCAGATAATCCAAAATAATATTTCTTTAGGGGAATTAGAGTTATAGATAGAATTATTGTTCTTGTAGTTGTTGTTGTTATGGTTGATAATCACCTGACCTTCAGATTTTCACAGGTTCTGGTATTAAGACATAGATATGTACGGGGGGGGGATTGGGGAGAGCTGGCATTATTATCCCTACCAAAGTATTTATTTTCATAAAAATAATGGAGCCTAATCCATTGGTTTTCAAAGTGGGGCATTTATAAACAAAAATACTGACTTCTGGATCCCACCCATTATAATTTAATTGGCCTGGAGTTCCTTCACCCCTTTAAACATACACACACATACAAAGCATGCACACATGCACACATGCACTCACACACACACACACACACACACACACACACACACAGTTAACTGGATTAAAATGGGACATCTCACCCATGCTGGGCCAATGGAGAACTTCCCTGGGGATTTAGAATAGGGAGAGGCAATTGGTAATATTGAGTATCCGATGCTATATCATATCCATGTAGGTGCTGTAGCATCAGGAGAAGTAGAGAAAACAAGACTGAAGGGAATGGGAGAGACAAAGAAAAAAGGTAGACAGAGTGTAGCTGAGCCTGCATCCTCAATGGTTGTCTGACTCATGATTAAAATGGCTTTCTTAACTCTGGGATTCTATGAGGAATCACTGAATCCACATAAGAAAGTCACTTATTCTACCAAAGCTAGCTCAAGTTGATTTCTCTTACAGAAACCCTAAAGTGTTCTAATTAATATGTGATGTAAGCTTAATTTTCCTCCAGTTACTTCTTTTGATATGTCTATTGTTTAATAAATAAGGCAAGATTAAAAACCAAACTTTTAGAGTTGTTATTACAGATCATCCTTCTACATCACCAGCACTCATCTGTTGAGAGCCACAACCAAAGAGGCCCCAGCAAACACACACGCCTCACCACAAGAGCTCTTCAGGAATTCCCTCAGAGCCCAACTGCCACCACCGGCTTCCGCTGAGCCTCTCAACCCCAACTCCTCCCGCTCTTGAGGCCAATTGGCTGGGTTGCATGGGCGGAGCCAAAAGAGTCCCCCAATGAGCAGTTCCGTGATCTGAAAGGGCGGGGGAAACAGCCCAATGAGCATCACAGCAGAGGAGCCAATCAGCTGGAAGTTTGCTGGGGCCATGGTGAGCCAATCAGCTGGAAGTTTGCTGGGGCCATGGTGAGCCAATCAGCTGGAAGTTTGCTGGGGCCACTTCAGCTGTGGCTCTCAACACTCATCTCTGTTATCCCATATTCTTCTACTCCTCCATTCTCTTAATAGTTACTCAAAGTCCTTGAAAGGGGCTTCTCCCTCAAATAGTCCAGTTTCCCTCAGACATACCAGTCAAGTATAGATCCTGCTTAACTGATGTCCAGTCAATAATAATGACTTGCAAATCAAATCTCTAGCACTAAACCCTTTCCTGATTTTCAGATCTATGGTAACAGCTGGCTAATGGATCCTTCTTCTTCAAGGTAAAAGAAATAGAACTCAGTTTTTCTCCCCAGATCTGCCTTTTTATTGCATTTTCTTTCCTTGTTAATGAAACCACCATGAACCTACTACATACATTCAAAGTGGAAATAACTAATGACCACTTTGTCTTAATTCCCAGGTGTCTATTCATTCTACCTCCTTTATGTTTCACATATTAATTCCTCTCTCTTGCCTCACTTCAGATTGATCCTCAATCACTTGAGCTACAACATGGTCTCCCAATTCATCTTCTTGTCTTTAATTTCTCACAAATCCAATCCACCTGTTATGATTTGGAAAGGAGGTGTCCCACCAAAAGCTCCTGTGTTAATACAGTAATATTCAGAGGTAAAATAATTATATTATGACAGCTGTAACATAATCAGTCAATCCAAGTTTGAATGGAATGACTGTGTGGTAACTCTAGGCAGATGGGGTATGGCTGGAGGAGGTGGGTCACTGGGGGTATGCCTTTGGAGGTTATATCTGGTCCCTCTGGCTCCTCCTTCTCTCTTTGCTTCCTGGCCACCATGAGCAGAGCAGCATTCTGTCATAGTACCCTTCTGCCATAATGCTCTGCCTCAGCTTAGGCCCAGAGCAATGGAATCAGTTGACCATGGACTGAATCTCTAAAACCATGAGCCAAAATAAACTTTTCCTCCTCTAAGTTCTTCTCAGGTATTTTTGGTCACAGTGACATAAAGCTAATACACCATCCTTCCCAATTTTGCCAATTATCTTTATAAACACAAATATGATCAAGCCTCTGTACTGCTTAAAAACATTTTATGACTACTATTCACTTAAATTACAAACTCCTTAGGCACAATCAAATTTTCTAATTATCTGGCTCTATCACGCCTTTGCAAATTTGTATCCCCACTCATCATATACATATACCCTAGGCTATTATTTCAATTTGTCTTATATTTTCTTTTTCTTTTTTGATACGATAGATTTTACTTATAAAATGATGTAAATATCATTTGAAATTAGGAAACAGTGCAAATTTTTATTCATAAAATTATGAATAAAACTAGCAAAAGTGAATTGATAGAGCCACACAATAATAACAAAACAGGAAGGCAATGAAACATTCCAGAGACATCTTGGAAAGTTCCAAAGAAACACATTTGAGGCTAGGAATCCACTTAAGCTGTAGTTGCACAACAGGTTATATTCATTCCTGCATTTTCTCAGTAAGCTCTTCCTTATGTTTGCCTTTTTCTTTTCCAACTTGTTGAGACTTGGCTTCGCATTCAATAATTTCTTTTTCTATCTTTGTCCAGTTTTAGCCTGATGATAACCACCTTGCTTAGGTGAATGCCCACTTGAATGGTCGTGTCATTAGCCTTCTCATGCTGCAACCATTTGATATAGATGACATATTTCTTTCTATATACCTGGACTTCCTTGCCAATTTTGCAATCATTTTAGAGTCTTAAACCCTGAACTTTGTCATTCTTGCAGGTGGGTATGGAATGAATGTTTTACTTCTGCTGCAACTCGTTGGAGAGCAGAGACTACTGTAATCTTCCTGCACATGTGTGAGAGGACACTGAAATAGCATTTGTAGTTTCTGCTGCATCACAGGATCACCACAAGGTTGAACTCCATAATGGTTGTCTGCCTGATGCCTCTGTCTTATATTTTCATGCTGTTAGGCATTTTTCATTCTCTCTGTCCAATAGACACATGTTTAGAGACCAAGCTCAAATGATATCCACTATCTAAAATACTCTTGATGCCACTCCAGGCAGAGTAAACTAGTTATTTCTACTTCACCTTGCTATTCTAGTACTAGCATCCTCCTCCTCCTCCTCCTCCTCCTCCTCCTCCTCCTCCTCCTCCTCCTCCTCCTCCTCCTCCTCCTTTTGTACCAGGGATTAAACCCAGGGGCATTTAACCACAGAATTATATCTCCAAACCCCTTTTTATATTTTATATAGAGACAAGGTCTCACTAAGTTTCTGAGGCTGGCTTTGAACTCACAATCCTCCTGCCTCAGCCTCCCAAGCCACTAGGACTACAAGCCATGCACCACTGCCCCTGGCTAGCATCCCACTTCTTAAAGCTTGTACTCTACCAATTTATGCCTGTGTCTTCCTCTTCACTAAGAGATCTTTGGGTGCAGAGACAGTGCACAGCCAGCATTTATCACAAAGCATGAGACATATTAAGTTAGAAAAAATTCTTGTGGAAAAAATATGTGCTATGATTTAAATATTAGTTCTCTCTAAAATTCATGTTGAGATTTAATTTTCATTGTAACAAAAATGAGGCCTAGGGCTGAGGTTGTAGATCAGTGGTAGAGTGCTTGCCTTGCATGTGAAAGGCACTTTGGTTCGATCCTCAGCAGTACATAAAAAAATAAAATAAAGGCACTGTGTCCATCTCACACACACACACACTATATATATATATATATATATATATATATATATATATATATATAGAGAGAGAGAGAGAGAGAGAGAGAGAGAGAGAGAGAGGCCTAATAGAAGGTACACAAATCATGAGAGCTCCATCCTCATGAGTAAATTAATGCTTTTATCACAGGAGTGGATCAGTCATAAATGAGAGGGATGGGGCCCTCTTTTCTTCTCTTTCACATGCAGTGGATTTCTGTTACCATGTGGTACCCTCCATTAAATTATGGGAGAGCAAGAAGGCCTTCACTAGATATAGCCTTTTGATCTTGGACTTCTCAACCTCCAGAACTGTGAGAAATAAATTTCTTTTCTTTATAAATTACTCAGTCTGTGGCATTCTGTTCTAGCAGGAGAAAATGGACTGAGACAGAAGGAAAAAAAGGGAAAGAGATTCCAAACTGTCTTTTGTTCATGATGTCCCAGTTCTCTTTTAAAAATCTCTTGTGTTACATATCACTTCACTAATATTCACTCCAACAGATCATTCCCAACACCTGTTTTAAGAATTGGCTCAAACACTCACATCCAGAAATAGTGGAGTAGTACACGTGCTGATTGAGCCTCTGCTCTGATAGATAATTTCCTTTAGGACTTTTCATCACTTATGTATTTAATCCATACTGACAACATAATTTTAGCTGTTCTTAACTTTGTATGTATGAATATATGTGTGTGTGTATCTATCTATCTATCTATCTATCTATCTATCTATCTATCTATCTATCTATCCACCTATCTATCTAATCTATCAGGGATTGAACCCAGGGGTGCTCTACCACTGAGCTACACCCCCAGTCCTTTTTATTTTCATTTTAAGACAGAGTATCATAAAGTTGCTGGGCTGGCCTTGAGCTGACAATCCTCCTACCTCAGCCTCCCAAACTGCTGGAATTTCAGGTGTGTACAGCTACACCCTGCATCTTTATATTTTTAACACTTCCCTGTGACTGGTAAACTGCAATAAAACAGGGTCTTAGTTTTGTATTTCTTTCATATCTTTTCAAAAACTGTTGGTAAACATAAATGAAGTAAGATAGAGCATCTGATGGACCATAAAATTTGGCTCAATAAATTTAAAAGGATTGAAATTATACAGATATGTGCTGTAACTACAATAAAATTAGAGATCTAGAAAAAGCCCCATATATTTGGAAATTAAATAACATAAACATTAATTACATTTTATATACTAGCACACATTAGAGAATAAAATTTTAATTACAACAACAGCATAAATTATATAGTGATTAGGAACAAATATATCAAAGTATATTCAAAGCTTCTATATTAAAACCTATAAAATACTACTGAGAAAATTTCATCAAAATCTAAATGAAAAAAATGTACCATGCTTCTACACAGGAAGACTCATAATTGTTAAGATATCATTTCTCCAACATGGATTTTAGAGGCAGCATACTCCTAATTGTAATCCCAGAAGAGTTTTAAAGAAATACTAATTGGATAGGGCATAGAGGAAAATAAAGGCATATGGAAATGCAAAAAATAAATCTATATTATGCAAAGTAATTTTGAAAAAGAACAAAGCTAAAGAACTTAAAATAACTGACAATTGAGGCTTATATTTTAATAGTAATGAAGACAGTGTGACATAAGGATCAACAAATATATCAGTAAAATTGCATAGAGAGTGTAGAAACATCCTCCCACCGGTAAAGTCATTTGACTTTTGGACAAAATAACCAAGGCAATTCTTTGGGGACAGAAAAGTCTTTTCCATGAATGATACTGGAACCACTGAAATAAAACTCAATTCTCTTTTGGGAGGGTATGGGGGGTAACCAGGGATTGAACTCAGGGGCACTCAACCAGTGAGCCACATCCCCAGCCCTATTTTGTATTTTATTTAGAGACAGGGTCTCACTGAGTTGCTTAGAGCCTTGCTTTTGCTGAGGCTGGCTTTGAACTCGTGATCCTCCTGCTTCAGCCTCCTGAGCCACTAGGATTACAGGCATGCGGGCTCAATTCTTACTTTATGCTATAAACAAAAATTAATTTGAGATGGGACAGATATGTAAAATAAGAAGTAAAACTATAAATCTTTTACATAAATACGTAGACTATCTTTGTGACATGAGGTCAGGTAAAGGTTTCTTAGAATAAAGAAAGCAGTAACCATAAATGAAAAACAATGATAATTTAGACTTTGTAAAATTTAAAACATTTGCTCATCAAAAGGCATCATTAAGAAAATTAATGAACAACTAGGCACAATGGCACAGGCCTGTAATCCCAGCTACTTGGGAGGCTGAGGCAGGAAGACGGCAAGTTTGAAGCCAGCCTCAGCAACTTACGAAGGCCCTAAGAAACTTAGTGAGACCCTGTCTCAAAATAAAAAATAAGAAAGAGCTGGATGTAGTTCAGTGGTAGAAGTACCCCCTTGGTTTCATCGCCAGTATCAAAAGAAAAGAAATTAAAAAAACAATCATTAGGCTGGGAGAAAAATTTGTAAAATATATACATTTGAAAAAATACGGTATTGATATACATACACAATCTTTGCAACTCCACAATAAAAAGAAAAAAAACTATTTAAAATGAGCAAAAACATTAAGTAAAACCCTCACATATATGGACAATGAGTACATGAACATATGTCCAATATTATTAGTCATCAGGGAAATGCAAAATAAAAGTACAATTAGCTAACATAGAATACCTACCAGTTTGACTAAAATTGAAGGTATTAACACCATTAGTTTACATATAAACTAGTACAAGAAGGTTCATAGCAGCTTTATTTATAATAACCCAAGATTGGAAACCCATGTAACCTTCTTTAGGACAATGGATAAACAGTATCTTCACAGAAAGAAATACTACTTAGCAATCAAAAGGAACAATGTAGATGAATAGGAAAAAAATATGTTAGCTGGGGGTGGCTCATGCCTATAATCCCAGTGGCTTGGGAAGCTGAGGCAGGAGGATCAAAAGTCAAAACCAGCCTCAGAAATTTACTGAGGCCCTAAGCAACTTAGCAATACCCCGTCTCTAAATAATTAAAAAAAGGGGGGGGGGGGTGCTGGGAATGTGGCTCAGTGGCTGATTGTCCCTGGGTTCAGTCCCCAAAAGAAAAATGAAAGAGAGAGGGGGAGGGGATAGGAAGGAAAAGGAAAGAAGGAAAGAAAGAAAGAAAAAAATGTTGACTAAATAAAGCCTTAACAATAGAGTATGTACAGTTCTAGTTATATGAATTTATAGAGCATATGAAACTCATTTATGATGAGAGAAAAGTATAGAATGGTATTTTCTTATGGAGTGTTAGGAGATTGGGAAGTGACATGAGATAACATTCTGGCGTAATATTGTTATTCTGTGTTCTGGTTGAATAGATTTGTGCATTTATGAAAATTCATTGAATAATCTATTCAATACATTAGCATCACATTTTATCAAAATTTTACTTCAAAAGAAAACACGAATATTAAACTTCATTTAGTTCTGATGTATTTAAGGGAAATAATGCTGATGTGTATATATATATACAATGTACTTTCAAATGCATTAAAAATAATTTGGACTGATACAAGGTGTACTAATCTATTTTCTGTTACTATAACAAAGTAGGTAATGTATAAAAAATTAGGTTTATTTACTCACAATTCTGAAGATTCAAGAACATGGTGCTCACTTCTGCTCAGCTCTGGTGAGACACCACTTGGCTGTGTCACAGCATGGCAGATGGCATTGTGATAGAGGCATGTGTGAAAGGGATAGAGCATGTGATGATACAGGAAGTCTGAGGTATTCAGGGACCACGCTCACTATTTTTATAACAACCAACTCAGGAGGAACTAACTGGAATCCCGGGAAAACTATGCTGATCCCTTCCAAGGGTGTGAAGTCCCACCTAAAGGTGGCTTCCACCACCTCTTTACTTCCAATTGGGGATCAAGTCTTTAGCACATGAACCTTTGGGGAACAAATCACATCCAAACTATAGCACAAGGATAGAGAAATGGCTTGACACACAGATAAATGTGATAAGACAAGTGAAGTTAAATGCTATTTGTAGAATCTAGATGTGAGTGTTCACTATACAAGTTCTCCCCACTTTTCTGTATGTTTGAAAACTTCTATGGTAGAACACTGGAAAAAGTACACAACAAAATGTGGTGTACTGCCACGTGTGGTAGCGCACACCTATAATCCCAGAAGCTAGGGAGGCTGAGGCAGAAGGATCACGAATACAAAGCCAGCCTCAGCAATTTAGTGAGGCCCTAAGTAATTTAGCAAAACCCTGTCTCTACAAAATAAAAATGGTCTGGGGTTCAATCCTTGATACCTAAATAAATAAATATGGTGTACTTAGATGATGTTAAATGAATATTTTTTTGCTATCCATATTTACTGATCTTATCAAAATAGAAGGATTTTTTTTTGGGCTGCAGAATCCAGAAGTTAGTTACATAATAACTATGGCTTATTTATGTACAGAATAAATTTCTTAAATCTTTACGCTATCTAGAGAACCAATATTCATATTTCTTAAAATGTCTTAAAGTGAATTGGAAATTCTAGTATATATCTATAGAATTCAATCTGTCAGTTCATATGTCTCTGTAAAAATGTATGTGAGCAAATATCCTTGGTTTGCTGTCATAATGAATAATCAGAGCATGGCTTTTCATTTCTAAAGTCCATGACTTGTTTGGGTCACTTCTTTCTATCACAGAGCAATGCAAAACCATAGTCTATTACCTTGAATTTGGTAAAATGTAAGGATACATATAAAACATATTTAATTTTCAATGTGATTTATATATCTCACTTATGTGAAAGATATTTTATGCTATCATTATTTTGCAGTACTAGGGATTGAACCCAGAGGCACTGTACCACTGAGCTACATCCCCAGCTCTTTTTTTTTTTTTTTAATTTTTGAGACAGGGTCTCACCAAATTGCTGAGGTTGGCTCAAACTTGTGATCCTCCTGCCTCAGTCTCCCCAGTGACTGGGATTGCAGGTGTGCTCACCATGCTCAACTGAAACATATATTTTAACTAATCCTTCATCACATTCTAGAAATGTGAAGTGATTCTTTGTCCATCACAATTGAGCAGTGCAGAACTTCTTAGAATATACTTGCTGGTATGGATATAGCTCTTATGCTTAAATAACTAGAAGAAGAGAATGTTGTTTTTGTAGTTAATATGAGCATGTGATAATAAAATGTGACCTCAAAATCACAAATTTTAATTAAATTCAGAAGATGAGTGAAATATTATAATTGTCTCAGCATTTTAAATGCCAACTTTATTGTTAAATTTAGGAGCAGAGCAATGAGGTCTTACTTAATTGCCTGAAAAATAAAGTAGATCAGCATTTAAAATGTATATTTTAAAATCCTTTGCTGCAATTTTAATTTGTTATTTAAAATGAACAATTCAAACATTTGTTAAAATATGTACAAGAAAATTATAAAAGATGTTAATTATAAAATTTTAAATTATTTTAGGCATGAAAAAATAGGGAAAACTTATTCTAGTAAAATATGCTGAAGGTATATATATTCCTGGAAGCTCTTGTTGGCATGCATTCAAGTACACCACTTAGATCTTCTTCAAGAAAGAAAATTGTTTGTCTGCAAAGAACAAAATTAGCTGGCAGTCTCCAGCTATATTACCTTCAGGATGAGCAAAGGCAACACACACTTCCTGTGCTGTTCCGCTGGGTGATTGAGCATCATGAGGCTTGTGATCCCTGAGGCCTGGCCATATCTACCCAACGCAGCACTCCTCTAACATTCATATAAAAGAGCAAGATCAGTTACCAGAGATTTGATTGACTAGGGTGTGGTCACTCAGGGATTTAGGGATTTGCTATATGGTACCAACATTTCTGTAGAGGCTTAGAAATTTGTAAAGAATCATTTAAAAAAATAACTCTTTTTGCTGGGCATGGTGGCACACACCTATAATCTGGGTGACTTGGGAGGCTGAGGCAGTAGTAGGAAATATTTGAAAGCATACACAAAATGCAAGGCCAGCCTGGGCAACTTAGGAAGACCCTGTCTCCAAATAAAAAATAAAAAGGACTGGGGATGTTGCTTGGTGGTAAAGTGCCCTGGGTTCAATCCGCAGTACCAAAACAAACAAAAAACCCCCCAAATCCTCCCCTTCCATTCCTTCCTGCCAGTCTCACTGATCTCATCCCTAAGAAATGAATAAATTATAGCTAGTATTTATTGAGCACTTGTATACCAGATATAGTACTATGCTCTTTGCATATGTAAATATTATTAGCATATTATAATTATTATCCATTATTGCAGTAATAATTATTAATTATACTATATACATTTAATCATGGAATATCCATAATAATTTGGTTCAGTTAGCCCTGTTTTTGCAAATAGTGAACCACTGGCTAGGAAAGGTTAAATGCTATGTCCAAGGTTCTATGTCAGAACCCAATGAGTATTTGGAACCAGTTCACTCACCTCTAAGAGGTTAAGAGTTTTCACCATGTTCACATGGTTGATTTGGGACCAGAATCCAGGTATTCTAACATGTCACTTTGTGCTCTTGCCTTTAAATGGTGAGTATTCCTTTTAATGCTAAAAGCTATGATTCTTAATCTAAGACATTTGATTGAATCTGAATTATTTTAGTCAAACAAATCCAGCTTTCAGAACAGAAAAACAAAGGCAACCTTTAGTAATTTCCTATTTGCCATCATTTAGTCTGAATTTTTGTTAGCCATTTTGTCTTCAACTCAAATGTATCTTTCATTTTTTCTCCATCTGAGATGATTTTCCTAAATTGGAGGAAGAGGGGCCAAGTCTCATTTAGTCCTTAGGAAGAAGCTTCTTAGTATTTTAATGATATTTTCTTCCTTATTGTTAGTCTTTCCTTTCAGTCAACAGCTATAGACTTGGGGGTATTTCCCCAAAATCCAATTCAAATAATTGGAAAATATTTTGTCCCTCAATAATTTTTAATTTCTAATATAAATAATTTAGGAAAAGCCCAATTTCTAATTATTAAAACTTCAAGATGATTCTATCAGAAGCAACCTGTGAGCCCACTACCCTTTTCATTTTAGCCCTTATGATCTTGAAGAAGAAAAAGGAACTGTTTATTTTCTCAGCAGGTAGTGATTCATTTCTCTCACTTCTGGTCAGTAGGGTCAGTAGTCTCCTTGGGGTGATTCCTGAATCAATACAATACAATACAATACAATAGGCTGGATCTCCAGATAGCTCAAACACCATGTACTTCAATATGATTCTGTAAGGTAATGTAACAGCAAAGATGCGACAACATTGAAATATTTAGTAGCATATACAAAGAGAGTCCACCAGGACAGCTACAGAAGGCAATCTAAGCTTGAAAGGACCATGGCCTTTGTATACAATGAGTGGTGCATGGAAAAATCTAGCAGAATCAGAGTGGACAAAATGTCATTGGCTGAAGGCAGATTACTTTACTATTTTAGACTCTTCAATCTTTAAAAAAATGCATGAGTAGAAAAGATTGGGTAAGTGATACTTATATGTCCCAGGAGCTGTGAATTTCTATAGGATTATACACACACACACACACACACACACACACACACACATTAGGCTAATAAGTTACAGAAATTTAAACCAATCTATAGAAATTCTTCATCAGCTGTGACTAGGACTAGAAATGTTTTCTTAATTGGCAAAATTGGCCAAAGTGAAGAATAAAAAATCCTATTTTAACATAAAGCTACAGGTACATGTATTTATCAATCTTTTAACAAAAAACCCAGGCCCCTTCTTTGAGTATGGCATCACCAATAAATTATTCAGATAATTGCTGTTAGTTGAATAAACCACATATATAGTAGCAGTAATAGTATAATAATTGAGCATTTACTGTGCATCAACTATTGCTAATCTTCCCAGTATCTGTTTGAGGTATCAATTATTCTTACATATTCTCATTTTACGTATGAGGTTAAGAAACTTGCCAAATATTACGTAATTAGTAAATAGAGATAAGATTAAAATGCAGGTTGACTGGCTCCCAAGTTTATACTCTTAGCCAGAACAACATTATCTTTGATTTTCATTTCTGAATGTCTTTAGACTGAAGAAACTGAAGACATTTTCAAAACACTTTAAGTATGATATTCCCAAAAGTTTATATATATATATAATTTTTAAAAATATTTTTTATTTGTAGATTGGCACAATATTTATTAATTTTTATGTGGTGCTGAGGATTGAACCCAGGGCCTCGCGTGTGCTAGGCGAGCGCTCTACCACTGAGCCACAACCCCAGCCCTCCAAAAGTTTATATTCCTCATACATACTTCAATAAAAACTTTTATTAGTTATTCATTAGCATTAAATCTTTCCTAAGTGTATTTATATAACAATAGATTTCTTTCTAACTTCTGTTTCATCCCTGTGTGAGTCAGCTTTTTATCACTGTGACCAAAATACCTGACAAGAACAACTTAGAGAAGGAAAAGTTTATTGTGGGCTCATGGTTTCAGAGGTACAGTCCATGGTCAGCTAACTCCATTGCAGAAACATCATGGTGGAAGGGTGTGGCAGAGGAAAGCTATTCAGCTCATGGCAGCCAAGAATCAGAGAAAGTAAGAGGAGCCAGAGTTAAGATAATAGTCTCTAATGGCATGCTCCTAGTGACCTTTCTCCTCTAGCTGTGCCCACCTCCTTCAGTTACCACCCAGTAGTTCATTTAAATTATTAATCCATCAAATCCTTCAAATGGATTAATCCACTGATGAGGTTACAGCTCTCATAATTCAATCTTTTCACCTCTGCACATTGCTGTATTGACTAACGAGAAGTTTTCGAGGGACATTCCTAGATCCAATCCCTTGGTGACATATTTAGTCCAATTGTGTAGTTAAATCTGTACATAAAGAATTATAATATTTGTCATCAGATTATAGATGTACTGTTGAAATTAATAGGTTTGGGAACAAATACAATCATTCTTAGAACAGAACACTTAACTGGTGGGATCAGAAGTAGGCATGGGTATTATTGCCCTAAAATATTCAATGTGCTGTGAACATGAGTACTATGCTTTACAGTTAAAATGGAGATTATCAATTGATGCACAACTCTTTTAAGAGGAGGCCAATTAAGCTGGGCACAGTGGTGCACACCTGTAATCCCAGTGACTCCGGAGGGTAAGGCAAGAGGATTGCAAGTTCAAGGCCAGCCTCAGCAATTTAGCAAGGCCCTAGGCAACTTAAGGAGTCCCTGTCTCGAAAACAAAATAAATAAAAAGGAGTGGGGGTGGGGTTCAGTGGTTAAGCTCCCCTGGGTTCAATCCCTAGTACCACAAAAAAAGAAAAGTAGAGGCAAATTAAGAGAGTTTCTGCTATATTTAAATTTTATTTTTGTTTTATCACTATTCCAAGATACATAGTGGTATTGGATATTATAATATTATAATTATATTATATTTATTATATATTAATATTATATTATAATAGTATTTTCATGATTCCAAAGGAATGTGTTGCATTTTCCATTTTCATTAAATGTGCAACAAGTCAGATATTGTGTGTGTGTTTGTGTGACTCTCCTTTTTTTTAGCTTTCAGATTTATTCAAACTGGCTTGCTCTTTTATATTCCTATTGTTTCTGTAACAAATTATCACAAACTTAGTGACTTAATGTTTATTTATTCTCTTACAGTTCTGGACTTAATTTCTGGAAGTCATCTGCATTTCTTTGTCAATGGTCCTCTTTGTCTCCTTTCTTACTCTTGCTTCCATTGTCATATTCCACTTCCATTGCCAAATTTCCCTCTTAAAAGAATCCTTGTGATTACATTTAAGGCCTGCTTGAAAAATACAAACATAATCTTCTCATCTCAAGATCTTTAACTTAATCACACCTGCCAGATCCTTTTTAGGCATGTTAGATAATATATTCACGGGTTCCATGGGTTAGGACATGTATACCTTTGGTGGTCATTACTTAGCCTCCCACTTTTGGCTTAATAAAAGTCTAAAATCCAATATGAATATATATATATATATATATATATATATATATATATATATATCCATACCTGTATTCATATATGGAAGGAGAATAATTATTTCAGTTATAATCTTTAATATATGTGTGTACCATATATACATCTATATAATATGTAACCAAAATAAATATATATAAGTAGGATAATTTATTTTCCTTGCATCCAGTGAAAAAATTGCCAGATTGCTTTTTCCCCAACTTAGACTACAAAATTAGATTAATTAGTTTACCTCATACAGTTTACAGAAGAAAACTACGATTCACTTTATCTACTCTGAAGTTGCACAGGGCTTGTAGAGCTAACATCATTTGGTTTGGAGGTGACATCAGTTTTTTCTCTATTGGAGGCTAATGAGCTGTATCTTTTTTCATCAAGGAACTGGTAAAAGGGATTTTTTCTTGATCTAAGGGATTTTGTGGTTCATTACTTCCCTTTCTTTCCACTTAGAAAAATTTAAAACTCTAACAGTTTTACTCTATTTCAATCATTTAGTCACTTTATGCTCTTTTAAATACCAATGTGAAATTGCCCAGCCCTCTATTTCTATTAATCACCTCCTCAACTAACTAGATAGTCATAATTTTGCAGTGGATTTGCTCTCTATCCATTTACAAATACCATTAAGTTTTCAGCACAAAAGTTTTCTAAATTTTAAATAGTAATTAGATGATTGGACTATGAGATTTTAGAACTTCTTTTGACTTTAAGGGGGATATTTCTCATTTATTTTATATTTTATTTATTTATTTATTTATTTATTTATTTATTTATTTATTTATTTATGGTGCTAAGGATTGAACCCAGGGCCTTGTGCATGCAAGGCAAGCACTCTACCAACTGAGCTATATCTCCAGCTACGTTTTATTATATAAATTCTGTAGTAGAAAATATTATACACTATACTGAATAATTTTTCATTAAATTACCCACTATAGAAGGGACATTGGCTCTTTCAGAAAATAATTTTTATAAGTTCTGCACAAAATACTTGTATTGTATACGTCTTTTAATTTCTCTCTTCTCTCCTTCTCTGAATATGTGTATGAAAGGAGTTCAAAAATAAAACTAAATACATTAACAAATTTCCTAAACAAAATTGAAGAGTTTAAACTAGAAAGTTATGCCAGTCGCTGTGGTGCATGCCTGTAATTCCAGTGGCTTGGAAGGCTAAGAAAGGAGGATTGTGAGTTCAAAGCTGGCCTCAGCAACAGTCAGGTACTAAGCAATTCAGTGAGACTCTGTCTCTAAATAAAATACAAAATAAGCCTGTGATTGTGGCTCAGTGGTGGAGTGCCCTTGAGGTCAATCCCCGGTACCCCCTGAAAAAAGAAATTAGAAAGAAAAAAGAAATCAAAGAAATCTATCAAATGAACTTCTATAAATAATCAGCTAGTATAGTCTAAGTTTAAACATTTAAGCCCAGGGGCTGGGAATATAGCTTAGTTGGTAGAGTGCTTTCCTCACATACATAAGGCCCTGGGTTCAGTCCCCAACACCACACACACACACACACACACACACACACACACACACACAAAGCCCCAACTAGAATAATAAAACCATCTGCACAAAGTAAGATCAAAATCTATTTCAGGAAATACTTTTAAAGAGAGAATCAGTAATCAGTGGGGAACATTGCAGGCTTTGGGGTTTCTGAATTACATGTAGGCCTCTCCTACATGCTAGGAACCCCAAGTTCAAAGTTCAGCTCACAAGCCTCCCTATAGTTAAAAGTCAATTACTGTCATAGCAGCCTCAGTGCACCAACCCTTAGTGGTAGGTCTCCAATACTCCAAACCTTCATGTAGGTTGTAGCCCACTTTCTGTTATTTAGAAACCACAATATTATACAACAACCACATGCTTTATATTGCTGATATAATACAAAGTTGCTAAGAAGATTTCTGAGAAGGTAGAGTTGGAAAGACATCTTCTAAAGCACTAGAAACTCCCCAAATATTCTGTCTATAAGTAGAGATATTACTGTTCATTGCTTTGCTCCTTTTGTATCAAGTCTATAAATACTTTTCTAAGATAACCTTGGTCCTATCAATATTCTTGGAAATATGCAAAAGTAGCAACTGTAGAAAGAAAGTAATACCATTCCCCTTACAGAGAAGAGAAATGGGGAGTGAAAATCTTGTTTTTCTTCTTCTAGCCTTGATTAAGAGACCTTGATTAAAGAAGAATGTGTAACACACAATGCTGTGTTTATCATAACATTTTCTTTTCTTGGACACACGGAAAGATGACATTCTCCTTCCCTCCCACCCAACCCGGCACCATTTCCACCCCCGCCCCAGATGGACTAGAAACATCTCACTAAGTTCTCAACAATGGAAAGTAGACAGAAATGACAAAACCTGTGTGCAGCTATCTGACTCTCTCCCTGTAACAAAAGTTATGCAGGTCACATGTGTATATGACATTACAGACGGTGGGAACCTGGCTTCCTAAGTGACCAAATGGAGGAGAGGTCCTGAAAATCTACATCAGATTTTGAGAGATAAAATGTATACTAAGGCAGCCTCAGCCTCCCAAGTTGCTGGAATCACATCTGTATATCAGCACACCTAGCAATAATTCATATTACAAATTAGGGATATTTGAAGAAACAAAAAGTGACTAATTACAGAAGCTATAGGTGAGTAAAATAAGTAAAAAGACTATAACCTTGATTTTGTTAGAGTACTAAGGATTGAACCCAGGGGTGCTTTCCCACTGAGCTACAGCCCCTGCCTTTTTTCTTTTTTTAAAATTTTGAGACAGGGTCTTGCTAAGTTGCTGAGGCTGGCCTCAAACTTTCGATCCTCTTGCCTCAGCCTCCCCAGTTGCTGGGATTACAGGTATGCACCATAGTGGCCATCTTAGAATAACTTTACATTAGTGATGAAAATCTACAGTTCTGGAAATGATTACTGCTCTCACTGCCTTTCTTCTTTGAATCTTATCCTATTGCAGTTTTCTTTCCCAAACCCATTTCCCCTTAAGGCCCATCTTTTTTTTTTTTTTTTTTTTTTTTTTTTTACTGGGGATTAAAACCAGGGGCACTATGTCACTGAGGTACATTCCCAGCCCTGTTTATTTTGAGTCAGGGTCTCGCTAAATTGCCAAGGCTGGCCTTGAACTTGTGATTCTCTTGCCTCAATTGCTGAGATTACAGGCCTGTGCCACCATGCCCAGTTAAGACCGATCTTTTAACTTCACTTTGATTAAGAAGTCATTTTGTTTGTAGAGAAAAAATAAAGTTAATTATAAAGGAGTAAATGGGTAAGAGGGTGGCAAGGGTAAAAAATGGGGAACAGATGCTAAGGATGCATCTTAGAGAAAAAGAATTTGGAACTCTAATCTCAGTAGATTAAATCTCTTTCTTAAATGAGTACTTATTTTCTAGAAACACTGCAAAACTACATAAAATGTTTTCAAGACTGTCATAACATTGCACTTTATTCATTTTAAAAAATCACCTTTTAATAGGTGAAAAAAAGGGGCTGAAGTTGTAGCTCAGTGGTAAAGCGCTTGCCTTGCATGTGTGAGGCACTGTGTTCAATCCTTAGCACCACATAAAAATAAATAAACATACTGTGTGTTCATGTACAACTAAATAAATGTTTTAAAAAAATAGGTGAGAGAAATTACAGAGATGTTCAAACCATGTGCGTGGATGTATTGTTTTCCAACATTTTATATTGTGTTACAGTAGCTCATTGTGACATATTTATTATGGATTGGCATTTTAATTCAATTTGATGGCAGGAATATTTTCTTTGAATGTGGTGATCTCTATGAATACTCTGCTTTCTTTCTTTGTTTTTAATTCAGTTTCAAAACATACCTACTACATGAATATTTTTGCTCCCTTTGTTCACAAATATTCAATAGCTACCCAGCAGCTAAAAAGAAGAGCACACACTGACACAGCAGCAAAGGTAATGCTTTTGCAATTTTGAACAATGGTATTAATAACATAATCCTTTTCTATCTCTGCCTACTTTCTCTTTCAGCTGCTATTTTTGGAAGTCCCCAGGAGATCTTTGCATGGCTTCTTAGATTTTTTTTTTTCCACACGATTCTCTGAACAAAGAATAATTGTACCCCAAGGCTGAAGGAACAATGACACTTGTGCTTATTTTTCCTTAAAAGTGCACTATTGTTTTTACTGTTTGCGTTCCCTGCCTTCCTGATTTCCTTCCAGAATTTCTTAGTGTGTAAAATATTTGTTGCAAAGTGAGGCATTAAAATCACAGATTGCAAATATATTTGGTGTTTTATTTATCTTATCACTATAGGCGCCCAATGCCAAGTCATCCCACAAGTCTGTGATGAAGTACATAAACCACACAGTGCTGTTTCAATTAAAGTCTGGGCATAGAAGGTGCCTGTGGAAAGTGGCTGTGTTAGGGTCCCCAGGATCATTCCCTTGTTTGAATATTCACGGGAAGAACTGAGGGACAATTTATTATAGAGATGTAGTATGGAGACATAGCCAGATCATAGGGGAAAATTCATGGGTGGAATTGGAGGAATCCATATGCAGGCCAATCACATAGGGTATACTCTTTCTCCAGCCACAAAAACTCAGTAACATGTGTGTAATGTTTGTGCTCAGGGAAGTCCACTAGAGACTCAGCACCTAAGGTTTTTACTGAGGGCTGGGCCATGTAGATAGCCTCTGCTGATCACGTATCTAAATTCCACACTCCCAAGAAGAAAAACAGGAGTTCATCATAAACCTCATTGTTTACAGAAACATTGTAGGCACAGTGAGCCACTTTAATCAGTTCTGGGAATGGTGGGGACACAGTTGCTAGGCCAAGGGCCAACCTTACAAACAGACTTCTCTGTGGATAGCACTCTCAGGCATGGTATCTTTTTTGTTTTTAATTGGTGCATTATAATCATACATAATACTTTTTTATTTTGTGTGGTACTGGGGATTGAACACAGGACCTTGTACCTACTAGGCAAGCACTCTACCAACTGAGCTATATCCCCAGCTCAATTATACATAATAGTGGAATTCATTATGCCATATTCATATAAGAACATATTATTTTTTTCACTTTTATTTTTATTGATTCTTTTTAGTTATACATAAGTATTCACTTTTGACATAATTATAAAAGCACAGAATAAAATTTGCCATAATTAAGTCCCTAGTACTTCCCCACATATCAAAAATTGATCATCTCATTCTCTAGTACCTTCCCTCTCTCTCTTCTTCTTCCTCACCCCATCACTTGTTATACTCTACTGGTCTCCTATTATTGTTATTGTTGGACATAGTATAATTTGGCAGATTTCATCTCTAGTACTTCCCCATACCCACCATTCTTCTGCCTCCTTCTCAATTCCCCTTCCTCTATTCCATGGTAACTTAACTCTGTTCTTCACGGTGACTACCAATTTAGCCTTTGCAAAGAGTAAATTCTTAAACAACAACAATTTTCCTAAAAATAAATGCCCTTTATATGGTAGGCTACCTACCTCTCAAAGTTATTATAATAGCAACTTATTTTCTGGTTAACAATATAAATTTACCCCATATAAGTTATCAGCCTTTGTTTATAAAGGAAATATAATTTAAAACAACACCATAAAAACAATTGATCTTGTATTCTTTTGTCAATGGTTTCATTAACCAGCTTGTCAAGGTATGCAATTAACAAGATGTTAAAATTAATCAGGGTTAAATATATAATTTCTTTCTGATCCTACTGAAAACTAAAAGCCTATTATATAGGGCTAGGGTTGTGGCTCAGTGGTAGAGGCCCTGGGTTTAATTCTCAGCACCACATATAAATAAATGAAGTTCCATTGACAACTAAAACAATATTTTAAAAGAAAGCCTATTATAACACTTTGGCTACTGTAAGTTTCTTAGCATGCTTAGAGGTTCATGTTTAGTAGGTGAGTTTAAGCTACTACACATTTGTTGCTGTTTTTCTCTATCTTTAGTAAAGAAGACTTTAGTATATTTAACAGTTTAACTTAGTTCTTTTGTATAGTTAATTCCCATCTAACATTATGAATTCAGCTACTGCTGGACATTGTGGTGCACATCCGTAATCTCAGTGACTTTGGGAGGCTGAGGCAGGAGGATCTCAAATTCAAGTCCAGTCTTAGCAAATTAATGAGGCCCTCTGCAAACTTAGCAAGACCCTGTCTCAAAATAAAAAAAAATAAAAATGGCTCTCGAGATGTGGTTCAGTTGTTAAGCACCCCTGGGTTCAATCCCTAGTACAAAAAAAAAAAAAAAAGGAGGGTGGCCTGGGGATGTGTCTTAGTAGTTAAGTGCCCCTAGGTTTGATTCCCAGTACCAAAAAAAAAAAAAAAAAAAGAATTCAGCTACTTATAAGTAGTAGCAAAATAATTGAAGAGATGAAACTGTCTTTATTTTCAGATGATGGTTATTTTATTTACTTAGAATATCCAAGAGGATCTATGACAAATTCTTAAAATTTAAGGAATTGCTATTTTTGAATTTATGTTTCAAGAGTAAAGAATTCCTATGCACCAGAAATAATTAAATATAAAATGCAAAGGAAAACACTAAGGATTTCATTCATAATTAAACAGGAGTGTATCTGTGCAGAAAAGAGTTAACATGATAGGTCTGAGATTCCTATTCTTGGAAAGGCCTGTGTCTTGGAACATGGCTGGTTTCCCTACACTGATATGAAATGTTTCCCAAATGATACAAGTGACTTGCCACACCTACACTATTTGCACAAACAGTGTGGCCTGTTGCAACACCTATTTACTTCTGGGAGCCTGGAACTGTGGTACATCAAAGGCAGAGGGTATCTATATGAGCCTCTAGTAGTACCTTAGATACCAAATCACTAATGTTGTCTACTCTCTGGCAGACAACACTTCTCATGAGTTGTCACCACTTGTTGGTGAAAGAATTAAGTGTGTTCTGTGTGACTCCAGTGGGTTGGGATTCTTGGAAACTTGTACCTGGTTTCTTCTGAACTTTGCCCAAAAGCCTCTTTTTCCTTTGCTGATTTTGCTTTATATTCTTTTGCTCTAAAATTTTTGGCTGTGAGGGAAGGAAAATAAAAAATAAATAAGAATTGAGCTGCTTATCTTTAAGCACAACTGATTCATTCCTGTTCTTTTAACCTATTAAAGCACACTACTCACCACTTATATACTTTACACAGATATCATTATATTGGGTTCACTTTGTGGGGCTTGGTCAGAGATTAAGCACAGGGTGATATTTAGAAGTACTGACTCTGGTGCCAGGGAGACTGTGATTTAAGGGTTCCCTATGCCACTTCCTAGCTGTGTGACTCCGGATAAGTCCCTTAGTGTAAAGTGTGTGGGGGGGAAATAATAACATTACTATTTCTAAGCATTGAAAGAATTAAATAAAAATTTACAGCAGGGCATGGTGGTATATGTCTGTAATCCCAGAGACTCAGGAAGCTAGGCAGGATGAGCACAAGTTCAATCAAGGCCAATCTCAGCAATTTAAAGAGACCCTAAGCAACTTAGCAAAACCCTGTCTCAAAATAAAAAGGGATGGGGATGTAGCTCAGTGGTAAAGCACCCCTGGGTTCAATCCTCAGTACTAAAAAAAAAAAAAAAAAAAAAAAAAAAATTACATAAAGCGCATAGTACAGTCCCTGCTCAGTGAAATTTAGATCTTTTCAATTTAATAACCATTATTTTTTCCATAACCATGGATGACTCTGAGTTTACTTTAAGTGTAAAACATTGTATTCTTTAACTGGTATTACCAATGTTAACTTAAAAAGAGAATTATAGGGCTGGGGTTTTGGTTTAGTGGTAGATCGCTTGCCTCACATGTGTGAGGCACTGTGTTTAAATCTTCCCACTGCATATAAATAAATGAATAAAATAAGGGCCATCAATAACTAAAAAAAAAAATTAAAAAGAAAGAAAACTATACTCAATGCTTATAATCTAGCAAAATTGACAGACTTTCTAAAAAAATGTAACTCCTGGTCAATTTCCAAGGGGTTACTTTGAAAAAAAAACAATATGAAGCCAGGTGTGGTGGTACGTGCCTGTGTGAGAAACATGCTCACCTGTCCAAACCCAAAGAATGACTAAGAGACACGAGGTATAGCAAATAAGCAAGGCTTTATTGATGATCTTGCAAGATCAGGTTCCTGGTGGCCAGGCACACCCAGAGCAGTTCTAATCAGCATTTTATCCCCTAATGCACAAGGTCCTTCCCCCAGTTTCTCATTGGTTAAGTACTATGGGGTGCAGAATCTTCCCACATGTCACCTAGATTTTGCTGTCTTCTATTTGGTTGTTTAAAGAAATATACCTTTAGTTGTTCCCGTCTCCCTTTGTTCTCTTGTGGTAGGAAAGTCTTCTTGGGGTGAATGCATTCTGACATGTATGCAACTCTTCTTTACCTAAGTTACTATTTCTTTTTTTAAAAAAAAAATATTTATTTAGTTGTAGATGAACACGTAATATCTTTATTTATTTTTATATGGTGCTGAGGATTGAACCCAGTGCCTCACACATACGAGACAAGCACTTTACTACTGAGCTACAGCCTCAGCCCCCCTGAGTTACTATTTCTTAACAGAGAGATTTCTAACTCTGTTGGTTAGGATGACTGACCCCTTCTCCCATCTCCTGTTTGTCAAGAGGTACATGGACTTTGGATCTGCCACATGCATAGGCTATGGCACTACTGTGTGCTTATAACTTTCCATTCTGTTCTATTTCCCCTCCATTTGCCTTTCTTATATCCCAATTTTACATTTAAGGTTAAATAGTGTATTCTGAAAACGGACCACTGGGCTTTCAATTTCTCTCACCTGTAATCCCAGTGACTCAGGAGGCTGAGGCAGGAGGATCACAAGTTTGAGACTGGAATATCAGTTTAGCAAGACATTCAGTAACTTAGTGAGACTCTGTCTCAGAACTTTTAAAAAGGATTAGGGATAGAGCTCAGAGGTGGAATACCATAGGTTCAATCTCCAGAACAACAACAACAAAAAAAAACAATTTGAATACATATATGCACAATTTGAACATAGGAAGAAAAGACAGTATAGAAAAATATAGATTAGGAATTATGTATCTATGCATTTAGAATGATACAAAACAACTCTGGAAAAAATTCTCTTTATCCCTTTATTGTTCTAAAGTGGAAATGAGACAAAGGTGACTTTTTTTAATGCAATTCTCTCTTGGACAACTGAAATGTCTGAAAATTACATCATTCTGCTTGTGATTATTGTTTTCAAAAATTATACAAGTCATGTAAATACTAAGACTGAAAAATTTGAATTTAAATAATCTGCAGTTAGGGCTCAGATTATTCATTTCAGATTGACTTGTATTTTTTAATTTCAAACTATGCTTATCCATGTCAAGTGAAATGAAAGTTAAAACTAAAAAGAAAAAAAATAATGAGAATATTTTAGAATATTCATTTTTGTAAGTGGCTGTCCAGCCCAGGGACCCTGCCTGGATCTCAGCTGACTGGATTCGGCTACTTGTCCACATAAGAAATAGGCAAAAGGGGGGGGGTGGATTTTATGCAGTTTGATCAAACTGGAAAGAAGCAACTAGATTGCTTCTCTGGCTGGTTCTACAGAAATCACAATTTATAGAAAAATCCAGGTGACTACACATATGTAGATTTAGTTGGCCTGAAGAAGACTTTTAGAAGAGGAGGTAAAGTGAGACAAAAGGCAGGAAATATGCATATACAGATTTAATTAGCCTGCAAACAGGCCAAGGCTGGGGGCTATCTCCATTCTCAGCTTTCTAGAAAAGTTAGTCCAGGGTCGTGGGCAGCCCCTCAGCTTTCACTTTTAGCATGAGGAAGTTGTTTGCAATTTCAGAGGGACCTCCAACTTCAGTCAGTTTCAATTTTAGCATTTGGAGCTAAGATAGGGTCTAAATACTATTGCTAGCTATTACAGCTCTTTTTAATAGGTACACAGTACTTTAACCATATCTGATATACGAAGTTGGTTTTATCCAAAATTTAAATTAGATGACTATGAATTGCATTAGTAAAATATATTCCATTAGATTTTTTAAAAGTCAATTAATTAGCTGGGCCTGGTGGACACACCTATAATCTCAGCAGAGGCTAGTGCAGAAAGATAGCAAGTTGGAGGCCTGTCTCAGCAATTTAGCGAGGGCCTAAGCAATTTAGTGAGATGCTATCTCAAAAATAAAAAATAAAATGGGCTGGGCATACATCTCAATAATGAAACACCCCTGGCTTCAATCCCAGTACCTAAGGGGAAAAAAAAGTAAATTTATTAAATGAAAATGTAAATCCACTTGCAAAAATCAAGTAAGGCAAATAATGAATTGATATAGTTTATTTATCCTGATTATCTGAACTTGTAACAGTTGTAATAAACGGCATGAAACAAAGCTTCCTAACTAAATCAAAATGTAAGCAAACATATTGAGATGTTTAGCCACAGAAAAAGGCAATTTAAAGATTTGAAAAAATATGATACTAGCTTAAGAGTATGATATTATCCTACTAGTATGTTATTAATTTTAGTTTCCCTCTGTTTACAAGTTTTGGGGAAATTACTGTTATAAAAACGGTCACCAATCCCTAAAAAACAAATACAGAATGTCTTCTTTGATATAAGGGGGGGGGGGCGACTCAAAACAGAGCAGGGAGGAAGAGCATGAAAAGAAGATTACCATTAAATAGGGATGAGAGGTGCGTGGGAATGGGAGAGAGAAGGGGAATTGCACGGAAGATGGTAGGAGACCCTCAGTGTTATGCAAAATTACATATAATATGGTGTGAGGGGGAAGAAAAAAGAGAGAGAGAAACGTGTCACAGTAGATTGGGTAGAAAGAGGGGAGGAGAGAGGAGGCGGGGGATAGGAAGGGCAGCACAATACAATAGACACTAGTATGGCCCTATGTATAAACGTGACTGTATAACCAATGTGATCCTGCAATCTGTACACGTGGAAAAATAAGATCAAGATTACGTACCCCATTTGAATCAAATGTATAATATGTCAAGATCATTGTAATGTTTTGAGCAACTAATAAAAAAAATTTAAAAAAAAACAGTCACTGTATATTCTGAATGCTTCTGTCTCCATATATTTAGATAATAATTTGTAGCTTTCCATTTGTTTATTTAATTTGTTTTAACTTTTAGTTTAAAGATATTTAATAGACAATTAAAATTGAATATTAGGGGAAAAGAAATATAAATAGCCATTATTACATGCTGTTACAATACTGGGCTTCTATGTAAATGCATAAGACTGCCCATTTTGACTGATACAGTTTGTATATTATGTTGAAATAATTTAAAATGTGCTTTTGCCAGTGTCCACTTTTTTGGTCTGTCTAAATGCTAAGAGAACAAACTTCCCAGTCATCAAAGTAACATTTTTATATTCCTTTACTTTCCTGCCATTTCATTAATGAACCCATCCATGGCCTGCGAAGGAAGGTAGGAGAGACTGCGCACGCAGTTGGGGTGCAGGATTGAGGAATCTTAACATATATGTCACCCTCAATCAATATCCTTACTCCCACCAGACCCCAGACATCATGCTCACCAGGCTTGTGGTACAAATTGGGTGAGGGATGAAAACGTGAGATGTTGTCTTAGTCAGCTTTTTCATTGCTGTCATCGAAAGACCTGACAAGAACAACATAGAGGGCTGGGGATGTGGCTCAAGCGGTAGCGCGCTCGCCTGGCATGCGTGTGGCCCGGTTCGATCCTCAGCACCACATACCAACAAAGATGTTGTGTCCGCCGAGAACTAAAAAATAAATATTAAAATTAAAAAAAAAAGAACAACATAGAGAGGGAAAGTTTATTTTGGCTCATGGTTTCAAAGGACTCACTCAGTCCATAGATGACTGACTCCATAGCTCTGGGCCAAAGATGAGGCATAAGGGTTTGGTGGGGGAAAGACAAGCCGGAAATGGGGAGAGAAAGAAAGAGAGGGGGGATGTAAGGAAAGAGGGAGGAAGGGAAAGTGAACTCTACTCACCAGGGACAAAATATAAACCCCAAAGGCACTCCCCCAGTGACCTATCTCTTCTAGTTACACCCAGTTACCACCCAGTTAATCCGTATCAGTAGATTAATCTGTATCAGTGGATTAATCCATCCATGAGGTTAAGACTCTCACAAACCAATCATTTCACTTCTGAAAATTCTTGCACTGTGTAACACAAGAGCTTTTGGGGGGACACCTCAGTTCTAAACCAAAACGGATGTGGAAGATGAAGGCAAGGAAAACAACTAGCACAAAGGCAATCATAATTTTCATTAGTTGTGTGACTGTGAACTTAGGGTATGATTCTAAGTGCTTGACATTTATGAACTCATTTAATCCCTAAATAACCCTATTAGGTAAAAAACAACTGCATTTTACAGATGAGGCACTGAGATGCTAAGAGTTTTGCCCAAACCTAGAGTTTGGAAATGGCACATCTGGGATCCAAGCAGATCTCAAAGAACATGTTTCAGGAGTTGCGGCTTGAATAAGTAAAAATTTGCATGTAAAACATGAAGCAAAGCCATTTCTTTTGTCTTAGAGCTTTCAGATCAATCAAAAAACTCAAAACCAAAACATATGGTCTCAGTGCAAAGGGAGTCAATCATTATTTAACAAGGAAGGATAAAGAGGACAAAGCCTTAATTCCCCTAAACAGGGTTCATTCGTCTCTTTTTAGAGGCCAGGCAGATGTATGAGTTCAACCATGTCCTTGACCCTTTCCACTCCCTCTGCCTGCCACATTCACTCACAATAAATTCCTTCACTCTGAGGGGCTGGGCTGCTTGCCAGCTTCACATCCAAATTCAGCCAAAGGAAAAGCTCACTGTGTAGAGAGACAGGACTCACTGTTGCTGTTTAGATACATCATTTTATTTCACACTTGTTATTAACAGCTAAATCAGTAACACAGCTTTCCACACCTTGGGGCCTGAAGAAAACATTCAGTTCTGAAGAGCCTCAATTGAACATTTTAGGAATATATTCAAATTGGGTTGGAAATGTGGGTAGAATGGCAAAGTTAACCTCCTTTCCTCAGTGGCTTTCACTAAGAGGACAGAAATCATGAAATTGATCAGAATCTCTTGACAGTCATTTTTCAAAATATAAATATTCCTGTCCAGGGCACTAAGAATCATCTAGATTGATGTACTCTGAAAATATCCCGAGATTTGGGGCAATAAAAACTGTTCTAGAGGAGATCATCCCATTTAGGGTTAGGCAACTGTAACTTGTTTGAATTATGTGTCCATACCTCCTTAGAAAACCACTAATGTAGCCTCACTATATAAAAAGCAACTCAGAATCTCTCTGATGTTTTTACATTATATCCTTACTTCCCTCAGATGTATCTCTTTCTGTTCATTGTGTAATGTGGTGGCCTATTGGAAGGGTACCCCACCAGAGATCAAACTTGTGTTTCCTTTCTTTTCATTATCTTGAGAGCATTCTTTTTTGGAAAGGGTAACTACTTTGGAATCCTTTAGAAAACACTTTTGGAATCACTTTACCAACTTGAGAGTCTCCTGAAGAGCATTTTAAAACCCAGTCTGCTGGGCCCTGTCCCCAGGGTTTCTGATTCAGGAGAGGAAGAGGGAGGAGAAGGGAGAGGGGAGGGACAAAGAGGAGGGGAGGCGGGGAGGAGAGAGGTAGAGAAAGCAAAAGGGAGCTCTGCTCACCAGGGATAAAATAAAATAAAATAGCCCTGGAATTTACATTTCTAACAAGTTCCCAGGCAATGCTACTGCTGATGGTTTAGGGATTACATCTGGAGAACCACTGCTTTTATCCTACTTCCTTGCAAGTGTTGTTGCAACTTTTTCGTCATCATCACCCTATATATTTTGTCACAGTTCATATCCAGAGTGTCCTGGCTTTATGGACTCCTCCTATCTTAACTTCCCCAGGGAACCATTTTTATAATTATGCTCTTGCACACTGGGGTTTCCTGAGCAACTTGCGTATCTTCTAAGCCATTTGCCTTGCCTTGGACATAGAGACTTTGAACAATCATTTTGGTTGAAATGATTTTGCTATTAGCCAGATATTTTGCTTGCAGGAGGGGATGAAAGGTGCAAATAGTGGCCAGAAACTGGAGACTCTCACACCTCAGATCTTGACCTCTGAGTTCTGTTGGTTCCTTTTTATTCTTTACATACAACCCCATATTCTGTTGACTCATTTCCCTACTTTTAACAGGCATAATTTGGGGGCTACAAAGCAAGGAGGCCCTGAGACTCACAAGTAAAGAAACCTTGAGTGGCTAATAATAAACACTTTGAAAAGCAATTTTGAAAAGTATAGATTTTCAAGAACAGGGTGAGTATGGTGGACAGAATTCTAAAGATGTCCTCATCCCAGATTCCTTTTTTCTGGTTATTCAAGCACTAATCTAGATACTACAGTGAAGGGACTCTACAGATTTAATTAGTTACTAATCAATTAACTTTAAAATAAGGAGACGATCCTGAAATTTCTGTGTGGGTCTAATGGAATCAAATGAACTCACAAAAGCAGAAGAGAAGAAAGAAAATTAAGTCAGAGAGATTCAGCACAAGAGGGAAGCAGAAGAGAAATATGATAGAAGGGAAGGCTGGGAAGATTCAGTGTGTGAGAGGTATACACCAGCTCTTGCTGGATTTGAAGAAGAAGGGGACCACAAACCAGGGGATGTGGGCAGCTTCTAGAGCTGGAAAGTGATTCCTGGACAACAATCAGCAATAAAATGGGGATCTCAGTCCTATAACAGCATGGAACTAAATTCTGCTAACAACCTGAATGAGCCCGGAAGGAGACTAACTCCTCGAGCCTCCAGAGAAGTATCCAATCTGACCAATACTTTGATTTTTGCCTCCTGGGACCCAGAACAGAGAAACCTGCTGATCCAGCCCAAACTTTTGACTTACAGAAATGTGAAATAGCAAATTTGTGTTTAAAGCTGCTAATTTTGTGGCAATTTATTAGGATGGCAAAAAAAATGGATATAGGGAATAATAGAAATCAAAAGGAAATATGGGTTTTTAAAACTACTCATATATTTTGAAAAAAAAGGGTAACAAAGTAAATAGAAGAGGAGTGCAGGAGAGAAAAGATTTCTTTCCTTATGCATCATGAGCCTCATGTCTGAGACTCCTATAACCAGGGACACATTAACAAGAGAACAGTATATGCATTTTTTTAAACATAGTTTTTTTTTTTTTTTTTTTTTTTCTGGTGCTGGGGATTGAACCTAGGGCCTTGTGCAAGTCAGGCCAACCATTCTAACACCAAGCTATACTCCCAGCTCTATTTGATGTACTTTATGTGACATGAGAACATTCTGAAATGAATACCCAAGACCCAGGGAAATTGTGTGTATTTTGTTATAAATCTGATGAAAAGGAGATAGTTTGGAAGAAACATGATTAGACAAAATAGGATCAAATAGTCATAAACTGGGGCATGGGGACCTTAACAAGGCCTATTTGTTCAGATACTTCTTGGCATCCCTGTGTCACATTCCTTTCCTCCAGGCACAGGGCAGGACCCTTCTGGAATGAGAGTCTTATGACCTGTTTCAGGCAAAGGTCAGCTAGGTTTTATGGCCCAACTCAGAGGACAATGAGTAAGAGAAATTCTTTCTAGTTTTTGTGGATTGCTTCTTCTGTTTCTTCAAATGCCATGTATCATATTTTGGGGTAACCTGTCCTTGAACTCCATCAGGAACCACAGTATTCATTAAGAAAAGGATGGTTTTGAATATATGTAAAAGGTTCAAAGTGTTTGTTCAAGAGAGAAAAGCATTAAGAATCCTTGTTTTTTAGTTGGGTTTTGAATTAAATTTGTGATTATCTGGCTGCTGCCCTCCTTAACCCCAGTTTACAAAGCTGGATTTTCTCTTGGATGATATCTTGCATTTCTGCTCTTGTCAACCTTCTAGTTCCCATGTTTTCCTGCAGGCGCAGCAACTCTGCTATGCCTTTTTTTTTTTTTTTTTTTGGCTGGGGATTAGAATTCTGCTTTGGAATATCAGAGTTGGATGGACTATAGTCCATCCAAAAGACTGGCCTTCCAGATACCAGTTGCTCTTCTTTACTACTGTTTTTGAGTGAGTATTCTGCTCCTCTCCCAGGACTGACTATATCAGAACTAAACTGGAGAAAACACTACCCTTGAAGGACCAGCTTCTCAACTGTAAAATATTTATTGAACATTTCTTCTTTATACTACGACCACAAACTAATCATCCAGCACTGTGGACAGTGAAGGGGGTGCCGTTAATTATCATACTAGGACCATAGGCTATAACTTAAACTACCCTGGCAAGCCTGTATGAATGTTCACCTTGGCTATATTCCAAGTGGTAATCCAGGGCTTAGCTTAGAGCAGGAAACATCACGAACAGGGCACAAATCAGTGTCTTCCTGGTGCTCATATTCTACTAAGGAAGAGAGGCAATAAGCAAAACAATGAAGAAAATACTATATAATGTCTGATAGTGATAAAGAGCTATGGGAAAAATAGAAAAAGGAAGGAAAAATGTGCATGTGAAGAAGTGCAAATTAAAATGTGCTGGTCAGTTGGGCCTTAACCAAATGTGTACATTCCGTATGATTTCATTTATATGAAATTCTAGAATGAGCAAAACCAATATATAGAGCCAGGCACAGTGTGGCACACCTGAAATCCCAGTGGCTCAGGAGGCTGTGGCAGGAGGATCTCAAGTTTGAGGCCAGCCTCATCAACTTAGTGAGGCCTTTTCTCAAAGTAAAAATAAAAAGGCCAGTGGATATGGATATGGCTCAGTGGTGAAGCACCCCTGTGTTCAATCCATAGTACCAAAAAAAAAAAAAAAAAAAAAGAGAGAGAGAGAGAGAGAGAGAAAACCTCAGTGAGAAGGTGACTATTTTGGTTTTATTGGAGATGGGGTCTTGCCCACGCTGGCCTTGAACTCCTAGTTTCAAGCAGTTTTCCTGCCTCAGCCTCCTGAATTGCTGGGACTATAGACATACACTATCATGCCTACTAAAAGTTGATATCTGTGCAGGGACTTGTAGAGGGTTGTGTAGAGCAACATAAGGAAATCTGGGGGAAGAGAGTTCCAGTCAGAGAGAGAAAATGCAAAGGGTCTGAGGAGGCAGTGTTTGTGATGTTCTAGGTAAGAGGAGGACACGGGTCAGATCAAGGAAGGCTTGCATTGTGAAGATTTTACCTTTACTTCCAGAGAAATGAGAACCCAAGGGAGGGTGTGAATTATTAGAGTGGTATTGATCTGATTCCAATTTCAACAAGATTCCTGTAGTTGTGATGTTCAGAATGTGGGGCCCTAGTAGAAACACGAAGACAGGCCATTTGGTGAACCTTGTGCCCATCGAAGGCCCCCTCCTGCCAGTCTAAAATGTTGTGAATAGACAGTTAGAGCTTGATGATGATTACCAAGGGCCAAAATGAGATAGGAAGCAAAGTTACAAATATTTGTATTATAAATGAAGGGCAAAATAGACCACATTTTCTACTATATCTGATCCTTGTAGGGGATCATGATATTGTGAGATAAGAAGGAACATATATTTGGTCTGAGCCCCAGTTCCTGGCACAGAGCTCCTAAAATCCTTGTTATTTCCAGACTGATAAGGGTGCTAGATACACATTCTGATATTCGGCCTTTGATGCTAGTTCCTTGACACAGAACTCCTAATCCCTTGGAATTTCCTGGGTCATAGGAGTAGCTATTGGGATAATGATATGAGTCTCTGTGGGCTCCTGGGTGGGGACTGGTCACCAGAAAGACCAAGCCCATGATTAAAAGCTTAGAATTTTCAGCCTCAACCGCCCCCATCCCATGCCGCCCTGCACGTCCTCCAGGGAGGAGAGAGGGGCTAAAGACAAAGTTAATGATTGATATGTCCACATGATGAGGCCTCCATACAAATCCTTGAACTATAGAGTTTGGAGAATTTTAGGTTGCTCAACACATGAAGGTACTGGGAGGGGACTACATGGAAGAGGGCACGAAAGCTCCATGCCCCCTCCTTCATACTTTGTCGTATGTATCACTTCTTCTGACTCTTCATCTGTAGCCTTTAGAGAATTCTTTATAATGAACCAGCAAATATAAGAGTCTTCACAGATTCTGAGCCAATCTAGCAATTGATTAAACCTGAGAAAGGAGTTGTGGAAGCGGGGCTTGATGGTGTATGCCTATAATCCTAGCAACTCAGGAAACTGAAGCAGGAGGATCACAAGTTCAAGGCCAGCCTGGGCAACTTAGGGCAATCCTGTCTCAAAAATAAAAATTAAAAATAAATAAAAAATAAAAAGGGCTGGGGATGTAGCTCAGTGGTAAAGTACCCCTGGGTTTAATCCCTAGTATCAAAAAAGAAAAAGAAAAAGAAATAAGTACAGGGTTGGGATATAGCTCAGTGGCAGAGTGCTTGCCCAGAATGCATGAGGACCTGGGTTCCATCTCCATTAAAAGAAATAAATTGAGAAAGGGGTTGTAGGAATCTCCAGTTTGTAGCCAAGTTGGACAGAAGTTGTGGGTAGACCGGGAATTCTCCACTTGAGATTGGCATCTGTGAAACAGGGAGGAAAAACTGTGGAACTGAGCACCTTAACCTATGGGATCTGAATGCTATCTCCAGGGAGTGTCAGAATTGAGTTAAACTGTAGGACACTCCCCCATGGTCTGAAGAATTGGCTAGTATGGGAAAACCCCCATATGTCTGGGGTCATAGATATGTTCTATATTGACTATAGTATCACAAGTGAAGTGTTCTGAAGTATTGAAGTTGTTTAGAGTATAGTAAAATAATATAGCTTTTTCCCCTTATTACACAGGGATACTTGCTCTTAAAATTTCCACAGAGCAGCTATGTAAAATATGTAAATGCCCCAGCGTACCTGCTAAGCCAAGCATCGTGCTTGAATCTCTCTGTTTCAACAAAACGATTTTGTTTGAACCTTTCACATAGTGGCAGAAGTTGCCTGTCATCCAACCTTTCACACAATGGCAGAAGTTGCTCGAAATAGCGGGCAGCCAAGTGAAAACACAAGGGACTTAGATGATAATTTTAACTTACTTTGCCAAAGACCAGAAGGAAGACTTTTCCTGAAGTGTGAACATCTGAGATGTGAGATAAATTAACATCTGTAAAGCTCATTGATATTTTCTCTCATACAGAGCTGGAAACATAAGCCCTTGATGCTACTGTATCATGAAAATGTGGAAAAGTGATCCTCACTTGTCATTCTGGAAAAACGTCGAAACAATCCAGGCAAAGAAGAAGTTAATAAATAACCCTTTTAAATGTCTGGTTTGTGTCCAATGCTCACCGTATTCAATGTTTTCTGCTGTACTCGTTTTTCCTCATTGTTCTAAATACTGGCCAACATAGCACACCCAGGTTTCCTAATCTAAGAGCTATGCTTATGAGCAGCTTCATTTGAAAGGCAACTTTTGCCTTTGTCATACAATCATTCAACTGTGAAAATCCTCCTGCCATTTACTGTAGTCTGAACGTGCAACCACTGACTACAGCTGAACACTACAGTATTTCCCCAGGGCTTTCCAATGGAAGATTTGCATTTTTTTCACATGTTCACATTGATGGGCCCAGACTATCATATTAACCTAAAATTCCTTCAAGCCATAGTGAAATGTTCTCTTTACGACCTACGAGAAATTGTTTTCACTGTGGTTTAAAAAATTTAGATTCAATGATTTACATAGAAATAATTCAGATTTTGATATAAAGTTTCATTCATATAACATGTATTTATTGTATACTTTTTTCTTTTTAAAAAATATATATTGCTTTTTAGTTGTAGATGACACAATAACTTTTATTTATTTATGTGGTGCTGAGGATCAAACCCAGTGCCTCACACATGCTAGGCAAGCGCTCTACCACTGAGCCACAGTCTCAGTCCTATTGTATATATTTTACTGGGGGTGGGTGGGTAGAAAATAAACTCAAAGCACAATAACATGATTTTATATATATAAATTATTATATATATAATAAATTAAAATTAAATTAAATATATTATATATATATATTTTTTTTAAATTTTTTTTTAGTACCAGAGATTGAGCCCAGGGGTGCTTTACCACTGAGCGACATCCACAGCTATTTTATTTAGAGACAGGGTCTTTCACACAGTGGCAGAATTTGCTTAGGGCCTCGCTAAGTTGCTAAGGCTGGCTTTGAATTCAAGATCCTCCTGCCTGTGCCTCCCAAACTGCTGGGATTTCAGGCATGCACCACTATGCCCAGTGACATGGTTATATATTAACAGCATCTATCTATCCATCCTTCTATCTATTCATTTATCTACCTTAGGGTTGTGAAAAATGCTATATAGTAAATAGAGAATTAAAGCAGAATAACAAGTTTGAGGATGCTGGGCACTATAGCACATGCTTTTAATCCCAGCAACTCAGGTGGCTGAGGCAGGAGGATCACAGATTCAAGGCCAGCCTCAGCAACTTAGCAAAACCCTGTCTCAAAATAAAAAATAAAAAGGTTTGGGAATATAGCTCCATGGTAAAGCACTCCTGGGTTCAATCCTCAGTAACCTCCCCTCCCACATGCATACATGCTACATCTTCAAAAAGAATAGTCTGGAAGGACCTTTTGAGGAAGGTAAATTTTGGAAAACATCTTTAAAAATGGGATGATGCAGATGTCTAGAGAATGAGCACTCCAAACAGATGGATTCACCAGTGAAGAGGCCAGGAATTGTCTGAGGGAGAGTAGGGGGATCAGCAGGCCTGGGGCCAAGCACATACATATGGGAGAAGTGGGGACACATCTTTGGTACAGATGTCAGAATAGGGACCCATTCAGGTTCATAGGACCTAAGTCATAAAATTTCAGGCTTCTCTTTATGGGAAAGAATATTTACAAATACAAACTTAGATATAAATATGGACATTTAATTAGAACATTTAATTAGATATAAATATGAACATTTAATTAGAAATTATAGAAAATCACAAACTTTATAAAAGTTGACAAATATCACAAACATCAAAAGTGTTTAACTGGATTTTTATGTGTGTTCTTTTTAAAAATGTTTATCTTTTAGTTACAGGTGGACACAATAACTTTATTTTATTTTTATGTGGTGCTGAGGATTGAACCCAGTGCCTCACACATGCCAGGCAAGCGCTCTGCCTCTGAGCCCCAGCCCCAGCCCTTATGTGTGTTCTTGATAGAAGAGAACTTCTGTTCAGGCAAACTTTGATATGACCCAAACCACTGCTTATAATTTTATATGTCTGGGGATTAGAAGATTTCTCCACAGTCTAGCTTCTGGTGCCATTCACTTTAATGACTGCTTCTCTGCCTCTACCTACATAGTTTCAGGACCTAGAGCCAATAATCCATGTTCTAATCACTGAACACTGTCTGACCTTGAGTCCTTGTGTCCTAACTTCAGGTGAGTCAGCACAGGGAAAGAGAATTCCTGGAAGGCATTCCTCATACTGGAAAAGTTAGAAGTGGCTCACCTCTATACAGGACTGTGGGGAACATAAACACATCTCAGAAATCCAAACTAAATATATGCTTGTGGATAGATTCCAAATACTCCCCTGGAGATTCAAATGACAAAACCCTTCAAGGACAAAGACGTAGTTGTTGAGGGGAGGAGGCAGAGAGTGCACGTAGCACCTGGTAGGAGATAGTAGGGACTTTGGCAAGTGCAACAGGGAAGCTTGAAGGATTTGGAGTACAAAAGTCATATGATTGGATTTATTGAATTTTCTGTTCCAAGAAATTTTCCTACATTTTACATGTTTTAAATCAGAGTTATTAGGATTATCTTCATAGAAACTGTCTTACAATAGTCAATTGCCAAAGTTTAGACATGGGGTTGTTGCCTGGGTGTAGAGGAACTCGTTAGGGAAGTGTTTTTTATTTTTGTTTTTTCTTGTTTTGGCACTGGCAATTGAAATCAGGGAGGCTCTACCACTGAACTACATCCCAATCCTTTTTATTTTTTTAATTTTGAAATAGGATCTCATTAAGTTGCCAAGGATGGCCTTATTTTCTTCCCTTTGGTTGAGTTCTGTGAATTATCATTACTGCCCATGTTCATTTTAAGTGTTTTTTAGAAAATGTTTTCCAAAAATTATACAATGATTTGGTATTGAAAGTTAAAGTGAAACAGAAAATCAGAGAAACAAAATAATAGGGTATACATTTGATAATCATGAAATGAATGTTCATTGTTGGAGGACTGATGGAAAATCTGTAAAGCAACAATGAAGTAAGTGCCTTAAAAGACAAAAGAAATGAAACTCAGGAGCAGATGGACTTGTGTTTTCTTTTGTTCCTCATATACATGTGGAAGGATTGCCTAAAATTACATCAGGAGATACAAATGGACACAGTAAAAAATGTCAAATATCTTGGTATCGATGATAGTATTTCCAAAGTGGGCAGATTCTGGTATAATTACACGATACTTTGCACAAGATTGTTATTGATACCAGGCTTCATAATTTAGTTCATGGCAATGTCACTTAGGTATACTAAGACATTCTTAGTATGGTATTTTAGGTTCAGTAACATATGGTTCATCTAACAAGATTGCTGTTAGTGGTGGGTTGAAAATAGACCCTAAGAGTGAAGCCAGATTTAAAATTAGGTAGTCAGTGTAGTTAGGTAAATCGGGTCTAACATCGAGTGAAATCTAAAATGGAGGCCATGCTGAGAATGACTCAGGGAATACACAGGACGACTCATGAAATGTTAATGAAGTCCCGAAAAGGCCCTAGGCTAAAGTCCACCTCAAAGAAGTGTTAATGAACAGCCCCCAACAGATTTGGAGATAGCCCATCCCAGAGAAGTGATAAGCCCATCCCAAAAGTCCTTCCTGCCCATTTGGCCCACCTGTGTCCCACCCCTCGGGCCTTCCAACCTACATTCCATCACCAAACCTATAAAAAGGGAAACACATTTGCCCGCCAACTGGATTCCACCTCTTGGGTCCCCTTCTTCCTGTGGGAGAAGTCTTTTCTGCTGTCCTTTAATAAACTTCTAATCTCTACTCTGACCTTGCCTCGGCGTGTGCTTTTCTGGTGTTATTCTTCAACATCGGGGGAGCAAGAACTGGTCACCGGCCAACAGCGGTAACAAGAGGACAAGGATAGAAGAAGGGAGGCTATTTCACAGATGATTACAGTGATAGAGACAACTTGGAGCAGGCAGTAACTGTGTAAGTGTTCAGACATGGTCAGGTCGTGGATATATTCTGAAAGTAAAGGAAATAGGATTGGATAAAAGATATGAAGAAAGAAACAGGAGAAGGACTACTTCAAGGCTTTTGACTTGAGCAAATGGAAGAACAACAGTGCCATCAGCTGAGATGGGTAAATGGGACATGGTGGAAGAAATTTGGGGGACAGCATAGGAATTTTACTTTTATGCAAGTTATGCTTGGATATTTGTTTATTTAAAAATATATTTTAGTTGTCAATGGACCTTTATTTTATTTATTTATATGTGGTGCTGAGAATCAAACCCAGTGCCTCACACATGCTATGCAAGTGCTCTACCACTGAACCACAACCCCAGCCCTGCTTGGATACGTATTAAAAGAGAATCAGAGATATGAAAAATTGTGCTCTATATGTGTAATATGAATTGTAATGCATTCTGCTGTCATATATGACAAATTAGAATTTAAAAAACCCTAAAAAAAAGAAGGCAGAACATATGGGTTTAGATGCTGACAGGTGTGTAAATGAAGTGGTAGAGTCTGTGAAGTCCTCCTCAGATTATTAAGGCTTTTTCAGTATAATAGGAAATGGGACACTGGCTTGCAGCAGGGATGGAGAGGGGCTGTTAGAAGTTGAAAGAGAGATGATAAGACATAAGATAGTCATCTAGTAACTTGCTACTCAAGAGGCAGCAATGTCAGAATCACCTGGAAGTTTGCTAGAAGGCAGGTTCTCAAGACTCTGCAGCAGCATCAGAAACTATAGTTATCAAGATTCTCGGGTGGCCAGGCATGGTGGCACGAGCCTGTAATCCTAGTGATTTGGGAGACAGAGGCAGGAGGATAGAGTTCAAAGCCAGCCTCAGCAATAGCGAGGAGCTAAGCAACTCAGTGAGGCTCTGTCTCTAAATAAAATACAAAAAAGGGCTAGGGATGTGGCCACAGTCCGTGGTTAAGTGCCTCTGGGTTCAATCCCTAATACCCCCCCCCCCACACACACAAAGATCCACAGGTGATATATTTATCAAGGTACCCAGGTGATTTATTAGCACATTAAAGTTGGATACACATTTTAGGGAGATCAGAAAAGAATAAAATAATATACATATATTTTTGGTACTGGAGATTGAACCCAGGGGCACTTTACTACTGAGCCACATCCCCAGCCTTTACATTTTTTTAAAAATTTGAGACAGGGTCTTACTAAGTTGATTAGGGCCTTGCTGATTTGCCCCAAGGCTGGCCTTGAACTCATGATCCTCTTGCCTCAGCCTCCGGTGTTGCTGGGATAACAGGCGTGTGCCACTGTGCCTGGCCAGAAAAGAATAATCTGATGGCACTGCTGTACTAAGGGCCCATTTGAGGTTTGTAGTGTGAATTTAAAGAGAGTATTTTTTTTCCAGTCAAATGCAGTAGCAGGACACAGCTGGATGTGACTAGAGTTGTGATTGTTTTAAGGAAGTAAGTGTGAAGCCAAACGAATCAAGGAAGTTGAGAGTATATGTAGTATATATAAATAAATGTATATATATACACATACTGGGGAAGTAACAGTGGTCCACTTCACCTTTTGAATATAGTTCTGAGGCTTGTTTTCAAAAGGGACAAGATTTCCTTTTCCTTTTCTCCCTCTCCCCTCCCTAACCTGGGGGCAGAAAACAAGATTATCTTGATTATCTGTGTTCTACAGGAACATCTTGTCTGCCAGAGGATGTAGGAAGTGAATATCTCCCAAATTAACAAGTGAATCCTAACACACTACCAGGACACCCTGGGGCCTGGTCCAGGCACACCAGGAATGTAGCCTTTGAATAGCTCCTTTAGAACTGCCCCCACTTCCTCTTGATGGGCAGAATCACAGCCTTTGGGACAGGAGTTCCCAGGGTTTCTCTTTTGCTAGCAAAACAATAAAAATTCTTTTCCCTTAAAACTGTTGTTATGCTTGAATTCGGGACCCCCAAAAGACCACCAGAGACCAAGACTGATGTAAGCAGCAAAGAGGTGTTTATTGCGAGCTAGCTCAGTCCTCCGCGCACACACACAGCAACTGGTGACCCTGAGAGGCCCGGACCCCAGGGTTTGCAGCAGTTTTATACACTCTTTGGGAAAGGCAGGGACTTCACATACATCATAGCATCTCTTAGCAAATCATCACACACCGCGGGAAAATCATAAAGCAACTCTAAAACATGATTAGCACATTCACTGGAGGGAACAAGTTGGGTAGGGGTGATTGGTTACTATAAGAGGGGGATTCATTTGAACTGATTGGGTTAAGCCAAGAGGGGTGTACATGCTGAACTACATGGTTTCCCAACACGTTATCACCACCATAAACTACTGGGAGGGTCATCTGGCATCCCAGGTATTTCCCGGTCTCATGCTGATTGGTGGCTGCTAAGGGGTTACTATGGGTCTCCACCTAGCCTGACTGAGTCAGGGACACCTGGCGCAGCAGATCTCTCCTGTTATTTGTAGATAAACCACTTAGCAGGGTGAGAATGTGCCTAGGAGTGCTCTGTGGGTCTTTCCAAAGACAAAGGTGATGTCTTTTCCTTGGACAGGCTTTGCTCTGAGGTAGAGTCTGGTTTTTCATTCCCCCCTTTGTCTGGAAATTTGGGAACCAATCATGGTTCCCTCAGTTGAGGGCCTATTTGGGCAGGCTCTACATCTCGGTAAACAGTAATCCTCAGGGGACAGTCTTCAACTTCCCAGACTCACTCAAAATTTGCCTCCTAGATCCAACCTGACTCGATTTACCTATCTACACTGTCTATCTATTTCTGGCTTCATTCCCCCCTAATTTTAGGAACTCTTTATTGCTGTAAGGAGAAGGGGTGATGGATCATTCTGGCTGCTTCAGAGCTGAAATGGGGTGTTGAATGTGAGGGGGTTCGACGACATGGGGGGTGACGTGGGGGACATGAGTTCCCTTTTAGAAGTCAGTTCCATTTGAAGTCTGGTTGGGGAAAAACAGGTTGTCATCTGGGGATGGGTGCTTCTATGAGAGAAACAAAAACCATGAGTACTGAATAAATGTTGCAGCAGCTGGAACATGTCACTGTATAGAAGTTCCCTCCCCAGGCTTTAACATCCCCAGTTATCAGGACTGTAAACATAACATTTAACTTAGTGTTACAGATGTCCTTCCCCATAAGATACAGTTTAATAATTTAATGTCATCTGATCTTGCAAAATCCTTTTACTAGTATGACCTCTGGAAACCTTTAATTCTGTTACTTAGGGCTGGATAATCATACTAGCAAACACCAAGCCTACTTGTTTAAGTTAGGAATATCAGTAGGCCTCAAACTAAAAACTACTCTGGCAGTTTCTCTTGATAGTTTCTTTTGATAGTTATCAGGCATTTCTGCCTAAGAATCTCTTTTGTAGCAACTCCAGTTTACTTATTATTGGGGGCTAATACAAGGTGTATACCTTAAGTTACATTTTTAAATTATTATTATTATTATTATTATTATTATTATTATTAAAAATGCCCCCAAATAACTGTGTTTTGGTTTTAACTGTCTTTGCTAAGTGTTTAAGATGAAGCAGTCAAACTGATTTTTGTTTCTATCTATTGTTAACAGTCAGCTGAATTTCCATTGGAATCCTGGGGGAACTTTACAGCAGCTTCTCAGTTCTGCTATTGCCATTTGCTCTAGGATGGATCCAGGTTTTGCTTGACCATGTGGCTTCCCTTGGAAGCATCAGGGATGTCTCCCTTCTCCGGTGACCCTCATCTTCATAGCAAATGCACTGATTGGCTTTCTGTTCTGCAGTGGTCTCATTAATCTCCCTGATCCGGATGTTATGTGGCCAAGAGTTACAAAGCTCTTTAGAGAAGTTCCCTGTACCCTGGATTCAGACTGACTCTGAGGGCAAGAGCCAAATATTGGTTTTCTTGGCCCTTTTAATTTAACTTTAATTTTAAAACTTAATTTTAAACATCCAGCAAATAAATTTCAACAGCCTTATATTAAGAGTACTGGGCTTTAATGTCTATCTCTCTATCCTGTAGGTGATAACTCATTATCTTAAATCAACCCAGGTTGTGTGTTCTTAAAGCAGTACCTCTGCAAAACATTAACAGGCCATAATTAAACCATTTATAAGAAAACTACAAAACAAAATTAACAAGATTAAAAACATATTTAGTTTGTGTAATAGCTACCTTGAAATTCGGCAGAGTTATACATTATATCCCCTGTTTGAGATCCTAGTAATCTTGACAAAAACCAACTTTTGGACACAACCTTAAATGTACTGAAATCTGGCCTACTTCTTTCATAGTCATTTTTACATGTTGTTAGATGGGACACAGAGCCTTATCTCAGGTAAGGCAGGGCTCTTCATAAATCTTAAGTGCTGTAGTTCTGAAGCTGATCTTTGCTTTTTAAACATCATTTTACAAAGCCTACATAAATTGTTGCTCAAGTTCACATGAATATTAGCTAACACAATATAATATCACATCTAAAACATGAATTAAAGAAAGGCTGAAAGCTTTTAACCTTTTGTAGAAAAGTAGCAAAGTACTTTTGTGTTTTGCAATATTAACCTTTACACAGATTAGGCTCTCATTAACTTAAAAATACATTTAAATTGTACCTCAGTATAAAAAGTAACATAAAACTTTACATATCTTATTGATAACAGGCCCAGTTATAGAACATCAAATGATATAAATAAATCTCCAATATGTCTTTTTTTAAGCCTAAAATTACCATACAACTTTAGAACACCAGCTTGATATAATGCTCTTTTAAAGATTCTATCTTACAGACTTGTATACCTGGAAGATATGAACACATTAATAGTACCACAATTACATTGATGTTTTTATATTAACCAAGTTTAGCTTTTAGAGAAATAACAGCACAATTCTCCAAAACAACAGTTCTTGTTTAACCAGCTGTTTATTTTCTTTAAGATTACTTGCTCAAAAATTTACATATATAACTAACTTACAGAGACCTTCTTTATCACTTACTTAAACCCTCTTATTTACTTAATCACATAGACTCTCTTATCCAGAAACACATTTTCCCTCTATTAAATTCATACCTAGAACCTTCTAATTTCTCTTTTCCATATGTTAACCTCCTTTTCTGTTCACAATTTGAAACAATCCATGTAAATTTCTGAATTTATGCAGATTATTTCATAGACATCAACATTTTATTAGTTTTTTTTGATCACCTAGGAAAAATTTATAAGCTTAATTTTAAAGACATCTTTACTTTCATCTGTTTACCCAATTTAAATTGAACCATTTAAATCACGGGAATCAAAGATATTTGGATCCATTTTTTTTAATTTCATGAGGATTCTCATATATCTACCAATTGTCATATATGTGCATGATATATGGACATACACACATACAGACAATTGTGCATGATATATGGACATACACACATACAGACATACAACACATAAACAAAAGTGTGCACACATAACACAATAGTAAAGGCCTTGTAGCTTTTCTCAGGTGAAATCTCCATTGCAATGTTTAAAAAACTCCGCAGTTGATAAAAATTAGAACTGATCAGAAAAACATTAACCTAGGTCTGTAGGATCAAAATCATGAGCTAAAAAAATAATACAGAATCTAAGAAAAACCAAGGGTCCTAGAAAAAATGATTGGCCAGTAATTAGTAAATACCATACAATTTACTTTTTGGTTTAGTCTAGTTTGAGTTCAGGTAAAAGACACCTGTACTCTCTTTTTTTTCCCCTTGGGCCTCAGATCAGTCTCCTACTGAGCTCCCAGGCTTCTTCTATTTGCATTTCAACTTAAATCCTGGCTGAGGTCTGGAAGGAGCAGGGAAAACTACTATTCTGAGCAGAAGCCTCATGCCTAAGGCATTTTAACCTTAAGTCATAATTTTCAGGTTTGGATGTTGAAAATTGTGATACAAGTTTAAGATACAATTCACAAAATTTCATACCTTTATATCTTCCTACACTAGAAAAACTTGCTCACACAAAACTGAAAATAAGATCTTACTTAATAATATAAAAGCTACCATCAGAAGAAATCCCTTCAGGATCATTAAGCTACTTCCTTTGTTCTGAAGTTCCTAAAGTAGTATTAAGCCACATTAAATCACCTGAAAAAAATTTCAAAAGAGAACCACACACTACCATGTATATCCAAAATTAAGCTTTAAAAATTCCCAAGACTGTTGCTATTCAATGTCATTTCAATAAGCCAGACCAACGTTCCAATCCAACACTTTCCTTTCCTAAACCCTACACACTGAGGGGAACAGATACTATTGTAGGGACAAAAGAGGCAAGGCACCGAAGATAGCAGGAAACAGTTTTATTTGGCTGCAGCCAGGTTCAGAGGGCACAGTTTTTGCTATAATCAATTAATCCCCTGAACCCCGAGTTCAGGTAGTTTCAGAGTTTTATACCCAGTATGTAAGGGGAGAGGCTCAGAAGTTCACAGTCTGCAGAAGTTCACATAAAGCATCTTTTTCTCTCACTGTTCTGGGCACGTTAACCCTTCAAGGACAACACCTGAGAAGGACAGAGCTTCTTCTCCCCTTTCTTTCCTCCCCCTGCCAGCTGTTACCATGGAGGCCAGTTGGTAATTTTTCTTAAAAATGTACACATCTCTGTGAAAACCCAGCTCAAGGCTAGAGGCCTTGTTTGCACATTTATACAAAGTACTATACTGGATGTTTGTGAAAAACTAGTAAGGGGGTGTTCAGCACCTGGAGTGCTGGTATCTTCCTGGCCAGTGACCAAGTAAAACAGGGAAACATAAAAATAGGAAGTTTATCTACATTAGACTCTTTCACAGAGACTCTTTTCCTGAAACAGTCCTAAAATCAGCCATGGTGAAGAGGGCTTTTCTGTAGAGAAAGGGGGTGCACTTCAATACCATACCATGATTTACTATCCTTGCCTAAATTAAGGATAGTAGATTTCACTGGTACACCTAGTGAAATCTTCCCAGGCTACCCAATTCAAAAATTGGTGAAAAAATAAAACTAAATGATTGGGAGTTACTTGCAAACTTGGAAGTAGATACTGAGTTTTCCATTCTAAGTATTTAAGTTCTCTGGCATGAATTTTCTGAAATCATAAACAAAACAATTACCTAAACCACAACTTTTAACTGCAAGATTGTGCAATGCTTCAAAAACCCATTCAGATACCAGATTGTTACAATAAAACATCATCTTTTAGACACACATTCAGCCAAGATCATTCCCAAGAAATAATCTATAATATTAACACATTACTGCATTCAGTGTCCCTTTCTTTCTTTCTTTCTTTTTTTTTAGACAGAGGTGGAGTAAGCCTTACAGTGCAGGGAAGGAAGAAAGGAGTTCCCCAAAGCAAAATGGCTTCGGCAGCTGCTGGGAGTTCCTAAGTCCTTCCTTTTACTTACAGGATTAGTTCCTCTGGTTTGGTCCAACCCCAGGCACCAGGCACTCTCCATATCTCCTAACTTTTCAGTAGTCAGCTCCCAAAAAGTTCATCTTACATCCTCGGCATGCAGTTGTTTGGAAAGCAGAGGGGAGGCTCCTCTAGAGTCCCCTCTGGGGTGTCAAAATTTGTAACTGAAAGTTCGGTTCCCATCCCCGAAGCCAATTAATGACAATTTAATAATGAGGACAGGGTTTTGAGAAAAAAAAAGTGAGATATCAAAGTTCTTAGATCCCCAGCAGGCATTTCCCTCTGCAGTGGGTGCACTCAAGTCAGCCAACTATGGGAAGAAAAGAAAATGTTGCTTCCATAATCCCATTTAACAAAGGGGAGTAAAGTTTATCAAAGCTGGTTTTTGAATTGGCATCTAGAAAAAGAACTGAGCTTTCAGTTATAGGGATACACAAATATTTTATACTAAAAAATTTTTAAAAAATTTACTGATAGTGCACTTGACGGCACTCTCAGATAGCACTGGATTACATGACATTAACTAAAGCATTTCTTCGCCCAGAGCATATTTGGTTTTAACAGGGTTGCCTGAAGGTCAATATATTTCTAAGTTGTAGTGCACGACTTTTTTGTGGACTAATCTGAGAGGGCTAATCTATGATCTTTGGGTAAACTGAAACTAAGGAATTTCTTGGTGTCCTCTGAAATCACATCCAAAATTAAATCACATCCTTTAATTTTGGTGTTTGTCACAAAATCCTTAAAGACTGATTTTGGAGTGGGAAAATTCAAGAGTGAATATTACCAATATAAAAGGATTTGTCTCCAAATTTAGAGCCCATGTGCATGAGGAAGTGTGACAAAATGAGCCTACAGTGTTTGTGAGCATTCCTGTGGTACCTGTACCTATGGTAACAGAATAAAATTCAGAAACAATAGGTCAACATTACTCTTGTTTTACTTTGGCTATTCATTCAGAAGAGTCTAAGACACATACATAATAGAAAATGTCCAAATGAGTAACACCACAGGGCTAAGGATTTTTGGAGTATATAATCTATAGATATTCAGACTCAAAATCTCATCCAGTCTAGAGATACATGTTCTTGCAGCAGTGTGAATACTTCCAGCATTGAGGAACACTTTCCTGCCCTAGTCAGCTAATTCCATCGCTGGCCTTTCTATTTGCTCTTTATATTGACTCTGTATCTGTTTCTCGAAAGCTGCCAACATTGGTTCCAAATTGTCAAATGGAACAAAAGAGAATAACCATGATTCATTGACCAATTTTCAAAACCTCTTTTTAAAAATGTTAAGACAGCTTACATTAAAGTCAGCCTAGTGACCTACATTGCCCACTTTATTTCTCTTATTTATTCATATCTGTATAAGAATAGGGACCTCAGAAATACATTCATTTGTCTGAAGATGTTTGACAATTTCAGAATATCAGGGGAGCTCAAACTCCATTGATCTAAGCTAGACACCCCCATTAATTTAGAATAAGATTCCATAGTTTTCTGATGGCTCAGTTAACACTGTTAATTGATATTGAGCAACAAATCCCTTGGGTATTTTTCACATTAATTGCTGTCAAGCTGGATCTCCCACATCCAGTAATAGTAATCAATCTTTTGGACTTTAATGCAAGGCTCTTGTTTTCCCTTAATAGGCTTCACCTTGTTGGTTTCATCTCATCATTCTATCCCACTGGGTTCCTTAATAATTTTGATTCCTTTTTCTGAGGTCTCAGCCAAGGCTCCTGTGCAGAAAAGAGTTAACATAGCAGATCTAAGACTGTTGTCCTTAGAACATCCTATTTGCAAACGTGGCTCTTGGCTGGTTCCTGTGAGCTGGGATTTAGGGAGGGTTCTTTTTTTTTTTTTTTTGGTACTGGTAACTGAACCCAGAGGTACTACTTAACCACTGAGCCACATCCCCAGCCTTTTAAAATTTTTATTTAGAGACAGGATCTCTCGCTGATTTGCTTAGGGCCTCACTAAGTTGCTGAGGCTGGCTTTGAACTTGCAATCCTCCTGTCTCAGCCTTTGAGCCACTGGGATTATAGGTGTGTGCACTGCACTTGGCTAGGGAGGGTTTTAATATTCCTTAATTGATAAAGGTGTTCACTGTCCTTAGACTGACTGTACAAACAATGTGGAAGCCTGCTATCTGGCCTTTTGGTACAGGATAGATTGAAGGTACCTATGCTACCAACTTTGGTAAAAACCATAAATGGAGACTCAACTGGCTTTTCTGGGACAGAAACTCTGTAGACATATTGTTGCATTTTTGTTGCTGGGGAAGGATCCTCTGTATGACTTCTCATGGGAGACAGAGCCTAAGAAGGCATGCAAATAGATTCTTCCACACTCCACCTGTGTCTTTTGCACTTATAATTTGGATGTGTATCCTTATTATTTAGTTGTAATGAATCTTAACCCTGAGTAAGTACATGTTGAGTTTGATGAGTCCTTTTCTAGGAATCTCTTAAAGATGGCATGGAATTAGGGACCCAGGACTTACTACCTCATTCAAACTACCTGCAGGGCTGGGGTTGTAGCTCAGTGGCAGAATGCTTGCCTCTCATGCATGGGACACTGGGTTCGATTCTCAGCACCACATCAAAATAAATAAATAAATAAATAAATAAATAAATAAATAAATAAGATATATTAAAAAAAAAAAAAAACTACCTACAGATTTAAATTGCCTGACTGCAACTATCAAGCAGGGTTGGGAGTTCAAGGATGACTATGATAGTCCAAACTTTATAAGCTTAAGTCTATGTCTTCATTTGTGTAGTGTGACTAGTGATGAAAATTAATTGATGGTTTCCACTATCCATTAAAGCAGTGCTCTTCTTTATGTGTTCTGACAGCTCTCATTCCACAGATTCTCCTTGAAAAAATGGGACTAAAGTCAAGTATTTTGTGCAAATCTCATTACAGAAAGTACCCCTTATACATTTTCAGTATCCCAGAGCAGAGTCCATAACTGACACACTTCCTGAGCAAAGAAAGTGTAGCTTCTCTTTCCTTGTACAGTGATGGAGCCAAGTGACTATGGGCTGAAACCCCTGAAACCTTGAGCAAAAATAAATCTTTCCTCCTTAAGTTGTTTTTCTCATGTATTTTGTCACAGTAATGGAAAGCTGACTAAAACAACCCCCACTCACATGTATTTAATTGTAACATTTTGCCACACTTGCTCTAGTACATTTTCTTTTTAAAAGAAATCAAATATTTAGGGAATAAGAACTTTTTTGTATGCTTCCTCAATGGTATCATCCAAGCCCCTTACTCCTAAGAGGTAATAAAATGTTTTGGGTGCAGTTTATGTTTCTTGTCTGTGTTTTTACACTTTTACAATCCATTTATGTGGAGTTAAGTTTTGAGTTATTTAATCTTTATAAATATGCTGTCTTGTGTTATAATGTGTATGTTAGTAAGTTTTTCATCACTGTGACTAAACTACCTGACAATAACAAATTATAAGAGGAAAAGCTTATTTTGGCTCATAGTTTCACAGGTTCAGTCCATGGTTGACTGATTCCATACCTCTGTGCCCAAGGTAAAGCAGAACATCATGGTGAAGGCCAACAGTGGAGGAAAACTCACCTCAGAGTGTTGGAAAGCAGAGCAGAAAGATTTGAAAAACTTGCAGTTTGGTTATAAAAGGTGTAAAATTGGAGTTAAGAAAGATGTGGTTGTTGGAGAGATTACAGCCACTAAAGAGTTGCTTCATTATTTGCACAGAGGCAATAGGAAAGATATTTTGAGGGCATCTTAGGAACCAGAAAGACTTCATTGCAGGCTCAGGATGTAGAAGTAAAAATTCCTTTGAGAAGAGACCATGGGGGTCACCCTGCTTGCACAGGGGAACTGGAAGTTGTTTTGCCATGCCTGGCCATCTAGGTACTCAGAGGCCAGTGTGGCTACAGTCCCAGGGCACTCAGCTACTGTTTGAGCTGGAGGCAGACATTGGCATCATTCACATAGTGCTGGTTTTGCAGGAATAAAGTATGGTAGAGTTAGGTGGTCATGGAGACTTCTACCACAATTTCAAAGGAAGATCTTGGAAGCCAGGCAAAGTGTAGTGGGGTTCAAATCCCCACTACACTATGGCTGCCCCTGAGAGGCTGATGTGTGAAACTATGAAGGTGAAGCTGAAGCTGGAATAGAGACTTTAGGAATTAAGGTGTCATTAGCATGGACTATCCACCAAGAAAAGTTGTTGATTATGGAAAAAGCTAGGCTAAGAGAGAGACCTAGAGCACTGTAACTGCAAAGGCTGAAAGGGTGGGGTTGCTCAAGCCCTTTGGAGTTCACATCCCACCAGCCTGTGACCCAGATTTTGGACTCAGAGCTACAGGGCTCATTTGTCCAGCTGGGTTTCAGTCTTGCTTTGGTCTCATCTCTTCTTCTATGCCCTAATCCTCTCTTTGGAATGGGAATGTTTACTTTGCTCCATTGTATATTGGATATATGTAGCTTGCTTTTTTTTTTTTTTAAAGAGAGAGGGAGAGAGAGAGAGAGAGAGAGAGAGAGAGAGAGAGAGAGAGAGAGAGAATTTTTAAATATTTATTATTTATTTTTTTTAGTTTTCGGCAGACACAACATCTTTGTTTGTATGTGGTGCTGTGGTGCTGAGGATTGAACCTGGGCCGCACACATGCCAGGCGAGGGTGCTACTGCTTGAGCCACATCCCCAGCCCCTGTAGCTTGCTTTTGATCATTATAGGGGCTCACAACCAAGAGCTGGTCTTGAGTCTCAGAAATGAATTGGGACTTGGACTTTGGGACAATGCTGAAAGTGTTAAGACTATGGAGACTTTTGAAGATGGACTGGATGCATTTTTCATTGTGACATAGCTTTTGGGGGCCAGGAGTAGAATGTTATCATTTAGAAATGAGGTATCTTAAAAAGCTCCTGTGTTGATGCAGGGATATTCAGAGGTAAAATGATTAGATTATAAGAGCTATACTTTAATCAGTTCATCCTAGTTTGAATGGACTAACTGGATGGTAACTGTAGGCAGGTGGGGCATGGCTGAGATGTGCTCTTGAAGGGCTCATGTTCCCTGAAAGCCCTTTCTCCTCTATTTCTGTTTCCCAATCATCATGATATAAGCAATTTCCTTCTACTTCCATTCTTCTTCCATGGTGTTCTGCCTCATCTTGTGCTCAGAGCTATGGAATTGGCCAGCCATGGACTAAACTTCTAAAACCATGAGCCAAAATAAACTTCTTCTAAGTTGTTCTTGTCGGGTATTTGGTCACAGTGACAAAAAACTGAATAACATAATGTAATTATTTTCCATGCTTTGTGTGTGTGTGTGATATTTTTCTATTGTAGACTATGTAAGCCATGGTTTATATATTTTCACTGATATACCATATAATGATAAACTACAATAATAACTTTATAAAAATACCTATTCTCAGTCTAGTTCTATATTTCAGAATTTCTGGGGGCTAGAAATTTTTTTTCAAGTCTCTCAGGTTTTTCCAGTAGGTTCAGAGGTGATTAGACCATGAGAGTTCTTCTCTCATGCATGCATTAATGATAATTATAAAAGGATTGAGATGGTGAGCTTGATTTCTTTTTTGTTTTCTTTTGACCATTTGTCCCCCCCCCCCCATGACATATCAAGATCTTCACTTGATGTGGGCCCTTCGATCTTGGATTACCAGCCTCCAGGACTGTAAGGTACAAATTTCTGTTCTTTATTGATTACCTAATGTTGAGAGCCACAGCCAAAGGGGCCCCAGAAAACTTCCAGCTGCCAGCAAACTCCCAGCTGCCGGCTGATGATTGGCTCACAGTGGCCCCAGCAACATCTAGCTGATTGGCTCCTCTGTGGTGATGTTCATTGGGCTGTTTCCCTGCCCTTCAGACTGCCAGCTGATGATTGGCTCACAGCGGCCCCAGCAACATCTAGCTGATTGGCTCCTCTGCGGTGATATTCATTGGGCTGTTTCCCTGCCCTTCAGACTACGGAACTGCTCATTGGGGGACTTCTTTGGCTCCGCCCACGCGACCCAGCCAATCGGCCTCAAGAGCAGGAGGATTGGGGGAGGTGGTGTGGTTTGTGTGGGGAGAGGCTTCTGGAAGCCAGTGGTGGCAGTTGGGCTCTGAGGGTTTTTCCTGAGGAGCTGTTTTGTTTGGCGTTTGTAGTTTTAAAAATAAAGTTTGTTTCTTTTGACAAGTGGCTCCTGAATTGTGCCCAGTCAGACTGCGGCATTTGGTGGCCCGTACGGGGAATGCCGCAGGAGGAGGAGGAGGGCAGCGAATTCACCAGGGTTTATTTTACAAAACAGTGAAGGAGCTAAAAGAGGCTGTAACAACCTATGGTCCTCAAGCACCCTTCACTGTAAGCTTGATCGAATCCATTACCAACTTAAACATGACGCCAGCAGATTGGGCTAATATGTGTAAAGCTGTGCTAACTGGAGGACAATACCTGTTATGGAAGGTTGCTAATGAGGAATTTTGCAAGGAGACAGCTATGGGAAATGCAGCAGCTGGTTATCCTCAGAGAAATCTAGATATGTTGTTAGGAAAGGGACCTTATGAGGATCGGCAGCAACAACTTGCATATGATCCTGGTGTATACGCACAAATTGCTATAGATGCACTTAAGGCATGGAAGACTTTACAAGGACATGGAGGTTTACAAGGTCAATTATCTAAGATAATACAAGGAGCTAATGAACCTTATGCTGAATTTGTAGATAGGCTTATTCAAACAGCTACCAGAGTTTTTGGGAATACAGAACAAGCAATGCCATTAATAAAACAACTGGCTTATGACCAAGCGAATCGTTGGTGCAGAGATATCATTAGACCATGGAAACAGGAAGATTTAAACAAATATATTAAATTGTGTAGAGACATTAATGAACAAGAGCAAGTCATGGCAGCTGCAGTAAAACAGGCTTTAGATGCCAGAGACATTAATGAACAAGGGCAAATTGTGGCAGCTGCAGTAAAACAGGCTTTAGATGCCAGAGACATTAATGAACAAGGGCAAATTGTGGCAGCTGCAGTAAAACAGGCTTTAGATGCCGGGCTAAGAACATGCTACAATTGTCAACAAGCAGGACATTTTAAAAGGAATTGCCCCATAGGAGGAGGGTTTAACAATACTAGGTATCAAAGGAATAGAATACCGGGTATTTGCCCACGATGCCGTAGAGGGAGACATTGGGCTAATGAATGCCGTTCTCAAACCACCATAGAGGGTACTCCATTATCAAGGACAAGGTTTTTATCCACAATATCGTGGACAAAGGCATCGGGCTCCGTTGCCAAAAAACGGACAGGGGGCCCCAATGCTCCGGGGCCCCAAACCACAAATATACGGAGCTCTGGAGGAACCCAGCAACCCCAGCAACCCCATCAGGGTAGTGCCCAGGGCATCAGATCCCTCATCAGACAAACCAGAGGGAGCGCAGGGTTGGACATCTGCGCCTCTGCCAGAGCAGTACTAACTCCAGAGATGGGAGTTCAAATCATTCCCACAGGGGTGAAAGGACCTCTTCCCAAAGGAACAGTAGGCTTATTATTGGGACGCAGCTCTTCTACTCTAAAAGGACTTTTGATAAGTCCTGGGGTAATTGATCCCGATTATGAAGGTGAAATAAAAATTATAGCCAGTTCTCCAAAGGGTATATCAGTAATTTCACCAGGAGATAGAATAGCACAATTACTAATAATACCAAGCCTACATGATAAATTTTCCAGTCATGTTGTAGAAAGAGGTTCCAAGGGATTAGGCTCCACAGGTGTAGATTGGGCTATGCTTTCTTTAAATTTAGATTCTCGCCCCATGCTAAAACTAAATATTCAAGGTCATGAATTTAATGGGCTACTGGATACAGGTGCAGACCTTAGCATTATCTCTCGTCAAGAATGGCCAAAACATTGGCCATTACAACAAGCCACTCAAACGCTTCGAGGCCTAGGAGTGGCGAATAATCCCGATAAAAGTGCAATGGTATTAGATTGGAAGGATCCTGAAGGATGTGAAGGAACTATACAGCCATATGTATTGGATCATCTTCCTGTAAATTTATGGGGACGAGATGTCTTAGATCAATTAGGTTTGACATTAACAAATAATATCAATCAAAATGCACCCACTATTATGGCTAGACAAGGTTTTAGGAAAGGAAAAAGATTAGAAAAACAAGAACAAGGTATAGCAGCACCAATACAAATAAATCAAGGAACAGACAGACATGGGTTGGATTTTCACAAAGGGCCACTGAGACAATAAAAATTACCTGGAAATCAGAAAGACCAGTATGGGTCCCTCAGTGGCCCTTGACTAAAGAAAAGATACAAGTAGCCCATGATCTGGTCAAACAACAATTAGTGGAAGGACATATACAACCTTCTGTATCTCCCCATAATACTCCCATTTTTGTCATCAAAAAGAAATCTGGTAAATGGAGATTATTGCAAGATTTAAGAGCCATTAATAATGAAATGGTCATTATGGGACCTGCTCAATCGGGGATTCCTCAGTTGTCTGCTTTGCCAAAAACTTGGTATGTTTTAGTTATAGATATTAAAGATTGTTTTTTTTCAATTCCAATTCATCCTGAGGATAGTCCACGTTTTGCATTTACTATCCCTGCACTAAATCATGAAGGTCCTGATCAGAGATATGAATGGAAAGTACTCCCTCAAGGGATGGCTAACAGCCCAACTATGTGTCAAATTTATGTTAACAAAGTAATCCAGCCACTTAGAAATCAAAATCCTGAGCTACAAATATTTCACTATATGGATGACATATTATTAGCACACAAAGCTAAAAACACATTGCTAGAATGTTATGCCACACTTACAAACTTATTAAAAAATTATAATCTAGAGATAGCAATAGATAAAGTACAATTAAATTTTCCAATTAATTATTTGGGAGTTCTATTATCCTCAACCATGGTCCGTCCACCAAAAATTCAAATACGAGTAGATCAACTCAAATCACTTAATGACTTTCAAAAGTTATTAGGAGACATAAATTGGATAAGGCCTTATCTAGGTATTCCAACAGGAGAATTGGGACCTTTATTTGATATCCTAAAAGGTCCATCAGATCCAAATTCACCCCGAATGTTAACGCCTGAAGCAAGAAAGGCATTAAAAATCATTGAAACATATATGGAAAATATGCATTTGGATAGAATTGATATAAGTTTGCCTTTATTATTTATTGTACTATCAACAAAAAATATTCCTACAGGAGTATTTTGGCAAGAAGGCCCATTATTATGGATACATTTATCTTATTCTCCTAACAATATTCTTACTAGGTATCCTGAGGCTGTAGGACAATTAATACTCAAAGGAATAAAAACAGCAAAGGCAGTGTTTGGAATTTCTCCTAATAAAATTATTACTCCATATACTATGAATCAAATTGATGAATTAGCTAATGAGTTAAATACTTGGGCAATAATCATGTGCAAATCTAATGTTTCATTTGATAACCACTTACCATCTAATCCTTTATTGTCTTTTTGGTCATTGCATCCTGTAATTTTTCCAAAAATGACAAGAAAAACACCTATCATGAATGCTCCAAATATATTCACTGATGGATCAAATAATGGTACAGCAGCAATAGTTACCCCTGATCAAACTTTTACATTTTTAGTACCCAAACAATCAGCTCAAAAGGTAGAGCTTAATGCAGTATTACAAACTTTTGTGATGTTTAAAGATTCTGTATTTAATTTATTTTCTGATAGTCAGTATATAGTTAATGCTATAGTATCCCTTGAAGATGCTGGTAGGATTTCCCCTTCTTCTACTGTTTTCTCTTTGTTTTCCACTATACAAAGTTTAATCTGGGACAGAAAAGATCCATTCTTTATAGGACATATCAGGGCACATACAGGATTGCCTGGAGCCCTTAGTTTGGGCAATGATTTAGCAGATAAAACTACACATGACATTCATATTTTCTCTATACTAGAAGAAGCTATAAATTTTCATAAAAGGTTCCATGTCAATGCTAATACTTTACAAAAGCGTTTTAAAATAACTAAGGAACAAGCTAGACAAATAATAAAACAATGTCAAAATTGTGTGACCTTTTTACCACAAGTTAATCTTGGAGTCAATCCTAGAGGATTGATACCTAACCATATTTGGCAGATGGACATCACACACTTGCCAGAATTTGGAAAATTAAAATATTTGCATGTTACAGTTGATACTTCTTCTGGATTTTTGATGGGCTCCCTTCATGCCGGAGAAAAAACTAAAGATGTTATAGCTCATTGCTTACAAAATTTTGCCACTGTGGGCATTCCAAAACAGTTAAAAACAGATAATGCCCTGGTTATACGTCTACTTCTTTTAAACAATTTTGTTCATCATTTGGCATTACTCATATAACAGGAATCCCATACAATCCACAAGGACAAGGCATAGTTGAAAGAGCTCATCAAACTATTAAAATGTACTTATTAAAGCAAAAAGACGAAATTGGGAAG